>NW_008804546.1:6490232-6504050 GCF_000145635.1 Gaeumannomyces tritici R3-111a-1 | reverse complement strand
ATTTAAAATAACTTGTTAATTACTTTAAGTTAAAGTTATAAGGATGACTTGATTGACTGATTAAATTCCGAACCCTGGTTACGAGTAGCCTTTCCATGGCCCCCGTTGAGCAGGGCAAGCCCATCGAGGGGAGCCGATGCTTCAGCTGTCGCGAGGCACGACCACTTCCATCCGCGATTGCCCCAAAGCCCTCCAGCAAGCCGGCTGATCGGGTCAACGAGCTGATGGCAAGGTGCGGCAGGTCCAATAAACGGGTTTGAGGAGGCTGAGGCGGGAAATGTGCAGCCTGGGGTCATGTCGACCACCTTTTGCGGTTCGGATTTTTTCTTTCGGTTGGTTCCCTGTGTTGCTGTACGGTGCATGGTGCACTGTCTGGGGCGATGATGCCCGCTGGCTATGTAGCAACCTCGAGCGGCTGGGAGGGAAGATTTCTGCGGGTTCCCGACGCCCCCTCATCTGCATCGACTGAGCTTCCCCGGAGACTCGCGTTTTCTCTTTGATACGGCAACACTGCGGCTGGGGAGCAATGGACGCAGAGGTCGACAGAGAAGCCAGCAAGCCTCGGTATGGCTTTGGTCGAGGTCGCGCGGCCCTGCTCGTTAATGCTGTTCTGTTCTTTACTTCTGTTTTCCTGAACCTTTGGTACCTGAGTCGGCTGGAGTTGTGTCAGTCGCCTGGCCGTGTTCTCTCGGCCGCGGCACAAACACCGACGAGGTCAAGCCACTGTAGGTTGTACCGCTCCTACAACCACGCGTCTGCTCCGAGTTCTGTATCCCTAGCTGATTCGATGTTGTCGTTAAGATCCATTGGAGCTACTGGCCAAGTTTGCCCCGAAAAGATTCGAGGCAGACCTGGGGTCCAAATCGGTTTACAAAGGCCAGCCACGGAAAGAACTGGATGATGCCTGGGACAAGCTGGTTGACCGTGAGCACCCTATCCTCCTCGGCGGCGCACAGATCGCCCTTTTCAGGCCCTGCCACACGAAGGCGCTCACGTAAATCCGAGTTACAGACCCAATGATATTGGCGGACAAGGAGACGCTCCGGAGATTCGACCCAACATCAAAGCCCACCAAGGGCACCCGAGGTCACTATTATGCGACCGTCGAGATGTTTCACCAGCTCCACTGCCTCGATATCACCCGAAAGTACATATGGCGGGACGACTATAAGAATGTCGACACCTTCCAGAACCCTCCCGAGATTGTGCTTGAGCACGTTGGTATGCCAGCTCTCAAAAGCACAAGCCATCCTCTCTTTAAAACAAGCCCGATTTCACTCACAACAGACATTCTGCGGCAGACCACTGCATAGATCTTCTGCGCCAGTACATTATGTGCCACGGGGACCTTGGCCTGCTGTTTTACACCGACCGCGGCAGCAAGCAGCCCGAGGCTCGGGTGTCCACAATCCACACTTGCCGCAACTTTTCGCAGATAGCCGAGTGGGTGGCTGAGCACGACTCTGAGCTTGGGATGTTTGTGGAGGTTTGACATTGGGATAGTTCATACCTCGGCATTCCCGTGTTTCTATTTGCTTGGAGCAATCAAGGACGATGGACAAAAACACGACCTCGCCAATCTTCCAGGAACAGCAAAAGGAGGAATTTGGTCGCAGAAAGAGGACAAAACAGCTTTATTTCATCGTCAAGACTGGATGGGTTGGAGGAATCTGAGATCTCTTGTTAAGAGATGTCAGGAGAGAGACAATGCTCAAAGCATCATTCAAGTTCCGCATTCCTTTCGACCCCCGACTTTTCAGGGTGAGTACGTGTACGTTCCCCAGCCCAGAGGGTCGTCGGTGACCAGTGTTGTCTTGTCCAACTCTGACTTGAGACGCCTGTTCCATGCCCACTGCTGAATTTTGGTGAAATCCCGACAAGAATGAACAACCTCGGCGACAAGCTTCATGTCGGAGTCAAGCGATTTACGGGCGAATGTCGTGGGTGTGACGTCGCTGTTGCACTGTTCCGGACAGTGGCACCTTTCGGTCAGAATCATAGCCACTGCGCGGTCGAAAGAAGAAGAAAAAGAAAAAGGATCAATTGAATATTGCTCACCATGATACTCTGCCGTAGAATATCGACGCAATGGTCCATATGCTCTATCCCAAGGAGGTCATCGGTGTTTGACATATCCACGGCACCGTAGATGCCCTTTCGGAGAATGTTCTATTCGGCCGCGGGCTCTCCGAGGCCTGTAAGTATCGCACCATCAGACAATACACGGGGCAATTGTACTAACCAAGCAGTGGAGCTGATGGAATACGGCGAGCTGAACGATATATCTGCCACGATCGTTTGGGATTGGCAAGGTTTTATTGTCCATGTGGCGAGCCTCGGCCGTGCTGATCCTCGATATTGCGACTTCAGGTATGAGATTATGTTAGATAACAGAAACAAGAGCGCCTTCCAGGCGAGATGTTGAAGACTTATCCGGATGACACGGTGGCGAAGGGACGGGAGTCCTACAGTCGTAGAGGTTTGCCCAGAGCTTGTCGTTTTCTGGGGAAGGTTCGCCTTGGAACGGGGATGTTTCGATACCAAAGGCACTCGAAAACACGACTCTCTCGTACTGAATAGCCTCCTGAGCAGGTGCTAAAAGATACATGTGTTATCAACAGCTGTCTACCGCAGTTGATCACGGAGCAGCAAGGTTAACAAGAGCTTGCTTACAGTATGTGACCAGCCGGTCGCGTACACTGTTTATCGCTAGAATCTTGAGAAGGAAGAAGCAGTTGAAGACGAGCGAGGCTGCCAAGATAATCGATTTCAGCTTTGAGCGGATGAGGAGAACCCTCGAGCGTGCCTGGTGCTTCGCCGAAGGGCGATGGTTATCGTCGTGAGGCGAGTCGCCGGCCACGCCCGCCCTCAGATTCCGCAGGCGGATATAGCTATAGGCATTATCGGGCATGGCTCAATGATGCCTTGGGGCAATGGTTGTTTTCCTTGTTAACGCTGGGTTGAAAAGGGCGCCGAGAGACCGCTTCTCTCCTTTGTTATGTGTGAAAAGAAGGAAGGGAAACACTGGAGCTCCAGGAACCATGTGATTTCTGGTTTGGTTGGCAAGCAAACTGCCTAGGTACCTACTATGTGCGCTTCCCCCCTCGCCAGCCAGGCTCAAAGCAGCAAGAAAGAGGTCTCGGCCCACAGTGTATCCGAATTCTCACCCCCACGGCCCGCTCAACTAGCCGTCGCACAAGATGTGCAGGTTGGTGTATTGCTTGGCGATAACTGCAGAGCTGCACAAGCGGGACGAGCGGGGTATGGTATGCAAAGTGGTGTGATGGCCTCTAGGCCTGCATAACACTACGCCCTCGGTCAGAGGTCATGGGATACATATAGAGCCAGCGACCCAGCATAGGGAAGGAGGAGACAGAAGAAGAAGAGGACAGGTCCTAACAAAGGCATACACAGACAAACATACGGACAACATGAAGCTTCTTTTTGTCGTTGGTGCCGCCGTGGGCGTGACCTCGATGGCCGTGGCTCCCTCCTTGCACCATGAGGTATGAGGTTCCGGACCTCGCCGGGGGGATGTTGTGCTAACAGCAGTCGGAACCAGCACGCCAAGGCCGACGGCACCCATGACCCTGGACTCCCCGAGGCCCCTTTGACGGACCAGACAGTCGACAAGGCCGCCACCCGTGGGGGGTGGGTTGCGTCATACTCGTATTCGGGGAAGTTCAAATGGGAGCAGCCCGAACGATGGGTATGAAGCCTCCTCCCCATCTCCCAAGCCAGTTTTACCCTCCGTCAAAGCAGCTTCTGACCCTCCACACCCGGCCCAGCTGCCTACTGGCCCCGAGTACCTCGACATTGACGCTCTCGAGAAGGGGTACCTCGCTCATCTTGTGGATATCCAGAGCCCAACCTCCTGGCTGCGTTCGGGTACTCTATCAGTCAAGCGTTTCCTGGCCGGTCGCGGCTAATGTGTCTGCCTCTACCTTTGGGGGTATCCTCCTCGAATCAGCGTGTGATGCATTCGAGAGCTGTACTGGTCGAATGGTTACATAAATGAGGTAGATGGGCAATGTACCAAGGATGGAGAGTTTGGAGTACTTATTTCCTTAAATCAACTGGTTTGATGATCCGCGCAAAGTCTTGTCTGCGAATAGATGTGCTCAACACCAGTGAAAAACCAACTACCCTCTAATGCTGGATCAATTATCCGACTCCGTGTAAATAGGTTAGGATGAAGGTGGTGGGATCGCTGCTTTGTTTTAGCCTTCCCGTTGCGCCGCACTGGAAGTGGCTGTCACGGCAGTTAGACAGATAGAGACCCCTCCCATATCAGCTAAAAAGCCAGGACAATCCAGACTGCCAGCCTGGATTGCTTAGGGGTCTCATACACCCAACCGCCCACTGGAGTCAAGGCTGCCAGTGCACGGGAGGGCACGCCGCGCCATAACATCGATGTTATGGCACGGCGCTGTGGCTCAACGCCATGGCCATTATAGCCCTCCTATTCAGAACAAGTGCCGACTTGTTTTTTAGTCCTTTTGGTCTAGGTAGAGGGTACATACCCTCTAGGTCTTTACGTAACAGACACGCGGAATACACCTACTGATAGTCCTACATCCTATACCCCCTGTACATGCATCCGATGCGCAATCGCCCCGTGGGGGCCCGGGGAGAAGGCAGCGCTCGCCCATCCCAGCCCCTCCCTGCCTTTCGTCATCTACCTCCCCCCGATCTCTCCACCTGGCCACTCTCCGGTCAATTTCACCACCTGACCCAGATCGATGGTCGTCCCATGCCTCTGGCCCCCTTTTGTGCCCTTTCGCAACATTGGCTTCAGAATTTTTCCATCATGTTCCCGGGCGAGGCCCGGCAGAAAAGCGTCCCGCTCACGCGGGCCACCGAGGACAGCGACGAAGAAGATCACCAGTGGCCGCCGCCTGCTGCTCGGGACGTTCCCGACATCGACAAGAAGCAGCAGCAGCAGCATCAGCAGCGGTGCCTGCGGACCAGCCACCTCGTTTCCTTTGCTCTAGGGGTTCTTTTGGGCCCGATGATACTATTCGTAGCTGGGATCCCTGGGTACAAAACGGCATCGAGCCTGCCCTGCTCTTCCGACGCAAGATCCTACTGTGAGTTACCGCAGGGGAGGCGCCTATCCAAGGGACCCCTATCGGCCGGCTTTCAAGTGGTAACTGACGCGCCGAAGCGCCAATCTTGGGTGGCAAAAGCATGTCGTACTTCACCGTCGCCTTTAACGGATCTTTCATGAAGGAAACCATTTACCGCCGTCCTCCCGCTGCAGATGTGGATGAGGCATGGGAGAAGCTGGGGGTTGACTGTGAGGCCACTCGGGACTGAGTTTCCCTCCCCCAAGTTCAGTGCACCATCGACCTGGTGCCCACCTACTTTGTAACCTTCTGGCTAACACCCAGCCCGCAGACAGGCCCAGCGTTATACCCGAGTCGGAAGCGCTGGCGAGTGGTCTGGGGAAGCATCACGTCAAACGCGCCAAGGAGTACGGGGGAGGCTACTTTGTCCAGGTGGAGGGGCTACACCATCTTCACTGCTTGGTAAGTCGTCCTGGCGTACATCCCGGTGGCTTCCTCGATGGCTCTGTAGACTGCAAACGCGCCGGCAGCCATCGCTACCCAGAGCCCCAGCATCTGCATCTAATGCGACAGGGCCCCCCCAGAACCTCGTTCGGAAATCGCTGTACTTCAATCAAAAGTACTACAAAGCAGTCGGAGATTCGGCATTTGGTTCGGACGAGCAGATAAACCGCTACCATATCAGTAAGTCGTGGCTTCGCGGGCGTGCCCCCTCACTCATAATGTAGCATAGAGGCGTTAGAGCGCTCAACCAACGAAGCTAATAAATTTGTAATCCGGGAAGCGCATTGCCTTGACACCCTTCGGCAGGTTTTAATGTGCAATGTAGATACGGGTGTGCTGGGGCAGGTGTGGACGCTTCAACCCGAGGCCACTGTTGTACAGGCATTCCCTGACTTCAATACGCTTCATAAATGCAAGGACTATGAAGCTGTACGTAAATGGGGAGAGGAGCACCAGGTGGCACCCAACGGGCAGCTTCCGGAGGGTTTTATTGCCGAGCCCAAGGAAGGAGACGTAATTCGATTCATTCCCTAAATTTATTTATCGAAAGCGCAGTATTCCGGTGTTCAGCAGATAGCTAGATAGAAAACAAGTTTTACATCCATCTCCTAATCCGCAAACCAAGGGTGCTGCAAAGCCTCGCGAGCCGTAATCCTCCGCGAGGGCGTCATACAGGTCATCCTCGACACTAGATCCACAAACTGCGGTTCCATGTAGGGTGTTGGCGGAGCCACGACCTTCCATTGACTGATGGGACATACACTGCTGCCGTTGACGACGTCAAAGCAGTAGTCGCCAAACGGGGTCCCTTCGTGCATCGATATAAATTCCTTGATGTCCTCGATGTCTCCCTCGCCCGGGCCCCCGCCCAAAAAGATGAGGAGCCGGGGCATAACAATCTTCATCTGCTCTTCGAACAAAGGCGCGTCTTTGACCCCTTTCATGTGAAGGACCATGAAGTCTATCCAAACGCGGATTGCCTGTAATGGAAAAGACGTATTAGGACGCGTTCATTGGCTGAAGGAAGCATTCTGCCAATTAAGGGTGTTGCAAAGGGCGCCTTACAAAAAGGCCAAAGGAAAAGATGTCGGATGAAACATCTTGGCACGCCTTGGCCCACGACTCGGGGCTTCTCCAGTAGGGGCTCCCATAAGTGCGGCCGGTGACCCCGGGCGCATCGTCGGGAATTGCAAACGCGTCTTCGAGGTCGGTGATTTGGACATTGCGAAATTCGTGTGAGTTGTCGGGATGCTTTATATAGTCCAGCATTATATTGTCGGGTTTGATGTCTGCGTACGTCAATTTTTAGTACTCGTCGACTGGGCTGGATGAAAGGGCTGGATGAAAGGGCTGGATGAAACGTGGGGTAAGCGGACCTGTATGAATGATTCGCTTGTCGTGCAGGGCTGCCAGGCCCGAAAGAGCATCCCTAATGATGCCCTTTTTTGCAGCAGCGGGAATGGCCGCGGGGTTGGCACTGAGCAAGTCCAGATTGCGATGAGGGAAGACAAGCATCTGCCGGTCGGGAATTATATCGACGGCGGTCCTGACGTGGGGTGAATGCTCCACGAGTTTGTTCAGCTTGACCAAACGGTCAAACTGGCCGGGCCAGATGTCCTTGATGACATAGCGGGTGCCTTCGGAGCTATAGCAAATAATGGGTTAGAAATTTTGCAGTTTGGACGTGTTTCCCGGGGCAGATCAAGACCGTGGGAGGAAAGGGTCGACTTACGTTGCGCGGTATACGCCGATAGCTACGTCCCTTTCGCACCGGTATCGGAAAACCTCGTCAACAACGTAGGAATTGCCCGAAAGGGAAGCAATATTCGTCCCGAGGGGCAGCGGCTGCGGCCCAGCAATCGGTTTTAAAGGTATTTGGGTGGCGTTGGAGGACATGTTGCTGGCGAATGCGGCGTGGAACGAACCAAAAGCTGGGCGAAAAGGCTGCGCACATAGCCGAAGCAAAATTGCTTGAGCAAAGGAAACAGAGCAGCGCGAGCCAGGACACCGGAAAGGCGGCTGCATATACCGCTTGATTGTGCGCGAAAACATGGTGAGGAGAGATTCAGAACTGCGACCGTTTAGATGGCAGATTTTGTATGGGCAGAGGTTTTTCGCGCTTGACGCTGGGGGGCCTCAACCAAGGTACGTGCCATGTTGCAGCAAATCATGTGTGGCGCGGGGTGGGCGGTGCCTCGGGAACTTACTGATGCGGCGGCGCGCTCTGGGTGGACTCGACAGGAGGCTGAAGCTTTGAAGCACCCTGGTTGGTCGGGGCGTCTATTCCAGGTTTCGGCCTTCGCCCTGGCCAACATGCTCCTACTGTAGCAGCTTTGGAACCACCCTGGACGCCGTGCAGGTGATGGACCTCATCCTGGAGTCGCCCCCGGAGGCAGCCTAGAGACAACTTGGGCGATAGTCCTCGCTCGAGGTCTCTTTCTCCGGGCCAAAGCAAGGTCCAAAGGGGCGTTTTCGCAGAGGCGTGGACGTTCACCCTGTATGACCAACGCGCCGGTTAGCCGCAGGTGCGCCACACCTAAGCGCCGTTGTTGACTGTCTTCTCTTCCTCTGCTTCCCCTTCCTTGACGTCGGCAGCGGACAGGCCAACAAACGGGAACGTGCCCTCACGGCCTTTGGCGCCCCCCGGCATCGCAAGCGCTGCTGCGCGACATCAAGTCTCAGCTAAAGGCGCTGCCCATCGTGTGCTGCCTACAGCTGGTGAAAACAGTATGTATTAAACTCGATGGACTCCAGACTGTCATCCTTAACAGCTCGTTTGCAGCCACCTTTCCACGCAATTTCTTCAAGATCCTTTCGAGTACAGACTCCTTGGTACTCAAGAAACCCCTCCATCATTACCATGTCCAAAGTCCTCAAAACTGAGCTCGTCCACCAGGTCGTCAAAAACGGCAGTAACAGCGTCCAACTTGCCCTCGCTACGCAAACGGAGTCATACAAGAGGGTTTACACATCGCCAGAGACCATAAAGCAGTTCCTCGCTGATACCCAGACTGCTGCCGACAAGGGCCTTGTGGCACCCGAAATTAAAGAAATCGCTTGTGTGTACGTTTTTATTTTATTCTTTTTTTTATATCCCTCGCCCGATCCTTCAAAACAGCTATTGGCTTGCTGCTGCGCCCAAGGATATTGGCCATGACAGACAGAGATAAGTGGCAATGTATGTTTCCGCTAACCGACGTATGTTGTGGATTGTCAGAATGCCTCCTCATGAGAGCCAGAAAGACACCCGCACGCACTGGACGGCGCTCTTCATGGTGAAAGTTGGCGATGTGTCCACCGGATTCATGCAGCACATTCTTCACGGGCGCAAAGATTAAACAGCAGCATTATAACAGAGGGAGAGAGAGAATTACACAGAGAGCAGGGGCTGGGAGCGGGCCACATCCGGGAACTTTATTGTATGTAGTATGGTAGTTACCGGGAGCATGTTCATGTACTTGTTCTGGCTCGACTCGCTCTGCTTCGTGCGTCTCGCTTGTGGTGTTGCTGGGCGTGCCCTCCGAGGTGTGGAAAGCGGCGAAAGGTCGGGTGCCATTTTTGCGGTGCTATCGGGGACTTTGACTGGCACCGGTTGGGATGCATCACAGAGCCCGTGCACGCAACGTCGAAGGCGCCGCACATTTTTTGGGCAGAGACGACGAGGGCCGGACCGTGGGTCAGGGGGTCAGTTGGTAAATTCACTAATCCCGTAGTGAAAGTGAGCAATAAGGAAATGTTGCAGGCAGAAGGGATAGACACGGTGTGAGGCTATTCCGGTTGATATGCTTTAAGGAGGAAGGGATTTGAGGTGCAGGGCTCCGTAAAAGCCTTTGCCCTTTATATACACGTAATTCCCGCGTCCTTTTTGCTTACTAAGCTTTTTTCCTAATGCTTAAAAGCGTTATACGCTTTTAGGCAAAAGGACCGCTTTTCCAATGCTTTAAACATTTGCTATTTACGTTTAAAAACTTTTTTTACAATATATATTGTTTTTTTGTAATACATTTTTTAAGCGAATTTTTTGGGTTGCTTGTAAATAATATAAAAAAAAACGGGTTGCTATATAAATAGCGTTGGTTTTAAAAATTTACCGCGCTTTTAAAAGTAACGATAAAATATTATTAATTTTAAAAAATAACGAAAAAAGTGCTTTCCGTTTCCAAAAGTAACGAAATAAACGCTTTAGCTATAAAAAACAACGAAATAAGCGTTTTAGCTATAAATAAGCGTAACGGATTAAAAAAAAAAAATTCCATTTCGTTTTAACTTTTTTTTTTCCTTTTTATTACCTTTTTTTTTTAAAGCGTAAATTCCGATTTTTTCGTTTTAACCGTATTAATTTTTTATTAATTTTAAAATATTTGTAAATTTAAATTAAACAATCGTAAATATTTTGCGCGGCAACGCGGTATTTTAAAAGCATTGTGCAATATTAATAAATTGGTTAAAAAATGGGAATTTTTAATAAAAAAAAAACGCGCGCGGTTGCCCAAAAACGCGCCCGGCGCGAAAAAAAATACGTAAGCTTAAGCCCAAAAGGAATAAATTAAAACGTTTTGCTTTTTTATTAATTTGTTACGTTTTTATTAATTTTATTTTATACGCGTATAAAGCAAATTTGCAAGCGGTTATAGTTATTTTTGCAATTAAAGCTAAGCAAGCAAATAAAGCGCTATTTAAAAAAATAAAAAAATTTAGCAAACCGAAAAAAAGCAACGGAAAAAAGCGTTATTTGCGAAAAAGGATAAGCAAAAGGATTTGGAAAATGCGTGGAAATAACGGGCTATCCGCAATAAGGTTTAAAATAACGTTAAAAAATAAAAGCGCATGCGTTTGCCAAACGCGTTAAATTAAATAAAGCTAATCGGGCTCGTACTTACGTTAAATAAATAAAAGCTTTAAATCGTTTTTTAAATTAAACCCCGATTAATATTTACGTACCCGTTTTTAAATTTCCGTTTATTCCGGTTACTTTTTGCACGCCTTTTTCCAATTTTTAATTTAACTTAACCGGTGCTTTTCGCGCTTTGGTTAAACCAAATAAAAGTTTAAATTTAATTGGTTTGTTCGTTAAACGATTAAAATAGAATTTAATTTTAATAAATTTGTTAATTAATTTGCTTAAAAAATAACAACGATAACGATAAGCCCGTCGTTTTCCCCAATACCCGGAAATGCAAAGTAAGTAAAAAAACGAAAATAAATAACCAAATTAATTCGTTCCTAACCGTTTTCGCGGGTTTTATGCTAATTACCTTTTTTTCCGTTTTAATTTTTAAAAAAAAATGCTATTTAATTTTCCTTTTTAACGAAACCGTTAACCCTTTTTTAACGGGAACGTTTTAATTAGCTTTTTTAATAATACCATTTTCCGCGCGGTTCCATACAATAAATGCACCAAAAGCTTTTTAACAAAATTCCGGGGCCTTTGTAACAATAAGCCCATAGCGCGCACTTTTCGAAATGGTTGTATTTTACGGTATATTTAATGTGCTTAAAGCAATTACCGTTGCAACCCTTTTTTTTTTGCTTTAATTGCGCATTGCAACCGCTTTATTCTAAAACGAACTTTTAAACGGTTTTTGCTTTAAAATTAAAAAGCTTAAAAAATAATAAGCCATTTTTTTAAGCCTTACCCAAAACCGGGTAGCAAGCAAAAGGATAAGGCCAAAAAAAGAAACAAAAAAGCTTCCCGTCGAAATAACTTTGCTTTTTGTAATTTAACCTTAAAAAAAAGGAAAATAATAATAATAACGAAAAAAGTTAAAAAAATAGCATTAAAACCGCAATAATTTAAATTATTTTTTTATAAAAATGCTTTTATTTATTAAATAATAAATAAAAATTAAAGCTAAAATGAAAAAAAAATAAACAAAAAAAATGCAACGCTTTTGGAAATTGCACGCGTTATAATTAAATGCTTTTTTATTGTTTAAAACCGGCATGCTTTATATTTATTAATAAAAAAGGAATTTGCGTTGTGCTTTTATGCAAACGTTATACGCTTTTGGTATTTGCTCCGAAGTTTTTAATTGCGTATTAAGCTTGCTAACCCGTTTTTAAAGGAATCGTGCAATTTTAAAACAATTTTAAATGTTTTAAATTTATAAAGCGGAAAGTTTTTAATAAACCCGTTTGTTAGCATAAAAGCGGGTTTAAAATATATTACATCGAACGTTTTTTTTAAAACTTTTAGCGTAATTACATATTTATAATATTTACGTGCTTTAAAACCGTATTAATGCAAATGCTTTTTTCGATTACCAATTAAATCGTTTGTATATTGTTATAACAAAGCTTTTAAAAAGTATTAATTTCCAAGCGCAAATTTCGGAAAAGCCTTTGCATAATAATAATTTCCTTTCCAAGCTTTATAAGCGTTAAAAGCTTTGCTTTTGTAATAAACGTTATAACGGTAATTTGTTTTTTTGCTTTTTACGTTACGGGCTTTCCAAATAAAAATATAACGTATTTTTTAAATAATTTCCTTATTTTTTTGTTATTAACAAAGGAAGCGTTTAAAGCAAAAAGCAAATGGTTAAATTTTAAAACGTTTTTTAACCGGATGCAATAAAATTTTAACCTTTTTAAATACAAAAAGGTATAATTTACCGCTTTTAAATGCTTTTTATTTGGGTTTGTAAAATATTTGGAAAATTTTGCGCTTGCAAAAGCAACGTTTAAGCGGATAGTAATGGCCGTATAAAGTATAAACCCGATTTTTTTTTGTATGGCCAAAACTTCGGCGGGTATTGTTACCCCCAAATTTTTTTTAAGCGTTTGGCTAAGCAAAAGGAAGCGCTTTACGCTTTATTCCCGAAATTAAAGGTATTAACGATTTTATCGATGTAAAAGTTGTAATGCAAAGTTATTGTTCGTACTTTTTTGTTTTTTACAATTTAAACCCCGAAAAAAACTTTAAATGGTTTTTTTTTTATTTTGTATTTTTTTTTAAAACCGTTTAATATTTTCGCTGCCATTTTTAAATGCGTAGCACGGTTAAAAATAATTATATCGTTAACGTACAAAAAAAAAACTTTACGTTTTATATTTATAAATGTTGCAAGCAGAAGGGATTGGCACGGTGTGAGGTTATTCCGGTTAATATGCTTTAAAGAAAAAGGGATTTGAAGTGCAGGGTTCCGTAAAAGCTTTTGCCCTTTATATACACGTAATTCCCGCGTTTTTTTTGCTTACTAAGCTTCCTTCCTAATGCTTAAAAGCTTTATACGCTTTCAAACAAAGGGACCGCTTTTCCAATGCTTTAAGCATTTGCTATTTCTGCTTAAAACCTTTCCTTTACAGTATATACTGTTTTTTTTGTAACAATAAATAAATAAAGCTTTTTTGTTAACGGAATAAGCTTTAGCTTTTTAAAGGTTTTTTCGAAAATTAAATATTATAATTTTAGTAAATTTCGTAACCCGTACAAAGGTTTTTTAAGCCGGGTTACGTACTTTTTTCGGTAATATTTAAAAAAAAACTTTACGTAAACGGGTATATGGTTATTATTAATTTTTGCGTAAAAAAAAAGCTTTATTAACGTTAATTTAATGCGTTTTAAAATTAAAATAAGCCATAATTGTTATTATAATTTTAAAGCTTTTAATTGCAAACGTAATAGCGTAAATCTTTTTTAAACCGTGGGGTTATTAATTACCTTTAATTATTGCGCGGAATTTATAATCCGTAACGTAACCGTTTTCGTTAAATTTGTAAGTAAATACCCAAGCAATATTAATGGCTTTATTATTAAGCAAATTTTTCGAATTTTTTTTTTAATTTTTTTTTTAATAATTTATTAATTTTTTTAAAAGCAAATTATTTAAAAAAAATTTATACGGGTGCGTATTAAGCTTTTGCTAAAATTTTAAAATTTATTGTAATTCGTTTTAATGCAACCGTTTGTTTTTTTAAAAATTATTGCGCTTTAATATTTTCGTTACGGTAATTGCAATTATTTTGTAAACCGGGCAATAATTAAATTATTTTTTTAATTGTTATTTATTAATTAAATAAATACGTATCGAAAAAAGCTTGCTAACTTTCGTTTATTAAGCTTGTTTTAAAAGTAACGTTTTTAATTTCCAATTTAAAAACGTTAAACGTTATTGCTAAACCGTAATAAAAAATGGCGTTATTAAGGTTATTGCATTATTTGCTTTTTTTTTTTTTTTTTTTTCTTTTTTTTTGCGGCCGTACGGGGTTGCGGCGCGAATTGCTTTAAACGTAATTATTAGCAAAT
>NW_008804546.1:6464706-6489961 GCF_000145635.1 Gaeumannomyces tritici R3-111a-1 | reverse complement strand
GCGGCCGTACGGGTTGCGGCGCGAATTGCTTTAAACGTAATTATTAGCAAATCCGGTAAAAGCGCGTTAAAAAAAAGGCTTTAAGCAAAAGCAAAGGGCCCGTTCCTTTACGGGGTTAGCCTTTGCCTTTTTTAGCAAAAAAAAGGAAAGCGGCGTTTTTTGCTCGTTTGGATTTGCTTCGAACAAATTTTTAAAAGCTTTAAACGTTTTTGGTATTGCAATTAAAAGCGCCGCAAAAGTGCCGCTTATGGTTGCAATTAGCATATCCGGTTTTAAAGTAAGTAAAAACCGGTTTGTTGCTTTGTAAAGTAAAGCAAGCTTTAACGGTTTTAAAAATTGTTTTTCGGGTTTATCGTTACTTTTATTTTTTACCGGCGGGAAATTATTGCTTTTCCCGGGCCGTATAAAGCCGTAATACAAATTGCTTATACGTAAAAAGCTTGTATTACGCATTTGCTTTACTTTATAACCATTTTTTAAAATATTTGGAATTAAAAATTTATACGCGTTTAAATCCGGCCCGTTAGCTAAATTTTTTGCGGTTTTAACTTTTATGGTTACAATAAAACCTGGTTTTTCCACCCCCAATTTTTAACTTTAATGCTTAGTAGCGAAAATGGGTATTTAAAGTTTTTCCGGTTAAAAAAGTCCTAACGTATTAACAATTCCTTTTTGGGTTGCAAGCAAATTTTTCGTTTCGTTATATTTAACCAGCAAATTATAAATAACTACGTTAATTGGGTTTTTTTTTGTTTGCTTTTAAAAAAGCTTTTTTATTAAATTTAACGTTTTTTGTAATTATTACTTTTTTTTTAACGGAATTTAAATCCGGTAAATGTTAAAAGCTTAATAATTTATTAAATATTTAACCCCAATACGAAAATTAACTTTAAAATGCTTAAAATTGTTACAGTTAGGCCTCTGCTCTTAAGGTAAGGCACCAAAAAAGTATCGAATAGTAGCATGTAATTTAACAAATTGAAGGGATTTACAAGGTAATTTGGGTGCGGTTTAAATGCTTGCTCCAAAGGTTACTTGGAAATTAACTAAAGTTTGATTAATACCAATGCTTTAGTTAAAAATTACTTAGGATAGTAAAAAACCATTCCTTTTTATACCTAACCTTTGTAAGCTTCCGTTTTTGGATTTGTAAGGGCTTTGCAAATCCTTTGGATTTGTAGCTCCGTAACAAATCCTAAAATCCCCGTTGGAATTTATTGCTTTGCAACAAATCCTCAAATCTTTAAATCCTTTTTATGTTACGTAACCTCCAGCGGGGTAGCCCTTCCAACGAACTTATCAGTCCTTTCTTTTAGCTTTTTGCCCGATTTATTGGTTGGTTGTAACATTAAGTCCTCCCTTTAATGGCCAAGCCCTTTTGGTTACGTATTATTGCTTGCCTCCGTCCTTTTTATTAATCGTAAGTACTTTTTTTCCTTATTATTTTATTATCCCTTTTTTTTTAACAAAATGTTTGGTTAAGTATGTAAGCTTCGTCCCGTTGCAAAAATTTTGCGTTAGTAAAAGCTTTTGGCTATTATTTTTTTTTTTTTACCAATATGCCTTTTTATTTTTACTGTAAATTTTAAAAGCGCGAAATTTGTAAAGCTTTTTTTTTAAACTTTTTTCGTTATACTAAATGTTTGCGGGTTAACCGTTTGGGTTGTAACGTTTTCGGTTTTTTTTTTAACAATTTGCGGCATATAATTTTTTAATACAATAAATTGGAAACCAAATTAATCGTTGCTAAAAAAAAGGTTTTGCGCTTGCGCAAATAAAAATGCATGTAATTAAAAAAGGTAATGCGTGCTATTCGTCGAAAAATTAATAACGTTAAGGAATTGGAACGGGTAAAACGTGAAAAAGGAGCGCAAGTTATTGCCGGAACGGCAGCCAGCCCTTTTTCTTTGCTTTACCCCGATTTCCTTTTTTTATTTTTTGGCTGGGCAACGTTAAAAGTTAATTTTAACCTTAACCCGGTAGCCTTTTTTCAATTTAATAAATTGTAATTTTTTAACAATTCCTTTTGGTTATATGGCGCAATGGTAACGCATTTGCTTTTGTAACGGAAAGTTTTGGGTTTAATTTCCGGTGCAACCGTTTTCGAAACCAGCCCATATTAGCCGGTATGGTTTTGCTCCGGAAACCTTTTTGTTTAAATCTTTCCATTAACTTTTTAATTAGTAAAGGTTTGGTATTAACTTTAATTTGCTTGCCATTTTTTAAATTGGTAAATTGTAACTTTTCCCAATATTTCCTTTGGTTGTATGGCGCAATGGTAACGCATTTGTTTTTAAAGCGGGAAATCCTGGGTTTAACTCCTGGTGCAACCGTTTTCGGAACCAGCCCATATCGGCCGGCATGGTTTTGCTCCGGGAACCTTTTTGCTTAAGCCTGCTAACTTATCCTTTGGATATGCTATAAAATCCTTTTTTTTTGCTTACCAAATTCTTTCGAATTTGGGGCGTTTTACAAGCATTTAAATTATTGCTAATTTTTTTCCAAACGATACGCTTGCAAAGCTTTTTGGCAATTTCCAAGGTTTGTTGCGTTTTTTTATGTATTGTACTTTTTATTTTATTTTTTTACTTAACGAAATATTGCTTTTTGCGGTAATGCGTTCGTTTGTTAAAAACGGTTTTAACTTTTTATTTTTGGTTAAGGTTAATTTTTATTAATTCGGTGCTTTTAAGGCTCGAAAGCGCTGGTTCCAGCAAAAAAACGTAAAAAATTGGGTAAATTCGTATAATTGGAAGTAATTAAAATTCGTAATTTACCGGAAAAATAATACAAATAACCCGAAAAGGTTTCCATTTTTTTTATCCAATTTGTTGCTTGGCCTTTTTATTTTAATATTAGCGCGTAAAAAGTAAGCGTTATTCCTTTCCTTAAAAATTGGTTTTTCGATTTTTTTTTTATTGGTTTGCTTTGTTATTTAATAGCGCAAAGTTTCCAATTTATTTTGGAAATTTTAATGCAATTTAGTAAGTTCCGTTATTTGGATTTCCGTTGCTAAAGCTTTAGGTTTGGTTTTAAATTTGTTATACGCCGTAAAGGTATACCCGTAATTGGCGTAAAACGGTATTTTTTTTATGCTTTTATGCATAAAATTATTGTAAGCAAATTAAGCAATTAGCAATAATTAAACCTAATTGCTTTGTTTGTAATTAACGTAATGGCGTAAGTATTATTTTATCGTTTTATTGGTTCGTTCCGTTTATCCGTTCGTTTGGGGGTAATACGCTATTAACAAAGCGTATTTTGCTCCAAAAAGCGCCGTAAGCGTTTTCCAAAATTTGTTTGTAAATAGTTTGTTTCGGTTTGTAATTAATTTTTGCGGTATTTCGTAATTTGTTATTACGTACCGGAAAAAAGCGTATACCAAAATTAACGCGTTATTGCTTTTTTTATATAATAAATATAAGGTATATTTTGTAAGCTTATTTATTATTATTAATATGCTATTATATTATATTCCCGTTAAAAACTTTTTAAATTTAAAAAGTTTAACGATAAAATCCATTATAATTTTTTGCTATGCCTTTTTAAATATTGGCAATGGTTAAAATAACCCGTAAAAAAATGTTTATTAAGCTTGTCCTTAGCGTACATTTAATAATCCTTTATTGCTTTTAGCATTATTGCCCGAATTTCGGTAAATTCGTAATGCTGCCGGAGCTTTTTCCATATTTTAATAACTTTTGGATAATTATGGGCTAGCAACCTATAAATTTCCAAAATCCTTTTTAAAGTTTAATTTTGCTTTTTAATTATTAAAGCCATTGCTTGCTAAATTGGAACCAATGCTTTTTTTGGCCCGTAAGTTAAAAGCGTTTTAGTTTTTTTTAAAGTAACGATTTTGTAATTGCTTTTTTTGCTTAAAGCGTTTACCTTTCCGTTTTTTAATTTTTTTTAGTACAAAATTTAAAAATTGTAATTTTAAAAATATTGGTTCCAACGAATTTAACGCTTGTTAAAGTTTTGGCTCGTAATAAAATGTGCTAAATTTTTATAATTAATATATACCGTAATTTGGTGGTTTGCTTTACACAAATATACTTTCCATTTTTTTAAAACTTTAATAATAACGAAAAGCTTTTTATTATAAATTTGGTAATTTAATTTAAATTTTTTAAATTTTTGTAAAAAAAAGCGCAAAAATGTAGCTTTCCTTTTTTATTTCGTTAATTTAATTATTTTCCAATCGCGTAATTTAATGCGTTGGTTTCGATTTTAAACGGTTTATTAAGGTTCGGAATAACCAATATTAGTTCCCGTAAAATTACGCTTTTAAATTGTTCGAAAATAGCTTATTTTCGTATTTTTTAATAAAATTGGGTATCGTTTTTGGTAAAATTGGTAAATAGCGTAGCGCTGCCATTAAACCTTTGCATAAACCGTTGGTAAAAGTTAAAAAAGCCCAAAAACGCCCGTATTTCCCGTACGTTGGTAAGCGTTAGCCAATTAGCCATTTTTTGTACTTTGGCTAGGTCCATCCTAACTTTTTTTAACGTAATAACAAACCTAAAAAAACCATTTTTTGGGTATGCTATACGCATTTATCCGGGTTAGCTAAAAGCTTTGCGTTTTGCAATTTTTGCAATATTTAATGCATATGTTGCCCGTGCTTTTCCAACGTTTTTAAATATATTAAAATATCGTTTAAATACGCTAAAACGAAAATATCGAAATGCTTTCGAAGCATATGGTTAATTATTTGCTGGAACGTAATTAACGCGTTGGTAAGCCCAAAGGTTATAACCAATAATTCGTACATGCCAAACCGTATTTGGAAAGCAATTATCCATTTTTATCCTTTTTTAATTTAAAGCAATCCATATGCTTTTTGAAGGTTCAAAGCCGTAAAGTACCTAGCTTTGCCGAATTTATTGCGTAATTCGTTAATAAAAAGCAAAGGATATCGATTTTTTATCGTGGTTTCGTTTAATGGTTGGTAATTAATGCATATTTGCTTTTTTCCGTTTTTTGGGCATAAATAAAATTCCGTATTTTATTAAAAATGTTAAAGGTTTAATTACCCCCTTTTTTAAATCCTTTTGCAATTGCTTTTTTAACCCTTTTTATTGCTTAAAATTAAGTTAATATAATTTTTAGTATTTAAATTGCGCATTTAGCTTTAATTTAATTTCGTAATTAAATGGCCCGTATTTTGGAAGCACCGTTTTTAGGTTTTTTTGAAATAACCTTTAATATTTATGGTATTTTGGAAATACATTAACTAATTGTTGTAGCTTTTGTTTAAATTTATTGTAAAACGTTATTATGGTTTTTTGTAATAAGGTTTAAAAATTGCTACTTTATTTTGTTTTTGTTAAAATACCTTTTTTTGGCTTTATTTTTACATTACTTGCGGCCCGTAATTATTAAACTTTTTTAATTGCTAATGGAAGCTTTTATTAAAAATCGTTTTTTTTTAATTTATTTTTAAATTATGTTTTTGTAATTACGGGATTTTAAAAACCATATTTTCGTTTCGTATTTTTAACGCGTTTAGCGTTATTTAAAAGGTTTTACCCCGGTATCGAAAATTAAAATAATTGGTTTTAATATTAATCCATCCGTTGTTATATTTAATAAACTTTTTTTTTATAATTTCGAAAAGGTATGGTTTGTTTTTTTTGCGTACAGGAATATTATATTGCAATATAATTTATAGCAATATGTAATTGCTTTAAGCTTTGCAATCGATTAAAGTTTTTAAGCAATGGAATTTTTATCGTACCCGTATATGGAAATGTTGCTTGTTTAGGCTAATTGTTATTGTTAAAGTTTTTGTTGCAAATTGTTATTTATTTTATGGCCTTATAATAAATGGATTCCTTAATTTTTTGTTACGAAATGCTTTATCCAAAGCATAAAAAGCTTTATTTCCCACTTTTTGCGTTATTCCATGTAATTTTGGTCGTTAAAATCGTTAAAAGGCTTGTAAATTCCTTTTATTTTTTCGTTAAATTTATTAAACGTATAAAGGAATGTATATTCCAATTGCTATGCTTTTGCTTTTTGGAAAGCGTAAATTCGGCATTTTAATTTTTTGCATTTTTGTTATTTTAAAATCCTGGCTATGCAAAGCATGGGTTATTAAAGGTTTATTTTAAATATTGCAAATTTCCCGTACTTTTTGGAAATGGTTTATTTTGGTAATTGCTATATTAAGCGTGGTTTGGTTATAATTTCGTTTAATTAACGTACTGGAAAAA
The DNA here is from genome assembly GCF_000145635.1 of Gaeumannomyces tritici R3-111a-1. Classification (NCBI taxonomy): domain Eukaryota; kingdom Fungi; phylum Ascomycota; class Sordariomycetes; order Magnaporthales; family Magnaporthaceae; genus Gaeumannomyces; species Gaeumannomyces tritici. Next base: position 6,483,740 of record NW_008804546.1, on the reverse strand, counting down.
AATTATTTTTAAATTTTTAAATTAAATGTACCGCATAATCGGTATGGTAGCACTTTGCTTAAAACAATTACAAATGCTTTTGGTAATTAAGGTTAATGTTGGAACCTACTTGTTAAGCGCATGCACAGGCTCTGGAGGACCGCCATGCACAGATCCGGAATCTGTGCACCGACTATCCAAAGCTCCTTTGTACCTATATAAAGAGGTTGGATCCGTCCCTTTTTTCCAGCAAGATTCCTTCCTCCTTAAACCTAAATAACAACAATTTAACTTAATTACCTTTTAATGATTATTAACCCTTAATTTTACGCCGTTTGGAAATCCACGAGCATAAGATTCCACCCTAAAGTCCTTTTTATATTAATTAATATTGCAAAAAGCAATATAGAAAAGCAAGGAAAAGGGTTTTTTAATTAATTAAGGTTAAGTAAAAGATTTAAAAGCTAAAAATTGTCGGTTCGACGTTTGGCAGCGCATTTTTTATTTGCTTTCGGTTATTAAAATCGAAAAAGCCCTAAAAAGGGGCGCTGTACGATCTTTTAAGCTAACACTTTAACCCGGTTTAAACAATTAGGACGGATTGCTTTAAATAATACCGCTTACTATTTTTTTTACCATTTTATTATGGAAAAAGGAAAATCCTCCGCTTACGCGATCTTTAATAAGTAAAATTAAAGCCCGATAAGCACAAAAATGTTTCGCGAAAAACAAGCACTTTATACAAAAAAAGTTATTAACATTTTAAACTTTTCTTTAAACTTTTTATCGATCCTTTATTTCCTTTTTTTTAATTACCCCGATTACAAAATCGTTAAGTACTTAACAAGCGTTTTTGCGATTGGCAAAAACATATGGATTATTAAGTGGATGTATAATAATTGGAAAGAATTAAATCCCAACGATACGTTAACCAATTTTAAAAAAAATTTTAGCGGTTGGATTAAAGCAAATTTTAACGCGGTAAATCCAACGATTTAACGATTTTTACAAAGCTATTTCCGAAAGCAAAGGATCCACCTTTTTACTTTTAACCTAAAAACATTCGGCGAAAAATTAGCGGAAATTTTTAGCTAATTACGAGCTTTTATTGTAAAACCAAACCTTACGCTAAGCTTAGCGTTACGATTAACCAAAAGCAAAGGTAAAAAGCCCATAAAATTGTTATTTCCGAACCCTATGCTTTCCCGTTAACCACCTTTTAAAACGTTTTTTTAACCAATTAATACAACGCAAAAAGCGGTAAAAAACGAACGATTACCGGAAGCATAATTTAAAGCGCAAAAAAGTTAAAAAACAAACTTTTTAATAATTTTTACAAAAGCATTAAGCAGGATAAAATTACCTTTTTGCTTTAACTTTCGAATTATATCGTTCCAAAAATAATAAAAACCGTAGTATACTTTTGCAAAAAAGCGTAAAAGCACAATTTTACCCTAATTTTTCCAACCGCTTTAGCTTACATAACCATAGCCAAAACACCCGTTACAAGCAAAAAAATAAAAGTACGAGGATTTCGTAATTAACGTTTCGAAGCGCAAACGCGCAAAAAAAAAACAAAAACCAAGCGCACGGAATATAAAACCATACCTTCCGCTTTCGTTACTTCGAAAACCGCCCTTTCGAAAACCGTTACCAAACCTTTTTAGCCATGCTTACCATTCGTTATATAACCAACCCCTTTACATTTTATTTCGTTACTTTTATACCAAAAAGTTTAATTATTGTTAAATCCTTTTACGGGAAATGGCTAACGCACCGATTAACGCAATTACCATACGCACTTTTAAAACTATTTAGGACAATACATATTTGTATACGGGAAAACCGTATAACATTATTAACGATAAGCTTTTCCATTTTACAATTTACGCTTAAATGTTCGGAATAAATTATTTATAACTTTACGCGCTATATTTTTACATTTTAAAAAGCAAAGCAAATAAATATTACGTTAATTACATTGGCTTTATATTTACTTTTTAAGCCATTTATTTTGCATTTAAAAATTATTTCGAAATAAAAATTGTGCAAGCCCAATATTAAATAAATTAAATAATAATCCATTTCCATACCGTTCGTTTAAAGCTTGCAAGCACCGGGAAAACGAATATCGAAATTTTGCAAAATTTTTTTAACAAATTGCAACGATATTACCAAGCGCTAAGCCCAAATTTTAGCAATAAATAGCAATTCGTAGTAAATATAGCAAGGGCAATTTAAAAAGTTCCCGAGCTCGAAATGGCGTTATTTAACCATTCCGATATTTTTAAAGGCTTTTCCAACATATTTCGCAGTATTATAAGGATTAAAAATAATAATAAAATCCCGGCACAACATTATACGGAACGGAAGTATAAAGGCAAAAATTAACGAAATTAATAAAAATAAGGATGGAAGCAAAAATAAGTTTACAACCCATATATTAAACGAAATTGTTAAATTTGCAAAAAGCCCAATTGTTAATTAACAAAACATCCAAAAAAAAAGCAAAAAAGGCACAGGAAGCGTTAGCGTTAAAAGCAAAAAGATAAAGGCAAAACCCCAATTAGCTATTGGAAATTCCTTTCGATTATTAAACCAAACGATTTAAAAAGCGAAAGCGCATTAAAAAAGGATAACAAAAAGCTAATTAACAACCATAATTACGAAAGCAACCAAAAGGAACATGCAATAACGTACTTTATACAAAGTATAACATTGTACTTTATAAACGAATTATAAAAGCACCGTTTATTTGCAAAAAACGCTTAAAAAGTATAAAAAGCTAGGATTAAAGCTTTTACTTACGAAATGCTTATTTACAACAACATTAATAACAATACCTAATGGCACGGTATCCTGCCAAATACCGGCGCGGCAACCAATTTAACGGCTGGAATTAACCAAATTCGAACATTGCAACAGTACATAAAAAAGCTTAAAATCGATTACAAAGCACCCAAATATCCTATAGCTTTTGGAACAAAAAATACCGAATTTAGCATTGGCGCAATTACTGTACCAACCTTTATTAGCAACATTACGTTTTACGTTTTTAATAGCTTAATACCATTCCTTTTGTTACTTAAAGATATAAACGCGTTAAATATATATTTTAACAATACGCGCAACGAGTTCGTAAAGTATAACGGAACGCGCGTACGGATTATTAAACGCTTCGGTTACCCATGGTTTTTTTTTAACGCATCGATATACGTTATAAACAAAATTTTAATGGCCGCTAAAAAAAAAATTGCGGGATTTTTGTTTTTAACAAAAACCAAATTACAACGCGTTTACAAACGATTTAGCTACCTTTCCGTTAACAAATTGCATAAAACCTTCCAACGGGCAAACCATAATACAAATCGCAACGCGCTGGAAATAATTAATAAAATGTGCTACAAATGCTAAATTAAAGGAAATGCACCATAACGATTTAAATTTACGTTAAAAAACGACAAAGATTTTAATTACGAAATTGTTGTTAACGTTTATTATTTGGGCAACAAACCGGTTTTTTATATAATTAATAAAAGCACAAAATTTAATATTGCAGCAATTTTAAAAAACCTATTTGCAAAAAAAACTTGGGAAATTTTAAAACGTTGCTGGATAAATGTTTATTTAAAGCCTTTAAACGTAATTACTTACAACGCGGGAACCCACTTTTTAAAAAGCGGTTTTTAAATTAAAGCAAAGCTTTTCGGGATTATTTGCAAACAAATTCCCGTCGAAGCCTATTACGCCGTTAAAAAAATTAAATAAGCGCATAGTATATTACGCAAAGCGCATTTAATTATAAAAGCCAAATGCCCCGATTTTGCGCTAAAATTACAATTTTAAAAAGCTATAAAAGCAATTAACAATATTGCGGAACCAAACGGTTTGGTTTTAACGCTGTTCGTTTTTAAAACCATGCTACGGATAAACCACGAATTACTACCGTTATTAACCATAACCAAACGCGCGCAAACAATTAAAAAGGCTATAGCAAAGCTTTAAAAAGCAATTAATAAAAAAAAAGTTGCAAACGCTATTAATACCCGGAATGGCCTTAATATTAGCACCGTTAAACCAAACTCTTTCGCTTTTAAAACAAAGGTTTTAATATTCCGGGAAAAAAAAGGATGGATAAGCCCGTACAAAATGGCAATGGTAACAAACAATAACGTTACGATCGAAACCGTTAACGGTTTGGTAACGTTTAAAAGCACTTTTATTAAGCCTTACTATTAAATTAAAAAATAGCTAAACAATAAATTAAAAAAGCAATAAATCGAAATTCCAAAACCATTTATTTACCCCGAACCGGCATAACCAAAACAACGCGAACGCTTACCAAAAAACAAAATACCGGCATAACCACGAAATCGATTAAAACCGCTAACGCCAAATGCAAAAAGCAATAAGCCTTTAAAACCAAAGGAACGATTAAAAATTAAGCTATATAATAAAACGTATTTATTACTTAAAAAGGCAAAGGCTATGCGTTTATCGATCGAGTACAAAGCAAAAGGCTTAATTAAAATTTTAAAACCTTCGTTTTAAAAAGCCGATTGGAACGAAATAACGTTTTTATTTAACGCCGGAATAATTGTAGCAATTCGTAAAGGCCAATTTCCAAACGCCAAAATTTTTGGAGCACGTTTCGTTAAAAAAATAAAAGGGATACCGAAAGCTTTTTACGAAAAAACGAAATGCGTAGCTTAAAGTATTAATAATAACGAAAAAAAAACCATTTTAACGCAAATTTTTACGATTATGCGTTGCAACCAACGGTTAATTTTTGCGTTTGTACCAAACTTTTAAAACCAAAGCATTTTATTAATAACCCGGAACATTACCCAAGCGTACATTTAAAGCGCGACCGATTTCGAAAGGACCGTTTTGCTACGCTTACCCAAAAAATTACGCTTACGTTTTTTTTATAGCATTTTGCTTCGAATCGTTAAGCCTTTATACGGTTTAGCGAAATTAGGATTGCATTGGTACGCTACGTATTAAAAGCATTACAAAAAGCGGCTAAATTGCAAATTGTTATGTTACAATCCGTATTTCCTTATTACAAAGCGCGATATAAGCTTTGGAATAGTAAAAATGCAAATAAATAATACGTTAAACCTGGGAAATTAAGCATTTATAAATTTCGAAAAAAAAGCGCTCCAAAAAGCGGGGTTTAAAGCAAAACCACGCTCGATGCTTACGGAAAAAAAACAAAGCGATTTTAACGGGGAAAAAATTATGGTCGAAAAAAACAAAGTTAAATTAAAGCAAAAAAACCAAAGCGAAAAATTGGAGCTTGTAAACGCCAATTTAAAAAGCTAAAAGCAATAATTCGTATTTTAAAAAGTTTGTAAAGCGTACATTAGCTTTATATGCTAGCCCAAAGCAGCTTTTAATTACGCTTTAACCGCATAAAAAACAAACCCAATATAGGAAAATATCGGCAAGTTTAACAAAAGGATTAGTTAGCAAATCGAAAACGCTAACAAAAGCTTAAACAACATTTTTATTAATTTCGAAAGCGCAAACCTTTACATTTTCGTAAATAAATCCTTTGCAAATAATAATAACATATTTTTGCAAATCGGGTTTATTTTTATATTAAGCAATAAAAGATCGAACGAGCATTAAACCAATTTTTAATTGCGCGGCAACATTTTGCACTGGATTTTGGTTAAATGCAAAAAAATTACAAAAAGTATGCTAGCCAATAAAATTTACGGTATGGTTTTTAAATTTAATTCCGGTTACGTTATAAAAAAAACCTGCTTAACGATTTTTAAACGGCTAAATTTTATCCGACCCAAATTTATCCTTTGTACCAATAACTTTTCGCTTTATTAATGCTTTGTTTAATTAAGCACAATAGCAAAAAAAAAGCTTATAATTAATTTAATAGCGCTTCGAAAATCCTATAAAAATAAGGAAATTAACGAAATCCGTTGGATCGCCGGAACAAACAATCCGGCAAATGCAATAACAAAGGAATAGCCAAACCGGGCATTGGAAAAGCTGGTAAGCATTAATACAACTTCGATCCGAATCGAAGGTTAAATTAACCGCACCAAAATATAAAAGGAAAATTTGGAAATAAAAATCGGCATGTTAAAATTTTTACGGTAATGGCTATGTAATGGCTTTAATAAAAAAAGGAGCAAAAAAACCCCAAACCAACGCGCAACGAGCACCAAACCATAAATTAACAAAAAGCGCAAAATTAATACATCCATTCCATAACGAAACCATTATAAAAAAAGCAAAAAAAAACCAATTTTTAAGCTCCCACGTTTAAACATTACCAGCATTACCCGAGCCAAAAGCAATAACTTTGCTTTTAGCAATAAAAATTCCTTTTCCCTTTTTTTCCTGCCTTTTTTACTTTTTAATAGCAATTGCAAGCATAGCAACGGAATCCTTAAGCTTTATAAACGTTATAAAATAAAGCTAATTATTATTGCTATTATAATTTTTATTTTTTTATCCGCATTATCGTTTTAAGCGGAAAAACTTTCGCTTAAAGTTCCGAAAAACGCGGTTTTATAAAAACGAAAAGCGGCCGAACGCCCCGTTTCGTATCGCTAACCCGGAATTATAATTAAAAAATTGGCATTTAAATTGGTTTATTTAGCATCGAGCTTAAAAAGTTGCTTGGTAATGGTACGCTATTTTTAAAGTATTTACGATCGAAAAAATAACGTTAACGAATTGGTAAAGCATAGGATATATAGGATAAAAATAATATACCGCATTATAAAGCTCGTTGTAAAGCGCTTTTGCAAAAAACTTTATAGCAATACGATAAGCAAACGGAAAATTAGCAATTATTAGCGCAAAAAACCCGGAAACGAAAAAAAAAGATTTTTATATGGGCTTGCACGAATAACCAAAAATATAACGCTAATAACGTTTGTTATTAAAGCCTAACTTTTTAATACAAAGCCAAGCCATATCCTTTTTAACGCTAAATTTGCCGTAAAGCACGGAATTAAAGCAGCCAAAGCAAATCGTCGCTCGATTAGCACCTTTTTTACCGCGCTTACGAATATTAAAACCATTACGGCCATTGCGGTAAGCGGCACGCTTTTTTTTGCAACCGATAAAAACGGCTGGAACGGCCGGAACGGGCGCGGGCGAATTTTTAAGCACAAATTGTAATACCGAAAACGAAAAAAGCTTGTTAAACTTTTTAACGGAAAAAAATATGGCTTAAGGGTAAATTGTAAAGCTTCATTTTGGAACGATACAAGCAGTTAATTGCTAATTTTAAGCTTTTTTTAATAAAATAGCGTTTTCTGGAGCGTGGTCGAACGGATTTTAAGCGTTCGAGCCAAGCGAAAGGTTTATAATGCTGTTAAAAAGGTTTAAAGCACAAAATTAAATAAAAAAAAATGGAAAACGACAATACAACGAACGCACGAATTGCAAACGACAATCCCGAAGCGCACGTAACTAATTAAATTGGCTTAAAAAACGGGGTTGTATATATATAAATTTATTTACCCTTTTGGAGCTGTATAGCCCATAAGGAGCACTACGGATCGGGGTAGCTATTTAAAGGTAAAAACCGTACTTCCAGCTAATAGCTATTTGGTATAAAGCCGGGTAAAAATTCCTTTTTTTCGAAATATTTTTTATTTCGCGTCGTTTTCGTAAGTAATTGTTTGTAAAATGTTTTTCGCATTTCCAAACGTTCGGTAAAAAAAAAAGTTGTTATTGTTCGAAGCGAAATATCGTGGTTCGGTCGGAAATTAATTCGTTCGTTGCATTTAGGTTGTATTATTGGGTGCACGTTTTCGTGCCAATTTAAAGCCTTTCCGTCGCTTTTTCCTTTTTTATTAACTTTAGCAAATAAATTAATATATTGCGGCCTTTTCCGCTTTTTTTTTTCAATCCTTTACGCAATTTTACCAAAAAATATTATTAGCAATTGCAAAATAGCAATAGCAATAACCGTTATAAATCCTTTTTTTTTAGCTTCCGTTACTTTGCAACCCATTTAACGTTTAATTGTAAAACCGCACATTCCCAACGCTTCGTTAATATTTCGCTTCGGCTTTTTGCAATCCGCGATTGCACCATAACGCCTAAAAAGAAAAGTAATACAAAAAGGCTTGCTTTACCTTTTTTTAAAGTAACGGGCGATTTTAAAAAGCGCAAAGCCCGTTGTTTGTATATGGTTTTTTTTACATTTTTGCAATTTTTCGCTAATTTATTTTAATGTTTTTAGCGGTTTAACTAATTGTATTACGTGCATACGCATAATAGCCCGCAAAATTAATTTTAATAAAGCTTATATGCAAAATTTTAATAAATTTTTTTCGTTATTTTTTTAATTTTATTTTTTCGAATATTTCGTTAATGGGTTATTTCGGTTTAAATTCCAAATCGAAAAAATGTATATATTATTATTCGAAAAAAAAGGTTAGCAAAAACGGACAATGCATTTTTGCGCTAAAAAAGGGCGTTTCGGAATCGGGCCAACGTATGTTCGATGCCGCGAAAAAGTTTAAATTCGTAGGTTTTGCTTTTATTGCCGATAATAGCTTTACGAACCGCAAAAAGCATTACGTTTGGGCGTTTAACTTTACGGGTAAAGTAAAGGCTATAAATTTTTTTTTTGCTTTATTATATTTTTTACGTTCCCGGTGCGTTGCTAATATTTTGGATAGGATTGGAAAGCTTGGTTTTTTTAATACGAACGCTACGCTTACGCCGAATTTAAAGCTATTTGCGAAGCGTATTTCCCAAACGATACCCCGGCCCCGGTAAAACCTTCCCGTTATTTTGCGGGAAACCCCGGAATCGAAATTTGCCGCAATATTATTATTGCCAATATTTTTATTAAAATGTTTTTCGTATTCGATATCGTTTTTAATTATTTTTAGGCTGGGCGTAACGGGCTTAACGATTTTACGTTAATAAATTGCGTTAAAGCTTATACGCGAAACGTTTAATTTTGTTAAAATATTTACGCTTAATTTTATAACGACGTTATTAAATTTTTTAATTGCTATAACGAATATTTCGAAAAAGTTACCCCCGCCGATTTTTTATAGGTTAATAACGGTAATAATAACGGTAAAAATAATAAAATGGCGAATAACTTTTTTTCGGTAATTGGTAATTTTGCGGTTAAGCTTAAAAAAAAGAACGATACGGTTAATTTCCAGCTTATTAATAAATTTGGTTAAAATAAGGTTGCGGGTTTAGCCGGGGTTATTGCGGCGGCAACGGGGGCGGTAAAAAAGGTATCGGCGGCGCCCGAAGTAACAATTAAAAAGGCAGCCGCTGCTGCATTCCTTTCCCTTTCCCAAGCGCTTTCCCGCAATTTTAACGAATCCAATTTCGATTTTAAAAATAAAAGCGATAATATGGCCGTTTAAGCGCTATATACCCGGCGATTCGGATTTTTTATATTTGGGATTTTAAAAACAATTTGCAGCGATTCGCTTTTACGGGCGTAAATAAGTTTTCGCTTTTTAGCGTTAAAATAAAAGGCTACGTTATTTTGCTTGTTAGTATATAATATTGTTAGTAATTAATAAAATTGTTGGAAGGTTTTTTTAACGAAATCCAATGTGGGTTTGGCTTTTTGGAATTGGGGCGGTTAAGCCCTTTGTTTCTTTTCCAAATTCGCCGTTTCGTTGCGGCGTTTAACGTTTTTTTGTTTTTTCTTTTTTTTTTTGCTTTTTCCGCTTACGTATCGATAATATTGCTTAATAAAGCGTAGCTAAAAAGCCGTTTTGTTTTTATAAACCATTTTGTAACGATTGTTGCTTCGTTTAGCTGGTTTAGCAAGGATTTTGCCGCTTTTTTTATTGCTTAAAAAAGTTCTTTTTTTATTTTTGCAGGTTTGGGCAATATAGCAATACGTATGCTACCGTTTCCGGGTTTTAGCCGTATTAATACGTTGCGGTTACGCCGGGGATTTTCCGGAAAGCTAAATAGCTTTAAAGCTTTAGCTTTTCCGTTTTTAGCTAAACCAGTAACAAGCTTTGGGTTTTGTAAAAATTGCGGTAAAGGCTTAGGATTTTTTCGTTGGGCTATTTTTTATTGGTTTTAGCGCTTTTTTTAATTGCCGTAACGTAATTATGTTACTTTTCCTTTTATTTTTTTAGCACCGCTATTTTCGGGTCCGATTTTTTAATTTAATTTAGCGCTTTTTCCCGTTAACGGAATAACCGCGTAATTGCAACCGTAAGCTTTCGTTTTTTGTTTTTTAATTTCCGTTGTACCTTTTTGCAAATATTCGCAATTTTTTCCGCTAAATTGCCCTTTTTTAGCTTTTTTTCGAAATGGGCAATGCAATTATTTAGCCATATTTAAATCGGGGTTATATGCGTTTTTAATTTTAGCAATTTTTATAAAGTTTTTTTGTAAGCCCCCGTTATTGTTTTTAAGCAATTATTTTACGTTTTTGCTTACGTTTTGGCCATTTTTTTAGGCCGCAACGGGGTAGCGTCGAATTTATAATAAATTGGGGCCGCGTAATTTAATGCTGCTTTAATTACGGTTAAATACAAATGTTTGGTTTTGGTAAATGTAAATCTTTACGTTATTGCTGCTAAGCGCGTAATAAATAACATTTGGGTTGCTATTTTTTTGCGCATTTTTTAAATGTATTGGGTTTAATTTAGTTTGGAATTAATTTAAAAGCTTAATATTTGCATTGCTTTTTTTGTCGTTTTTGGTTTTACCGTAACCTTTTCGAAACGGAAAGGTAGCGTTAGCGCGGGTTTTTTCCTTTTTATTAACCAAACCAATTAGTATTTAGCCGGGTCGAATTTTATTCCAAATTTTTTTGCCCATTCCAAGTATACGTTATGGGCGGTTTTAAGTTTGTTAATTGCGTTTATCGCATTACGGTTAAAGCTAATTAAATTGGTATTATTTGCGAATCCCGTAACCGCAACCCTTTTTACTTCCCGTAGCTTTTTGTACAAATTTGCCGTATAAATAATAAAAAGGATAGGTAATATTGGGAACTTTTGCGGGATTTTGCATGGAATTTTATTTTTTGCCGTATTTTTGCCGTTAAAAAAAAGTATTGTTTTTCGATTGTTTAAAAAGCTTTTAAAAAAATTTAAAATCCATTATAAAAATTGGTATTTTTTTATTTTATTAAAAAAGCGTACATATAATACGGTATTAAAAGCGCCGTTTATATCGAATAATAGGAAATTAACCATTGCTTTTGCGTTTTAAACCGTATTTACCACTTTTGTAAGTAAACGCATAACCGTTTCCGTAAATTTGCATTATTAATTGCCCATTTATTTATTAAAAAATAATTAATAGCTTTTTGCGGCGTTTTTAATACAAAACGCCAAAAAAAATTTTAACGCTTTTTTTATCGTTTTTAAAAAAGCAATTGGCTTTTACGCGCCCAAAGTATTTGGGTTTTTATTGGGTTTTTGGAAAATAATGGTACGGAATTTCCGGAACCTTTCCGGAAAGTAACCGCGGTTTACGCATGCCGTAAACATTTTTATTAATGCTTCGAAAAGTGCCGGTTCCATTGCTAGCAATTTTTCGGTAAAAATCCCCGTTAGGCTTAAAGCTTTTTAATATTTTATATTTTAAAAGGTTTTTTTTACGTTTTTTGCGGTAATTTTTTTACGAACGAATAAAGGTTAGGAAAGTAATTCGGGGTATTTGGGGATATTAATAATATCCGCCGTTAATATAAAGAAAAATTTCCTTTTTAAGGTTGTTTTTTTCGCTTTTTTTGTTGCCGTTACCTTTCCGTTTGGTAATTTTAACAACGGGAATAACGGGGGGGGAAAAGGTCGGTAACTTTTATATTTTGCCCATTTGGCAATGGTTTATATGCTTTTAACGTTTTGTATAATGTTCGTTTCGTACATTGCGGTACGTTACGTGTACCTTTTCGTTATTTTAATAACGCTTTTTTTTTTTGGTAGCTTTTTTTATTATTGCGTAATTGGTTTCCGAACGGTTTGCTTTTTACGTTAATTCGGCCCGGTATTTGTTGCGGAATAATTAAAAAAAAATTTCCGTTTATTAACTATAGCTTTCGACTTTCCCTTTTAGCTTTGGTACGGTTAAATTGCGGATTTTTAATATTGCTTTTGTAATGTTATTTATTTTTTCGTTAATTGCTTAAAAATCGATAAATGGTTGTAACGAAAAGGAAATTTTATCGTTCGTTAAGGATTTAACGAATTTTTTATCGATTTTTTTCCAATTCCAGCCCTTTAAAGCTAGTACGTAAAAGTTCGGAATGGTTTTTAAAATTGTAATTACCATCCCCGTATAGTTGCTGTTATTTTAACGCCATTTCGACGGTTATTGGGTTTTTAACTTTTCGGTAGCCCAAATTAAATCGATAGTAATGTTTTTGCAATAAAAGGCGAATTTTGTTATTGCGTTTTAGCAAATTATTAATTGCATGCTTTATAGCTTCGCTAAATTAACCAATTTAAAAGCCTTTGCGTGCATTAATGCGTTTTTTGGGCGCTTCGACATCCATGCTTTATAGTAAAAGTTAAAATCCTTTACTATTAAATTATTACTTTTTGGTTTTTTTCCGGCAAGCTTGTCGATAAATATTATTTAATTTATAATGGTTGTGCTTTCCGGAAACGGGGAATAAACCAACCAAATCGTTATATTTTCGTTTTGGGTACCGATCGTAACTTTGCACCAATCCGGTTTTGCTTTGTAATTTAAAATACGTAGCGTTAATTTAACATAAATAATCGCTTTGGTAATAAAAAAAAAGGGGGAACAAGCTATAATGGTAAAAAAGGGGAAAGCGCGTTGCTTTTTTTTTAGCGGTTTTAAAGGGATTCCGGTGGGTTGCCGTATGGTTGCTGCGGGGTAAAGTTATATATATATTGGATTAGCTTTTTCCCGGCTTACGACGGGGATTTAGCATTCCCTTTTAAATTTTTTGGTGGCTTTTGTATTGCCAATACGTTAAAGCTGCTTTTTTTCGTTAATAATGCATTAAATACTTCCGGTTTTTTCGTTACGTTTTATTAAAAAATTTTAAGCATTGGTTTTTTCGTTAAAAAGGTCCTTTTTTGCTTTTGGGGGGGGCGGTAACGTCGACGCTTTTTTTTTATATAATTAAATGCTAAAGGATTGTATGTTATTGGATAATTGGGAAAGGGTAAGGCTTTTTTGGCTAATTTTTTTTGTTACTTCCCGTAGCGGTGAAAGGGACGCGGGTATCGCCGGGGAAATGGGTTTTGTCGAGGGGTTTGCGGGGGGGGTGCGGGGGGGAAAAAGCTTTGGGATGCGTAAGCTTTAATTTTTTACAAATAACGTAATAATTGCGTTTTTTCGTTTTGCCGTATGGAATTTCCTAAGCTTTTTTACAAATCGTTCGGCCAATTTTAAAAAATTCTTTTTCCGTTTTATGGGTAAGGTTAATTAAAAAAAAGTAATTTTAACTTTGCGTTAATTTCGTTGCGTATAAAGGTTTTTTTGGTTAACGGGGTTATATTTTAAATTGCTATTAATATTTAAAAAGAGGTTGTTACAAAAAGGCTATTGCTTTTTTTATTTAATCGGTTCCTTTTTGCTTTCGTATAAAAGCTATTTTTTCCCGGGGTAAAAAGGGGAATTTTGCCCGCCCCGCTTCCGGCGGCAATCCGGTTCGTAACAATTTCGAAATAAAAATTATCGGGATTTCGTAATAAGTAAGCCTTGTAAGCCAAGCTTTTTTTTTGCGTTATTGGATTTGCTTTTGCACCGGGCAATATAAAAAGTAAAATGGGTATTTAGCTTTGTTGCACGGAATACAAAATGCCCCAAATATATTTTTCGGCAACTTTTTTGCTATTTCCTTTTTTTTTTATACCGCTTATTGTTGTATTCTTTTAATTTATACCACGTACACGCCGTAATTTGCTTGCATTGCATGCTTTTATATTTTTAATTTAAATAGCGATAGCATTGCGCCGTAATTAATTTAAGGTTAAAAGGTTGGCATTAATATGTTAACCCATTCCATCGAAAATAATCCTTTTGCAAATTTATTGCGCTTTTTAAATTTGCAATTTAAAATAACGCCGTTACCTTTTTTTTGCTACCTTTTTTTTTTATAACGAAATAATAACCCGCTCGATATTTCCATACGGGTTTTTAGCGCTAAATGCTTTTATTAATTTTAATTAATATTTTGCTTTGCTTTTATCGTTAAAAAAAAATCGGAATTTGTTAATTGGTAAGCCCGTTATTATTAAAATTATTGTTGGTTTGGTAATTTTTAAACCGTTCGTTTGTTTGGTTGTATCTTAAACCGCAAAAGGCGCGTATTACGTCCGTAACCGGTTCGTTGCGGCGGGGTTGCCGTAGCTATCCGCAACCTTTTCCATGCTTTTGCTTATATCGTTCGTTTCCGGCCCGGGCCGGCATTTTTTTTCCGTTTGTTAACGGGTACTAACATTTTGAAAATGCAAACGAACGTTTTTTAACGGGTGCTTATAAACCGTTTTAACCTAACTTTTATTTAATTTTTTATTGCAAATCCGTTTAATTTTTTCGGGTTTTATTTTTTTAATTTTTTTACTTTCGGTAATAATAAGGATTTTATTGTTAATTGTAAATGCTATCGCTTTTTTGGCTTTTATTGCTTAGGGTATTTTGGGAACGGTTTGCGCTTTTGCGGTTATTTAAACCCAAATTTGTTTTTTACCTTTTCCGTTTGCGGCCGTAATTTGTTACGTTTGGTCCTTTTTTTTTAATATGGTTTTAATTTATTCGAAAAATTGGAAAATCGTTTGGGTTACGTCGGGGTTAATTGCTAAAGTTATTAAAATTGCGATCGTTTAATTGGTCGTTTTAACGTATCAAACGAATTTCGCAATAATTTCGGCGGCCGTAATTTTTTTTTTTTTTTATTAAACAATTGAAAATATTTTTTTGCAAATTGCATTATTGTAATAATTAATTGGGTTTTTTTCGGGCTTGCAATTAATTTTTGTCGTAATCGTTATTGGTTTAAGTAATTCCCGTTGCGTATTGCGTATTTCGATTGGTTAAAACCAATAGCCTTTTCCATTAACGCCGCAACGGCGCTTCGGGGTATTATCGAATTCGTTTAACCCTTAAGCAAATTAGCGTTTCCGGTTTTCGTAATGGCTTTAGTTTTTTTGTATGTCGTTGTCGTCGTTGCGCGCAAGCAAAAAACGTCTTTTTTAACTTTTATTGTTTAAACGGGGTTGTAAAAGGAAAAAATTAAAGTAATTGGATCGATAATTAACGGGCTAAATAAAGGTTTACCGCTTTTTGTCCGTTAACTTTTACTTTCGCTTTTAACGCACCCATTTTTAAACATTACAAAAACTTTCCATTTAATTTACATTAATCCCAAACGCTTACAATTTTAAATTTATTAATTTCGGAGCTTTAAAACCGGAATTTATATAATTCCCCAAATTTCCATTTACGTTTATTGTTTAATAGCAATACGTATCCGGCGAAACAATTCGAACAAGCATTTTCCTTTTACATATTACCCAAATTGCTAATTTAGCAAATTATTTATTATTGCGCATTTAAACCGCAAATTTTTTTTATCCGTTTTACCATGCAAGCGCAACCAAAAAAAAAAATAATTGGTATTGGAACTTACTTATTAAGCGCATGCATAAGCTTTGGAAAACCGCTATGCACAAATCCGGAATTTGTGCACCAATTATCCAAAGCTCCTTTGTATTTATATAAAAAGGTCGGATCCGTCCCTTTCTTCCAGCAAAATTCTTTCCTCCTTAAACCTAAATAACAACAATTTGACTTAATTACCTTTTGATAATTATTAACCCTTAGTTTTACGCCGTTTGGAAATCCACGAGCATAGGACTCCACCCCAGAGTCCTTCCTACAGTTAATGCTATTGTAATTGCTTTTTTTTGTGCTGTTTTGCAACTTTTTGGGCCATTTTTGCTTGTACGCTTGTAGCTTGGTATACCCCCAATATGTTACCGGGTAATCGCTTTTAAACCAGTTAATAAAATGCCCAAAATCGTTTTTAGCAAGTGTTGTTTCGTAAATTATACCGTTTTTGTCCGGTAAATTGATATCCCAAAAGCATTATCGAATTTGCGTTCGGTTCCAAGCCACTTTACTTTTTTGCTGGATTACGGCTATGGAACGTGCTAAATGCTTGCTTTTGTTTAAGCGCTAAAGCTTAATCCCACCTTATCGAAAGGTATTGTTATTAGCGTTTTCGACGTACCCTTTTTCGTAAAGTTGCAACGCGTTTTCGGCTTTTAGGAATTATCCTTTTGCGTATAACCAAAAAAGTTTTAAATCCACGTTAAGTTATTGGTTGTACGTTTTTAACGTTTTTTTGGTATACGCATTTTGTACTTTTTTAAATAATATATTTAAAGCTTTGGCATAATGTTGGAAGCGGCTGTAATTTTTGCTGGTATTGCTGCCGTTGTTAAACGGGTTGTATTTAACCGTTACCCGTTTTTGGGATACCGGAACCTTTGTAAGCTTGGGTAAGCTTTGTTCGTTTAAATTTTGCAACATTTTTATTATATCCTTTATAATAAAATCGCTATTTATTTTTTTATTTTCCAAATCGATAAATGGTAGGAATGGGCTGGTTATAAGCCCGTTTCGAGCCATTACAACGTTCGTATCGCTATCGAAATCCGTTCCTTATGCTTCGGTAATTTAAATGGGCCAAATAAAATCGCTAGCTTTAACCCAAAGGTTTGGGCTATTTTTGGTTTAAGCAACGCCGTTACCCGCTTTTAATTTTGCCACCAATAAATTCGAAACTTTTTTTTATTTCGTTGCTCGTATTAAATTTTTAAACGAAAGGGACCGTAAATCCGGGTTTTCTTTAACGTATTTATTAATCCAAATTTGGTTATTTTCGGCGTTAAAACTAATGGGGTTATTGTTGCAAAATGCTACAAGGTTTTTTCGTTTAATTACGGCCAGCCGCTTGCAAAAAAACCATTTTATTGCATTTTTATCGAAATGGTAAGCAACGCAATGGTTATTAATGCATGCAATTTAAAAAAACGCGGGGCCGGAATAACCATTATTTTCCAATCCTATTACCACTTTCTTGGTTGCTGCCGCCGTTCTGGTTTTTTTATTCCAAAACACTTTTTTTTGCTTTTTCCTTTAAAAGCAATCCTTTTTAATATGCCCAGGTTATCCATACTAAAAGCATTTGCCATTTTTAAAGTTTTGGAATTTGCGTTTCCTTTGCTTTTAATGCGTAGCGCTAACGTTAAAATCCATAAAGCCAAAGTAACGGCCGTAAGCTATAAATTTGTTGCGGTTAAACCGTTGCTGTAATTGGTTGCTTTGCATTACAAATTTAATTTTTTGGCCTTTTTTTTTCCAAACGGCATTTATACAATTTATTGCTAGTTTTAATTGCAATAATAACGTATTTAGCAAAAAATTCGGGTTGGTTAATTTTTAAAACTTTATTTTTTACGTTATTTCGGAATTTATTGTACAAATGGGCCATTTTGGTTTGGTTAATTTAATCGAATTTATTAGCAAAGCGTTGGAAATTGAAAACGTATTTTAACGTTGCGCTTTTTTATCGAAATTAAAATATTATTTTTTTTGCAATTCGTTATTTATTAATTTAACCAAATACGTTAATAATTTTTTTTTTAAATCGAACGAAATTGGCAAAAATAATTTTAATTTTTTTTTTGCTTTCGTTATAATTTTTAAAAAAATTTGCCCATATAAGTTTAAACCATTTTTTAATTTTGCTTTTAAAATAAATGGTTGCGTAAACGACCCTTTGCTATTCCGTATTAAATTGGTTATAATAAAAAGCAAAAAAGCTTTAACATTCCGTTAAAAATGCTTTAAAAGCCCCGTTTTTCCCATTGTAACGATTAAGCGTAAGGAATTTGTACGCGCGGGTAGCGATTTAAAAAGCGCCGGTTCGTTTTTTGGTTTGCACAACATCCGCGGCCAAAGCTTTTAATGCCAAACGGCAATAAATTGCGTTATTTATATCGTATTTTTTGCTTCCAAACCGGAAAACGTCCGTTTTTGGAATAAAATTTTTAATTGCTTTTGCAAATTTGGCTTGGGTTGTTATTATTATTGCTTGGCACAATCCGGTACTAAACAAAATTAATTAAAATGTTACAATTAAGCTTTTATTTTTAAAGTAAAGCATTAAAAAAGTATCGAATAATAGCACGTAATTTAATAATTAAAGGAATTTACAAAGTAATTTGGGTACGGTTTAAATGCTTGCTTTAAAGTTTACTTAAAAGCTAATTAAAGTTTAACTAATGCCAAAGCCCCAATTAAAAATTACTTAAAACAATAAAAAACCTTTCCTTTTTATACCTTAATGCTTATTCCCTTAAAGCCGTGGATTAATTGGCTTACCAGGCCGATTCCATAAGCCTTTTTAAGCCTTTTTTGAATTAATGGCTTACCTTCCCTGCTTCCCTAATCCACTGATCCCAGGTGGTTACGTAAACCTTACCCCTTACGGTGGTTCCCGTGTCGTGCCACCCTTCCTTCCTGGGCAAAGGTGGTTGTTGGTCGTAACAGGTAATGCTTGCCGGAAAACCGGTATATTAAACGTTAAAAAAGCAAACGTTTGTAACGGTTTTTACGATAAAAGCGAAATTCGTTAACTTTTTGCTTATAAGCTGCGTTTTAATTTAAATTAACGGGATTTTTAACAAAACCAATAACAAACAAGTTAATGCTTTAGTAATGCATATAAATAGCGCTAACGCACAAATAACCGTTTTAAACCCTTTAAATTTCGCTAAAACCCGGATAATTAATTTGCGTTACAAATAAATAATTAACGCAATCCATTGTTGCTTATTTAAATTACGCTTAGTAAGCCTCGTGGTGCAGTGGCTTTGCACCAAGCCGGTCCCGCCAGGACCACGGGTTCGAATCCCGTCGAAACCAAAGGACTTTTTGTTTTTAAGCCCCTGGCCTGCCAAAATCGAAATCCGATAAGGGCCGATAAGCCAAATCAACCAAAAACCAACAACGCCGATAAAACAACCGATAACAACCACAACAACCTTATCGATTTCGATAGC
>NW_008804546.1:6418750-6464444 GCF_000145635.1 Gaeumannomyces tritici R3-111a-1 | reverse complement strand
ACCTTTGCGCTACCGCTTTGCACCCGTCCGCTACCACCACTAATCCGATTTTCGAATGCACCCTTTTTACGTGCTTGGCAAAGTTACTACCTTGCACGTGCCCTAAAGGTTGGGGCCTTTTAAGGCACAAACAAAAAAAAAATAACGCACGTGGTGCACCGAATAAGGAAACGCCGATAACGGGCTAGTAAAAAAAAGTAACAAAAAAATAAAAAAGGGGGGGGGAAAAAAAAGGGTTTTAAATGCTTTAAACCATTTGGGCAAGCAAAATAAAGTTGGCAATTCGAACCCCGGAGCGATAACGATTAAAGCTTAGCAAGCTTTAGCAAATTACATAACGAAGCAATTAACCAACCAACCACAAGCAAGCAGGACGCGGTTTTATCGGCCTTTTGCAAAAGGGGCTGCACGCGGGAGGACGGTTAATTCCCGGGTAAAGCCTTTACGAGCAATCGAGCGAAAAAAAAAAAATAAGCGCAGCCACCGGTTTAACACCGCTACGGAAGCGCGGCACGCAGGCGCAGGGTTTTCCCCTTTAAGCCCAACCCAAAGGTTTTTCCCCACGCATTACTTAGTTGTAGCACTAAGGTTTCTTCCATAAACATAACAGGGTATAAATAAATAAAATAAATTACGCTTAATAAAAATAGCCAATATAAAAGCTAACGGTTTAATAAAAGGATTGCCGGCTAACGAATAAACCAAATTTATCGCTTAATTAAATTTTATATAAATTTAAAAAGTAAAAAAGGATTGCAACGAATTGGAATTAACGGGAAAATAATTACAAAATACCGGAATTATAATAAAAGCTATAAGCTTTAAAATATTAAAAATCCGGATTACGATATTTTTTTTTACATGTAAAATAATTTTACTTTCGATAAACGGCAACGGTAAACGTAGCGGTTAAATTTACGGGGAAATGTATAAAATGGGGCCCAAGCACGTAAATGCACGGCCCACCCCGATGGATAAACCTTAACCGCACACGCACAATCTGCACGGTAGCAGCCAAAAAATCGACATGCCACTTTCCTATTTTGGTATCGCCTGCAAATACCTTACACAAATACTTTTTCGGGAAAGGCTACTCGTAACAAACGCAATAGGCACAATGCTGGTAACTCACTCACCACGGAAAAAAAAACGAGCCATTAAACCTTTTTCCCCCATACAAACTTTATAGCAAAAAGCATTTAGTTTCAATTAAAACAAACCCAATTCGCGATGCTTCGGCACCATTTTACGCCTAAAAAAGCATTAATTGCCTAGAATCTTGACTGCCCATTAAATTGAATAAAGAAAGTAATTAATTCTTATTTTTTGTTGTTAATAAACAGCTTTTTAAAGTGTGCCCCTATCTTGGTTGGTGGCTCGTTTTTTGTTTTCGGTTGGTGTCACTCTACTGTGGTGTCATTAGTTGAGTTGTTTAGCGCCTGGCGAGGTATTAGACCCGGGATTAGGGGCGACGTAGCGCAGGTTCCAACGCGTGCTGTGGGGAAATGGCCTGCCAACCGCGGCCTACTCTGCCTTGCCTTGAGCATTTCCATAGAAATCCGCCTTCAAGGGTGCAGCCCAAAGAACCACCACCCTTTTTCCCATCAATCAGATCCATCATTTTACCTGGTGGTTCTACCTGGTGTCGATACATGGCACAATGTACACAACCCACCTCCATGCACCACGCCGTTCTGCGCTGGCTCAACGAGCTGCCCGACTGTGCCGACGTTGACGCCCAAGCCGACCCCTCTCGCGACCTCCACAAGCGACGGAGAACCGACCAAGACGAAGACCAGCAGCACTCGCAGCGAGACGGTTCTGCCAAAAGGAGGCGAGGCCCTTGTGGCACCAATCTCCGCACACCACCGCAGTCTCGCTCTGTTTCGGGGCCTTTATGGGCTGAACGACAAATGGACCACGACCAGGACAACAACGCCCACCGCGAGGCAACAACGCCCCCAGACGCGGACCCATCGAGCCATGGCGCCGTTGCCACCGACGACACCCCGCGGGCCAGCCTCGCCGATCGGCCACGGCATCGCCAAGTCGTCCGTCACATGTCCGCATCACGCTCGTCACGCCGCGGCTCGTCAGCCTCCTCGGTCGGCAGGGAGAGCTCGGGCAACCGTAGCGAGGCCACGGGCAGCAGCGGCCGCCCGTCGGCGGTGGCCGGCGCCAAGAGGAAGAGAACCATGGAGTTGGCGCCAGACCAAGTTAGGATCGAGGATTTGGACACAGGCTTGGCGGGAATGGTGCCGCCGCGCCTCCGCGAGCTGGAGGCTGCCTTCCGGAAAAGCCGCCACGAGGGCTTCGTATCGTCGTCTCGCCGCGCAGAGATGCAAGCCGCCGGGGTCCCCGACATGTTCGAGGCCGGGTTTTTCACCGCCCCGCTCGATCATCAAGGCCGGCTCGAAACCCAGGAATCGCCAAGCCTGGTCGACGTCCTGGCCTTATGGACGAAGGCGAAAAAATGTTTCCTGTCTGGCTGGGACGAGGCCGGCTGGAACATGGCCGTGCACTATCCTTTGTTGTGTCTGGCCCTTCCCGACGGCGGCCAGCTCGAGGTAACGCCATGGTATGCATGCTAGCAACGGCACACGAATACGCTAGACTAATATGGATGGCTAACATACATTGATTTTGCTGCAGCACTACCGCGTCAATCCAACCTCGCTTCGTACTCCCGCCCGTATCGCCATCTCGCGTCGATTTTTGCATTGCCGTAAACCCGCACTGGCCCAACCACCATCTTGTCAAAACCCCTGCTTCACGCGCCGTCGCCGAGGTCTGCTGGGATCTCCCGGGACAAAGCATCAACCATACCAACAACTACAAACCCCTGGCTTCTCGGCCTATAGCCATCAGCATTGAAACTAAACGTCGCGGTGGCTCTGACGAAGACGCCGTTACCCAGCTGGGCATCTGGCAGGCTGCACAGTGGGAAATGCTCCAAGAGTTGGTCCAGCCCCGCCACGACAGCACATCTTCGCTGGCCACTGGGCCAGCAGCCACTGGGCCAGCAGACCCGTTCGCTCCGCCGTCAAAGCAGCCCACGTATCTGGCCCTCCACGGCTTGGACTTTTTGCCCGCCATTTACATTGTAGGGCACGACTGGAAGTTTGCGGCTTTAACCCGCGACGCTGTAGCTCCCGATGCCCTCCCCCGGATTCGATCACAAAGCACACTGTGGACCGGTTGCACCATAGGCAGCACTTCTTCTGTTGAAGGCATTTACCGTATTATATGGTGCCTCCGGCGTCTGGCCCGGTATTCCGTCGAGGAGTTTTGGCCGTGGTACCAGCAGCATGTTTTGGAATTGGATATCGGGACGTGAAACTAATGCCGTCGCTGTCTTTTATTCCTGTTTTTTGTTCCTATTTTTTATTCCTGTTTTTTATTCATATTTTTTATTTCTATTTTTTATTTTTATTTTTTATTCTTGTCTTTTATTCCTGTTTTTTATTCCTGTTTTTTATTCCTGTTTTTTATTCCTGTTTATTCCTATCTTTTGTTCCTGTCTTTTGGCCGGAATCAGGGGGGAGGCGGAGGAGACTACTACCAGGACGACCACTCGCAGCAGCAACAGTACTACGACAACGGCTACGATAGCGGCCAAGGCGGCTATGGTGGCCAGGGCGGTCAGGGTGGTCAAGTTCCTGTCTTTTGTTCCTCCCTTTAGTTCCTACCTTTTGTTTTTATCTCCTTTGTTTTTATCTCCTTTGTTTTTATCTCCTCTGTTTTTATCTCCTCTGTTTTTATCTCCTTTGTTTTTATTTCCTTTGTTTTATTTTCCTATTCCGACAAAGTTTGTCCACAAAATGGTTTAGTTTCGAGCATACCTGCTAAGGGCGGGAAACATTTTTGCTATGCCTCCGGCGGCGGCCGAGGGCATACATTGCCCTCCTGCAGCGCGGCCTTCAGAAATGGTTTGAAGTAGTGGGACGGCCAGTGACGGGGACGGTGGCGAGCGATGGGCCTGCGACTGTGGTGTTTCGCGAGGCTGCTCTGCCATTTTCTTTCTTTTTCACTACGAGTTTTACCGTCCTGTTGTCCATAGACAAATACAATACCCATGGTCATCTACCTTGATGCAACTCTTGTTTTACTCGATGTGACTTTTCCGTATCTTGGTTGCCCGGTCCCAGTTCCGAATCTCTCCTTAATACAACGGCCATGTTTTCGCGCACAGTCAAGCGGTATATGCAGCCGCCTCCTGGTTCGCGCTGCCCTATTTCCTTTGCTCGAGCAATTTTGCTTCGGCTGTGCGCGCAGCCTCCTCGCACCGCTTTTGGTTCGTCCTTCGCCAGCAACATATCCTCCAACGCCACCCAAACACCTCCAAAGCCGATTGCCGGGCCGCAACCGCTGCCTTTCGGGACAAATATTGTTTCCCTTTCGGGCAATTCTTACGTTGTTAACGAGGTTTTCCGATACCGGTGCAAAAGGGACCTGGCTATCGGCGTGTACCGCGCAACGTAAATCGACCTTTCCATCGGCGTCCTCCCACGGTCTTGATCTGCCCCGGGAGACACGTCCGAACTGCAAAATTTCTAACCCACTATCCGCTGCAGCTCCGAGGGCACCCGCCATGTCATCAAGGACATCTGGCCCGGCCAGTTTGACAAGTGTAACGTCGCCCTAACCAGCGACCATTTGGACGTCCAGGCCGTGATGGACAGGGTGCGCAGTCCAGAAGCGGGAGCCATTGTTGTTTTTGTTGCCAAGCAACCACTATAATTAAGAATCCAGTAAACCACATCGCACGAGACCACGAGGGCCGGACCGCCTGGTTACGTGACAACACGGATCAAGGGATTAGTTTGCAGATTTACTAATCCCGTAGTGGAAGTAAGCAGTATAGAAATGTGCGAGGCCAAATTTAAAACCCCATGTGCTCCAGTCGCTTCAGCAGCTCCTTGCCGAAAAATACCCCCATCTCTTTAACCGTGTCCTCGCTTTGCATGGCGAGGAAGTCGGGGTTGTCGAGCTGCCAGGGAAGGATGGCGTTGAGCATGGCGTCGAGATCTGAGATGTTCTCAATGCCAGCCATGGTGCTTGGCCGTTCAGCACCCACCTCCTCCAAGCTGCCCTCCCATGCTTTGGCAAGGTCCCAATCCCAAGCCAGTTCGCCCTCCCCGAAACACTCGGAGCCTGGGAGGTCTTTGGGGAACGTCCCAGTTAGCTTCCCTTCCCTCAAGGCCGCTTTGGCCTTGATCAAGGCACTGCTTTCGTTCGTCACGTCGCCGCTCCAGCCTTGGAGCTGGCCGAGGTCTTCGGAAAAAGAACAGAAGAACTCGAACGAGGGGTGCAGGACGGTGGAGAAGTCGTAGTCTATAAGGGCCGTGAGGCGGCCCGAAGTCGGGTCGACAAGAATGTTGTTGGTGTCTGCAGCCCCTAAGGTTAGTTTTATGTGGCAAATGGGGCGCGAAGGGCCCAATAACTGTTTTGCGGGGTGTTGACGTGAGCGGCGCAGTGGTGATGAGGAATTACAACATGGGGGAAGGCAATCGGGGGAAAAGAAAACAGGATGCGCATGGAAACAAACCCCTTGGGTTGGTCAAAAAACACAAAAAAAGCAAATAAAAAAAAGGCGAACCAGGCTAAGGAAGAAAGGATTACGGCCCTCAGCACGGCACCATGGCTAGCAAGAGCAGCAAGAGCGGGCGGGCGGCGGGAGGCAGGGGGAGAAAGCTGAAAGGCGAGCAGAGTGGCCGAGAGAGACCTGCAGCAGACAGGGTGGTGGAGAGGCGATTGGGGCGGTGCACAACGCCCAGCAGCGGCATGGAGCCAGTGAAGTTAACGGGCCAGAGATCCCTGCTGGTGCTGGGCGGTGGCTGCAGCGCTGCAGGCCAAGGCTGGGCCGGAGTGGGAGAGGCGGAGGAGGCAGAATGTGGCAAATGGTGGGCGGTGGTGGAAAGCTGCTTACTAAAGTCTCCGTGTACAATAACCTTCCTATCCTTCGAGGCAAGAGAGGCAAAAAGTCCGGGAAGGGCCTTTTGGACAAAAGCATCGATGCGCTCCCGAACACCATTCGCCCGCCAGCCTTGTATCGTCGGGTTAGCGTCGGCATCGGCGAGCATCTTCTGCAGGCGCTCAAGGTAGTATTCCTGGTAGGAGGGCCAGGGTCCAGCGCGGACGTTGGACATGGGCCCGCTCACGATGCGGCCGGCTCCATCAAACGTTAGGCCGCCGAAGCCGTCGATGCTGTCAGGGAGCTTGCAGCTTTGCAGCCCTTTGAGGATCTTTGCCATGTCCCTGATAGTAACCTTTTTGAGGTCCAGGGGCATAGTTTTGAACGCTTCGTCGCCAGGCGTGCCGGGCATGCGCTCTTGGAGGATCCAACCTTGAGAAGTGGCTCCGTTCGCCCAAGCGAAGATACGAGGGACCACGTCCAGACCGACGTTGCGCAAGGCGGTCGAGGCCAGAGTCATAATGGCGATCTCATTTTCGACCCGAGTGTCGAAGTGTACGCCCTCGGCGTCCTGGTTGGTAAGCCTCAGGATGAAGTTGTTGGTGCCCGTTGGGATAGGTACACAGGTCTGCTGCTGCGGTTGCCCTTGGGCCTTGATGATGGTGCCATGGGACAGTGCGAGTGCGGCCGAAGGCGGGAGTTTGATGTGATAGACGAAGTTGTTGTACTTGAATGGACACTCTGGGTCATAGTGAATCGGGCTGACGCTGGTCCGCTCTAGGTCCTTTGGGTGCATAAACAAGGGATCAGAAACGTAATTCAGCTTGTGATGGAGGTGTTTGTTTGGGCGAAATACAAACCTCCCCTCTGAGTCCCAGGTGCTTCGTCAGGACCTGCTGCTGGATGAAGTCCAAACGCTCCTGGTATTGAGCGTGGTTGGGGCCCGGCATCTTGGAGGAGTAGAGACAGCGGCGAGATGGCGTCGTGGCTACAAGCCCAAGGTGGCCGGCGAGGTTGGTGCGGGCAGCGAGGTGAGGGAAGAAGGAAATGAGTAGGTCAGGTCTTGTTAGGAAATGTCTGGGAGGGGCCCACTGGCATTTAGGGAGCGCCCTCTACGCTTCCCACCACCCGCCCCAAAGCGGGGCACAACCTGCAGCTCGTCACACCAACAAATCTCGAAAGTTGAGCCAGGACAACGTCACGCCAAGATGCCTAAGCTGACCCGACGGCGAGCCCAGACTTGGGAGGGTCTTGGCGGTCAGAACCAGATTTGCCGGCAGAATATCTCGAGGCCAAGCACCGCCGTGTCGAGAGCAGGCTGCAAGCGGTTGCGCCCAGTACATGTGTCAAGCTCTTCACTGCCCCACACTCTGCATTTTCACTTTTCGTTTTCACCAGCTCTCATGGCCTTTTCGCCTTTCGCCAATCCCGAGTGAATCACACAGGCAGGCGCTCATTCACACCCTCATTCACGCTCGCTCACTCACTCACTCCGGGGAGGGTTGACGCCAACGACCCAGCCAAGCAGCCCCTCCCCTCCCCCCTCTCATGCAACGCAAGCAAGCGCACGCACACATGGCCTGGGCCTGGCCTCGACCAGCGAATCCTGCCGATAACGCGCCACCAGCGTCATGTATTTGATATCAGCCAGCCTACCACAAGTCGAGGGGCTTGGGCTATTAATCCAAATGCATTAATCCAAAAGCAATAAGCGGTCGGGCATGCTCCCCTTTGGCGTCCACCATTTTGATGGTGGCTGAAAACAAAACGCAGAAAGCAAACATGATGATGAATCGCCCACCCACCTGCTCTCAGCTTTGTGGTGACAGATCCTTTCCGTGCCGTTACCGATTGACGCTGCCGGGAAAAGCAGTTGGAAAGACGGCGGGGTTTTGTTTGCTACTCTCGCTTGCCATGCCGCCCCCCGTTTGTGTCATGGTGTCATGGAGTGGTTGGTCCCTTGCCTCGACCGCTTGCGTGCATGCCGTGCCAACACAGGCGCACGCAACCAGCCATCTCGGAACCGCGGGCCTGCATGTCTGCTGGGATTGCACGGCACAAGGTGGACTGGGGGGGAATGTGGCGTTGTAGTTTTGTTGAGAGAAAGAAAGGGAGGGATATGATTGCCAAGTCGCGGTCAATCTATCCCAGGAGGTAAGGCTGGATGGGTTGTGGTGGGCTGGAGTGGAAGGGGTGGAAGGGGTGGAAGAGGGGAAATGTGATGTGCCCGCAGACCTCCCCAACCCACTACCGCTTCGGGAACGCTCCTTGATCTCCAGGCTGTTAGCAGATCGAGAGTTTCATCAGGCGCGACGATAAAAAAAAAACAGTACCGGAGGGGGAAGCAGACGGATTGCGTGGGGGAAGGTAGGTTCGCTGGATGATGTGTTTATCTTGCATGCATGACGCGCGCGAAATGGTGTACTGCACAACTGGGCGCTTATAGAATTGATGTTCTCTTGGCTCCTGCAGCCTCTGAAAAGGAAAAGGAAAAGGAAAAGGAATAAAAGAAATTACTTTTAACGCGCCCCAGCCGCTCAAGCTCGTCGACTGGCCTTTATCCCTTCCCCCTTCCCCTTCCTCACATCCTCCCACTTGTACTTCCTCCCTAAGAAAGCATAGCCCCAAATCCCACGCCAATAGTCCAAACCAACGGGCTCGGCAGCATGCGTGACGCAGCCGGGAATATGGACTACGCGGCCATGTCGCGCCAGCAAGGCCGCGCCGAGTCTCTCACTCCGCCGCCAGCGGTTGGCCACAGTGATGTAGCTCCTCCCTAGCAATGGCCCTCCTGTCCGCCTTGTAGCAACCAGCTGACACCAAGAAAACACGGCCCAGGCTTCCCCCGTCGATGCAGCCCTGGGCCGTCTGTATCCCCGGGACGTGGAGCCGGCCACAGACCCGGCCAACAAGCCGCCGCCGCCTCCACGCCCGGCGCACGCGCACCCCGTGCACCAGGGCGTCCTCCCGTGTGGCGACCACCTCGGGCACGGCAGCCCCCCGACGCTGGACGCCATCGAGGTGGCCGTGCCCACGGCGGCGGGCGTGCAGCGGCGGGGTGGCAGCAGCAGCAGCAGCAGCGGCAGGGATGTGAATGTCGGGGGCTTGTCGTGGCACGAGTACATGGACCAGCTCCTCGCCGCCACTGCAACCGCCACCACCACCACCACCACCACCACCGCCGCTGCTGCACCCGCTCCCGGCGACGACGACGACAAGTTCGCCGAGAGCTGGGAGGTGGCCGCCACGGCCGCCGCAGCCGCCGCGGTGACGCCCGAGTACGAGCGGTACCTAGACAGCGACGAGGACATGTACGGCTGGGGCAACGGCGACAGCGACGAGGACCGCACCGAGGATGATGATGAGGACTACGCCAACGAGGACCGCACTGACGAGGAATATACCGAGGACGAGGGCGAGGGCGAGGACGAGGGTGAGGGCGAGGCCGAACAGGAGCCCGAGATTGCCGACACCATTCAGGTTGCTGTGAGGTCGCCGATGACGGTGCAGAGTCAGCAGCAGCAACAGGAGCAGCAGCAACAGGAGCAGCAGCAACAGGAGCAGCAGCAACAGGAGCAGCAGCAACCGTCCCTTTGCAACGATAACCACAAAACAGGTGACAGCGTCGCCACCAACAAGCACGATACCGTCGGCAGGCGGTGGGACGGCGACAGGAAGCGCAAGGCTGGCGAGGTTGAGCCGCCGGTCGCGGGCGACGACGAGGGCGATCAGGAGGAGCGCGAGAGGAAGCGAAAGGCACTCGTGGACCTGTTGTTCCCGCCTGACGAGAACGATCAGGGGAAGGTGCACCCAGAGATTGTGGTCCCAGACACTGTGGTCTCTTAGGATGTACACCGCCCTGAAGAACCTTTATTGGCAGTACACACAAAATATAGTAGTAGCCATTGTTGAATCCACCATTATGTTTTTTTCGTGTCCACCTCACCACAAGCCCCGGGTCTCGACCGTCCTTCAAAGGCCAGGTCGCCGCTTGTCTTTTCCAAAGGCTGCGTCATACACAAACATGGACAAACTCGTCTTTCCATCACTCGCCTCGGCCGCGACACTCGTCTCCGTCATTCAGGACCATGCGGTTATACTCAACGCCCAAGGAATAGGCGAGTACCCCCAGCAGCGTCGGCTTTGGAGGTGAGTGGTTCCTTGACAAGCTCCCAATGCCTGCACCCTGGTTTAGGAGAAACTGACAAGAGACATCAGTCGACGAGGCCATCGCTAGAAGCTGCAGCATGATCGCGCCGTGCCAGCTAGATACGACATGATCCGCGACACGGAGATCGAAAAGAACACTGAATTTGTGCGGCAGGACGCAGCTCCTAGGCAACATCGATATCGCCATACACACCGAGAACGCCTTCGCGGCCGGAAAGGTCTCCCGAGTGAGGACGGGTGGTCAAGATGACGCTCCATCAAGTCAACACCGACGGCGCCGGCCCCTACGCTTGCGACATCGACAAAGGCAGCAACTCGAGCATCATGGACAAGCAGCTCGAAATGCTCAACAACGTGCCAGGGGTCAATGGCTTGTCGCAGGTGGTGGCACAGGACTTTGACATCACCATCAAACTGCCAGACGACGTCAGGTGCACTGGTGGTATGTGTCTACTTCAGTAGGCCCTGTGCAGAGAAGTTAGCTAACGTGATTGCTTAGGCTCAACGGGCAACATCTGCACGGTTCGCTGTCGAAATAATGCCATAGCCGGGCCCTTTGGTACGTAGCCTATCAGAGTTATAGTGGAGAGGCTCGATTCTTGGCTAACGAAACAGGCGGCTGTTTCCCCATCCAACAGATCCATGTCGAACCAACTATCAGCACGCCACAAAACATCAAGAGCTTCAAGGACCACACGCTCACGCTAGCGGACAGTTGCATCCTCAGCGGCGGCGACGAGCACGGCATCTTCTAGCAGTGATACGAACAAGTTCGCACAACTTCCTATCTAGGACAAGCTCGAGGCCAAGGGGTGATGTTGTCGCCAGTGGGGTCCCCTTCACCCGTTCCAAATCTCCCAAACCTCCGCATAGCCCGCTTCTGTCTCTTGGTTGGGCACATGTGCTTTGCCGCTTCCCTGGGACCGATCTCCTCCCCATGGAGTCAAGGTACGGACCCAACACACCTGGTTGCTTCTTTCGATGCCTCGACACTCGCCTAGCGCTGGTCCCCTCACCCTTGAATCGCGTGCTCCCCCCTGGTTCCTCTGGAGCGATAAAGTTGTCAACACCAACGCTAACTGATGGAAAGAAACCCCACAATCTCGGCCACCTGCCCTTCTCGGCAGTCTTCGCCGCCTCGATAGGATGGCAGCCCCCCCACGAGCGGAACCAATGACGAGTGTTAGCGCAATGGCGACCAGGGCCATCCATGCCCCCGGCCATTAAAAAGCTTGACAATGCTTGTTTCGGAGAGATTTGCGTGTTAAGCTCTTTGACGACACTTGGCGCTGCACCCCATTGCCAGCGGCGGGGAGAGGAGAGGGGCGGGCATAGCAAACTCGATTCGTCGTCTCCTTCCCGACGCGGCATCACAGCACCCATTGCATTATCACAAAGGCCCCATCCGCCCTATCGCTGCTGTGTCCGCCCAGCCGCCCGCCCGCGGGGCAACGGCGTCCACTCTGCTGCTGGATCGGCTTCGACGCCCGCCTCCGAGTATTTCTCGACCGGCAATAGCTGCGCCCCTCCCTGGTGCCCACCCACACGGGCGGCCAAGATGCCAAGAAAGGGAGGTGCCGTCGTGAGCGTTATCAGGAGGGTCACGAAGATGGGGGCGGGATTTCGAGCGAGGCCTTCTCGCCGGTGCCCCGTGGGTGGCAGAGTCGTCGGGCTCCTGATGTCGCCATCGTCTCGCCGGTTCGGCTCGTCTACTTAAAGGGCCCGGCTTGGCGTCTTGGCCTCTGTTCTTGGTTCCTGCTCCTCAGCCCGCTCACAGGTTCCTCTTCCTGCTCCTCAGCCCGCTCCAGGTTCCTCTTCCTGATCCTCAGCCCGCTCCAGGTTCCTCTTCCTGATCCTCAGCCCGCTCACAGGTTCCTCTTCCTCCTCCTTCTCGCCCCTAGCCTAGGCCTCCTGCTGCCCCGCCTCCTCCAATCCATCTTTCCCGGTTTCCTGCCATCTAGGAAAGGACACCCTCACCCCAAGATGCCTTCCTTCGCCCAGACACTCGCCGTGTTCGCCTCGGCCCTGGCCGTCGTCTCGGCCAGCCCCATCGACACCAAGGTCGGCACCCCGCAGCAGGCCCAGCCCTTGGACTTCTCGGTCAGCCAGGTGGCCAACCCCAGGGGCCCCGTGGTCAAGAACGGCGCGCTGGCGCTCGCGCGCACCTACCAAAAGTTCGGCAAGCCGCTGCCCCCCGTCCTGGCTGCGGCGGTGCAGAACGCCAAGGCGGCGGCCTCGTCGCTGACCCGCCGGGCCGGCGGCAGCGGCAGCGCCACGACGACGCCGGGGCAGTTCGACATCGAGTACCTGACGCCGGTCACGATCGGCACGCCGGGCGTCACGCTCAACCTCGACTTCGACACGGGCTCGTCGGACCTCTGGGTCTTCAGCGGCGACCTGCCGTCGTCGTCGCAGGGCGGCCACGGCATCTACACCCCGTCCAAGAGCAGCACCTCGAGCGGCCTGTCGGGCTCGACCTGGTCCATCCGCTACGGGGACGGCAGCGGGGCGTCGGGTAAGGTCTACACCGACGTGGTCAACATCGGGGGCGTGAGCTTCAAGAACCAGGCGGTCGAGACGGCGTCGCGCATCTCGTCGTCCTTTACGCAGGGCGACTCGGACGGCCTGGTTGGGCTCGCCTTCAGCTCCATCAACACGGTCAGCCCGCGGGCGCAAAAGACCTTCTTCGACAACGTCAAGGCTTCGCTGTCGTCGCCCGTCATCGGCGTCGACCTCAAGCACGGGGCTCCGGGCCACTACGACTTTGGGGCGCTGCCGTCGAGCCGCTACACGGGCTCAATCTCGTACGTGCCCGTCGACAACTCGCAGGGCTTCTGGTCCTTCACGGCCAGCAGCTACGCCGTGAACGGGCAGACGACGCGCCGGCGGCTGACGGGCATCGCCGACACGGGCACCACACTACTGCTGCTCGACGACTCGGTCGTCGACGACTACTACTCGCACGTCTCGGGGGCCCAGAACTCGGCCTCGGAGGGCGGCTACGTGATGCCCTGTCGAGTCACCCCGCCCGACTTCTCCTTCACCGTCGGGTCAAACACCATCACAATTCCGGGGAGCTTCATCAGCTACGCGCCCGTCTCGGACGGCTCGTCGACGTGCTTTGGCGGCATCCAGTCGGACGCGAGCATCGGCTTCTCCATCTTTGGCGACATCGCCCTCAAGGCCGCCTACGTCGTCTTTGACGGCTCGTCGACCCCGAGGCTGGGCTGGGCGAGCAAGAGGCTGTAGGCCGGGAAATAGGTGAAGCGCGGCGCACCGAGTTATGAGCAAGATACAATAATACTTGAGTTGGTTTAATCTGAAGACGTCCTGCGTACCTAGAAAGCCTTCTCAGCTTTGACTGCGCGTTGAAACGAAACACGAGCATTGGCGTCGTGGCGCTGGTACCTGCTGCCGCTGGTGCGTTGTCTGTTTCTCAGACCAGACCAGGCCAGCTCAGAGCTCATCCCTTGGTTCCCCGAATGCACTTCTGGAATAAGCACCCGGCACCTCGGGGCCAACCTAAGCGGGAGCTTAACATGGGATCGCGAGTCTTGGCTCCATAAAAGCCCGACTTCCATCTTGAGGGAGATGGCAAGCAGGCTACTTGCTAGAATGCCACAAGGTGAGAGAAGAAACACAATACACCTGCCCCCCTTCCTCATCTCTCATCGCCCCAGCCCAGCCATGAGTAAAAGAAGCGCTCGGGGCGTCCCGCCCCCCCATGGTGCTAAAGGAAAAACACCTCGAATACGACCTGGAGTCGCTGCACAGCCCCATCTACATCTACGAGCCACTGGAGAAGCCACGACACCCGCCGCCGTGCCCGCCCCGGCCTCTCGCCGCCACCACGGGGCCCTTTACGCTGAACGCGCTCGTCGCGCTGCTGGCCACGGTCGGCAAGGGCGCCATGCTCTAACCGCCGGGCTCTGCATGGCCCAGCTCAAGTGGGCGCGCTTCGCCACGCGGGGTGGTGGCGGATCCAAGGACCCGGTGGCGGCGAGGCCGCTGAGCGAGTTCTGCTCCATCGACCAGGCAAGCCGCGGGCCCGTCGGCTCCCTGGCTGCCTTGCCGGCCGTCTTCCCCATGCCGCTCGTGCTGGTGGGGGCCCTGATCATGGTGGTCGCGGTTGGATTCGACTTTGCCGCCCAGCAGCTCATCTCGCTCGAGCCGCGTGCCGTGCAGCCCGCGGGCGCCATGAGCGAGCCGTTTGTCCCGAGGGCGCAGTTCTTTTACAATGACGAGTCGGGGGGCCAAGGTGCGTGTTTAGGGTAGTCATGCCCAAATCCTCTGATCTCTCACTTGGCCAAGTAGCTGACAGCAACAACAAGACGAATATATCCGTACCGTCTTTGCCGCCGGGAAAGGACTCGTCACCACCATCGACAAGGGCTGCGGCGGCGACCCCGGCGTGCTCGATGTGGCGGCCACGTGCCAGACGGGCAACTGCACGTTTCCCATCTTCAACACGCTCGCCATGTGCAGCAAGTGCGTCAGCATCCGGGACCAGCCCAGGTGGGTAGCCCTGGAGCCGGCGCCGGGCGACAGCGGGGCGGGCCGGAACGACAGCACCGTCTACGAGATCAAGTGGACGGCGCCCGGCAACGCGACCTTGGTGCAGCGCGTCGTGGGTCCTCAACAGCGACGGCTCGACGCTCAACCAGACCTTTGCCGTGTCGAGCTTCGCGGGCATCCAGTGGCCGGCGCTGGGCTGGCCCGACTACGCCGTCGCGCCGCTGGGGCTGACCATCATGAAGTTCCAGGCGCGGGCTCTGGCCGCAGACGCCATGGCCGCGCCCCCGATCGGCGCCTGGCGGTGCGGCATCTCGCCCTGCGTCCGCACGCTCGCCGTGTCGGTCGTCAACGGGCGGCAGCGCACGGCGGTGCTCGCCGAGTACGACAACGACACGCAGCTGGCGACGTAGCTGCGCCAGGGCGGGCGCCTACTCGCTGCGGCCGCCGCCAGTCACAGATAAGGATCTGGAGGACAGCGCAGCGACGGCGACGAGGCCGAACATCAGCAGGGCGGCCAAGTTCCTCATCAAGGACAGTGACGAGAACACGCAGCCGGCGCCGGCGCTGGTGCTGCGGCCCAACATGCTGTCCGAGTTCGAGGTCAGCTACGCGGGCGTGGTGCGCGGGGTGGCGACGACGCAGCAGGTGTTCGTCTCGGTGGCGTGGGTGTGGCTGTCGCTGCCGGCGGCGCTCGTGGCCTGCGCGGCGCTGCTGCTGCCGGCGACGGCTGTCTACTCTACTCGTCGGCGTAAGCTCAAGACCCAGCAGCCGCATGTGCAGGAACCTCACTGACAACGCCACGGGGCGGCGCCACCAGCCTCCAGGACCTTGGCCGGAAGCTGGTCGAGAAACGCCCGTTCAAGGCGGAGCCGACGAAACGACGCATGCGAGAACCAGCTCGCCGGGCTATAGGTGTTTGACACGCTGCGCGCCCTCTACGTGTGGGAGCATCCTTATTGTGAGTCGCGAGGCGCCAAGAGGCTACCATGGTATCGTCGCGTCTGACTCCTCAACCGTCGGTAGGCCCTGTCTTTTACGTCCCTCTTGATGTCGTCAACAACGGCCCGGGGGAGCTGTTGAAGGACGGAGGGTGCCGCCAACGACGGGTTCTGGGCAGGCAAACTCCACGTTGAGGCGTTCCCAGGCGGCACCAGAGTCACAAAGGAGGCAGACGTTCTCGTGCTGGAAGAGGGGAGCCTCTCCGGCTTTATCCGCTTTACGACGCCGAGCTACCCTGGGCCTACCCAGCTTGGTGAGTGGGGCTTCCATTAAGCAGGCATGAAGCCATACAGAGACGAATGGGCAAGACTGACGTGGACCGGAAACATTGGTGCAGACAGACGCCTGGTATACCCGAAGACGAAAAGCTCCTCGGCCCCGCACCCGAAGTACCCCTACAAGCGCATCGAGTGCCTGCCCCCGTCGCGCGATGTCCGCGTCAAGGTGGCCGCACGCAAGCACAAACAGCGTCTTCTTGCACGAGACCGGCCTGCGGGTGCGTCAGTACCTGTCTCCCAATGGCGGTTGCGGTCTGGCCTAGGCTCGAGCCAAGCGCTTACGACGACTGTTTGCCCGTACAAAGGCGAGGCACGGTATTACAACCTCATCGGCCAAGACAGAGCGGATGACGTGGTTTGGTATTACGAAGGCCCGACTCCCGAATCGCAGGCAATTCAGGGCAGGCTATGCTTTGATGACGCAAAGCTTGTGGTGCTGGTGGATGGTAGGGATGATTACTGAGCGGCGCAGGGCCATCTATCGAGGCACAGGTTTGGCGCTTTCTATCGGTAGGTATCAACGGGGCCAGATGGGACATTCCCCGGCACCTTTGAGCAAGGGGAGGACTAGCCAGCCGCTCTACCACATATAGGAAACAGAGCACGAAACCGACAAGAAGATCGAGAAAGGGATATGAGCACAAGACCCGGCAAGTCAGGCAAGCCACATAGAAAGCTATAGAAGCGCGGCAGTTCCTACCACACGTAAATAGGGGAAGGTGGGCTTTCCCAGAGGATCCGTCCAAGCCGGCGTTGATAGACGTGCCGTTTACAGATAGCAACGAGGACCGGATGTTACATCGGCCCAGAAGCCCTACGGATATGCAATACCAATGGGTGACTTGTTTGCGGGGATTGGTCGCAAATCTACATCTATTTGTACAAAGCTGGGTGCCAGGACCCCATCTTCGATCTGGCTTTCGAACTCGCCTGTGCAAGTCCTTCAGTGCGAGTCTGGTACCCATCGACAAACACACGTCTGCCATTTTACCGTTTGGTCATCGAAGCTATGATAGGGAACATGATTCCCTGGCAAGCTCCATCATAGGACGGTGTATTTTAATTATCCAAGTTTATTTCCAAAGCTCTATCTAAAATATCTATTCTATCCAACAATCAATCTATCCAAAAAAATCCCATCCAACAATCTATCCAAAAAACCCTATCCAAAAATATCTATCCAATAATCTATCCAACAATCTATCCAAAACGAAACGGGTTCTATTAGGAACCGTAAAGGTCGAGTTGCCAGCTCGACCTCGTATCTCAGCAGGCGAACATCTCTCCAGTCTCGAAGCGGCCCCGGGGACGTCGCTCAGGATGGCGTTTGTGCCATTAGCGTTCTTGAAAGGGAGCGAGATGTTGTGGAACATCTTGGAGGTGACGCTGATCAGGCCCTCGGTGGAGGTGACGCTGATCAGGCCCTCGGCAGTGCCGCTAGAGTTGCGCGAGTAGATGCGCGCCTGCAGCAGGCCGGCAGGGCACCAGCATTATCAGCCAGGAATCCCCCACCGGAACAATGCTGGTGCTCTCGACTGCCAGTGCGACGACGGGCAAGATGCCGCTCTCGCCTGGCGGAGAGCCGGGTTGGTTCAGCGCCGTCTGGATGTCGTCGTTGGCGGCGTCCCATTGATCCGTGGTGTTGGTTCCGTCGCGTCCCATTGATCCGTGGTGTTGGTTCCGTCGTAGAAGCTCGTTATGGCCTTTTGGATTAGGACTCGGGTGGCGAGGGCCGGCACACTGTTCCAGGCCTTGGCACGGGAGATCTGCACGGGCACCGGTGCTGCTGCTGCTGGGGGTGGGGTGAGGCCGACTGCTGCTGTTGCTGCCGCTGATCTTGTTGACGACCAGCCATACCCTGCAGCTGACTGCTCTGCTGCTGGCCTTGTGCCCGCAGCTGTGGAAGCATTGACTGTATCTGAGTTTCCTCTTGCCTCCGCACGGTTTCCGTTTCCTGTTCTAGCTGCGGAGCACCGGTGCCGCACAGGGCCCTCGGCCCTGTGCTCGTGGCGATGGTCTGGCAGGTGGTCTGGAGAAGGTCGATCTCGGCGGCGATGCGCGCCGCCGAGAGCGAGGCCGTCAGGCCCAGGGCATTCCGCTGGACCGGCCGTGATTCGCGTATTGTAATTTCGACACAGTAGAGTAGGATTGGCAGCTGGCCAAGAGCTGGCAGCTGGCCAAGAGCCGGCAGCTGGCCAAGAGCTGGCATCTGAAAGAAACCACTCTTTGTTGACACCAAGGCGGCACATGAGGCCGAGTCATGGAAGGCGGCTGGAGAGGCTGAGGAAGGAGAGCTGGCAAGCCGATGGAAGTTGAGGCAATGACAGGTCAACACACAGGCCTGTGGTAGGGAGCTTTTTGCTAGTGCAGCGCTGTGGCCTGTAGGGAGTCTCTCTTCGCTGCTTCGTCTTGGGTGAGGATCACGCCCAAATGTGATGACGGTGCTGGGTAGCTCGGCTAGTGTCTAGCTGGGCCAGCATGCGTTGCGCAAGAAGGGTTTGTGGTCTGCCAGTGACGTAGATGGGCTCTTGTCGGTCGCTCCAGGCTCCAAAGAGCCCGTCCCCCGTCAGGCAGCTTCTCATAGATAGAGGCGACTTGAGAAAGCAGCAAGCAGGACCGAAGGCAGCCAAGAGTGGCGGCGCTATCTTGGGAGGAGTGATACGCATGCAAGAGGTCGAATCTCCAGGGCAGCGGTATCATGGACTCGGCCGGGAGTCTCGAAGTCATGGCGTGATCAACAATGGGCTTCTGGCAGGCTGGCGCCCCTGACCGCTGTCAAAGCCTCGCGAACTGGATGTGTACTCCTCTCCCCACTTGGCCGCCCGGTGGCTGGGGTGCAGAGGCCCTGGCCCGAGGGGTGCGAGTACCGCCGGCCCCGCTCCCTCGTGTCGACCTCAAGTCATTCTCTCCTCTTGTCCGCAAGTCCTATCGCCGAGGTTAGCTTGGTCAAACCTAGTCTGGCCGACACCCAAGGCTGGACACAACATACCATGGACCAGTGAGCACGATGCCAGGGCGGTACCACGAGTGGTGCCGGTGCCAGCGGCACTGGTGGTGTTTTGGACGTTGCACAGAGCCGTTTGGCTACCGCATCACGCACCACCGGAGCTTTGCAGGGTCCGGCCGGATCACCCGCTGCTTGTTCTTGCCAACGGACTTTGGATGTTGCCTGTGACACCCCACTGCCTCGTCCCTAAGTCTTCTTGGCCAACTCTGCGGGAGCCGGAATGGCTGTTTAGGGGCGTAGAGGTGAAGGCGAGAATGGCTAGTTCGAAGCGAGAGGCGTTATGGATCGCAGTAAGGGCTGGAACAGGTTGATGTTAGAAAGCTGCCAGCACGCAAAATGGATCCATGCAAGAGCGCTGCCTTCGTACCTCTCGCATCCGTCGTTGAAGTGTACGCATCACCAATTCGATCTTTCCCGTGCTTCCAAGGCTGGATGGGATGGAGGGCTGGTGCGGCTGTCCGGTGACCGTTGTGGGGTGTCCTTTCGGTCGATGAACACAGCCCGGCCGCTGGCTCAGTGGAGGAATCGCTGTGGATCGGTCTCCAGGTTGTTGGCAACGGGCAGGGGTTAGGCTGCGTCCTAGGGGAGTCAGCTTCTTCCTTCATCCGCGTGGCTTGCCGCTGGAGCTCTGGGGTGTGGTACCTATTCGATCTGGAGGATAACCTAGGGGAAGGGGGTGATTGTCTTCTGGAGGGAGGATAGGAGAAAGGAGGATGGGAGATGATTGTCTTCTAGGGGGGATAGGAAAAATGAGGATGGGGGATGATTGTCTTCTAGAGGGAGGATAGGAAAAAGGAGGATGTGAGATGATTGTCTTCTAGAGGGAGCATGGGAAAAGGAGGATGTGAGATGATTGTCTTCTAGAGGGAGCATGGGAAAAGGAGGATGGGAGGGAAGACGAATGGGAGAAGAAAGGCAGGGGTCGGCACGCGACTGCTGGCTTCCGACTTGCCTCTCGAAACAGAGGGCTGAGAGGCTGGGAGTCCTTCTTAGAGACCTAGTGAAAGAGGAAGGAGCCTGCAAGACTGCCCTGATCTGGCAGCCGCTTGTCAAGAGTCGGGCGGCCTAACGCTTGATCCTAGGTCACGGTCGTAAGGAAGTGCGGGTGAGCTTGCTGGGCATCCTGGCTGTCAGTCTTGAAGGCTAGTAGTGACTTCCCAGGGTGAGCTGCCCTGGTGCCTAGAGTGCCTGAGCAACTGCGTAATTTTTGCCGAGCTCGCGTGACTTGAGCAAGCCACAACCAATAGGCTGACCCAACACCTCAAACTCAACAGGGAAGAGTGCATACATGCTTACATATCAGGTCTGGTTTAGTTGGACGTTCCTTCCTCCAGATGGCAGCAACCTCCCTAGCACGAGTGGAGGGGTCTGCACTGCCATTTTCTCCTCAAGAACCCCGCGAGGATACCAACACAAGAACCTGTTCAAAACAAAACCCGGACAAACACCGCACTCACTCTGGCAGCATCACTCCCCATCAACCCATCAGACCAGTCCCATACGTCTATCTACAGCAAGGCTTCCTTCCAGCCGACCTGGCCTCTATTGCAGCCTGACCTCCCCATCAACCCTACCAACCCACTCTCCCTGCACGGCCACCTCGGGACAGCCCAACCGAACGACCCCTCGCGTTCCGGGCATCACAGAGCGCCTCGGTTCCTCGGCCTGAAACAGTCGGTAAGTCTTCCAAGTTCTTCTGTTACTTCACCTCCTTGGGATCGCTGCTTGCACGATACCCTCACAACTTTGGACAAAGTGTGCCATCTGGCCGGACTTGCAATCAGCAACGAGGAAAAGAAACAAGTAAATATCACCAGCTGACCTTGCCAGCACACGCCGACCGTCCAGTACGAGGTCGCTATCAGGCTTCAAGCATAGGTATTACCATTTGGTCGATTCATTTCCCTCTTCCCTGAAGTATAGCAAGGACTAACCACGTTGTACATGGGGAGGAGTTTGCAGATTCATGGAGCACTTGCGCCAAGACTTGACTGCTCGGTCCTCGTTTCAGAGCTTGTTACTGGCAATCACCGTGCTGGCTTCACATTCACCCTTCCCAGCAGCCATGAGCATCCCAGGACCCCTCGGCCTGGCCGGTATGCAGCCTCGGAGGCGACTCACCTCGGTCAAGGCGATTCCTGGCAACGGCCGACCATGAAAGTATAAGTAGGTCTGTCCCCCGAGTATTGGCTGCCCCCCCGTCCACCCATCAACCGCATGGTAGACTAACTATCCATCTTCTGAGGCGAGTTAGAGCGGGATGCTAGATACGGAGGCACCGCGAGTACTGCAAGAAGTGGACGCCAACTGTAGAGATTGAGATTTGCGCTCTTCTCCGGTCTCTCTGCTCCAGGCTCCTTTCGCTGGCGCCGATGGCATGATGGGAGGTCAAGCATGCATCACTGGACGCGAGGGCAGGCGGAATCAGATGACGACGGACGTCAACAAGATTGTGAGCAGCCTGGTAAGTCGAGATTTGTGTCTTCAGATGTTGCGTACAGTCGGGATGCTAACGTTGCGGACGATGATAAAGTCAAGGGAGGCTACAGGTCACATAATTCAACATCTCCGACAACGTGGCAGTGTCCTCGCACCCTGAACCACAGGGCGTGCCGTTTCTTGATCCACCCCGGTGGTGCCAAATGTAAGAGCCGCAAGCAGAACCCGACAAGACAGTTCCGTCTTCCGCTTCAAAACATACGCATAGAGGCTGGGGCCCAGGCAGAGGCTAACCGTACACAAGCATTCAGCGTCTTGTAGGCACCGTGACCATCCAGCAGACCAGCGACTGGAGAAGGGCTTAGGCCAAGCACAGCCCATATCTGAACCGAGACCAAGCCGCCAGATCACCAATGAGCAGTCCCATAGAGGCAGATGCGCCCCCAACCAAACATTCTCGGACTGGCTGTCGAAGAAGCGGTTCAAGCGACGGCGGCCGGTTCAGATGAACGCGTCTACTGCTTGGCCCATACCAGTGCCTAAAGAGCGGCACTGGTAGGGCGAACAGACGGGTCCGGTTTCTGCCTTCTTGTCATGGCGGCGGCGAGCGACCAACGCTTGCGACGTCACGCTCGTTTGGAAGTCTGGATTTGAGCATGACTCTCGGCCATCTCACGACTTGCGACGTCACGCTCGTTTGGAAGTCTGGATTTGAGCATGTCTCTCGGCCATCTCACGATCCGCCCCCACGCCAGCTGCGTCGCGCGAACCGTTATGCAGCCTCGTGGGAGACATATCTCGGTCAAGGCGGATCATGGCGGCGATGGAGATCAAGCCTGAGATGACGAACTTCATCATCGGACGGAGCGGGTCAGGGAAGAGCACCATCACCAACACAAACTTCCATGACCCCATGCGCAACAACAGGCACGCATCCCAATGGCACGTCTGGGCCCTGGGCGCCTCCTGGCTGAATGGCACCGGGCAGCCCTGGCCAGCTGGCGACGTGCGTCGTGGGCGTCGAAATCGTCTTTTCTGCAGGCTTCCCCCCTGGCCAGCTAGCCAACTACCTCATAGGTTGTGGTGCTGGAAACCGGGCGTCGCAGGCTACCAGCGCCACGACGGGCAAGATGCCGCTCTCGCCTGGCACGCAGGGTACTGGCATTATTAGCCAAGAATCCCTGGATCGGCCGTCGAGTGTTCCTGTGGGGAGCCTTAGCCACCGGAACAGTGCTGGCGCCCTGGGCTCTTGCCCAACATGCAGGCTACCAGCGCGACGACGGGCAAGATGCCGCTCTCGCCTGGCACGCAGGGCACCAGCATTATTAGCCAGGAATCCCCCACCGGAACAATGCTGGTGCTCTGGACTGCCAGTGCGACGACGGGCAAGATGCCGCTCTCGCCTGGCACGCAGGGCACCAGCATTATCAGCCAAGAATCCCTGACCAAGCACCTCCAGCAGCAGGAAGGCCGCACACACAGGCTTGACCAGCCTTTGGCAAGCCTCGCCCATCGGTTAGTTTTTTGGTCGCGAAAGCAAGTTTCCGTCCTGATGACTGGCGAGCACAAGACCGGGCAGCTGCAGCTGCAGCTGCACCTCTCGCCCAGTCTTGTGCTCGCCGCTGGCCGCAACCAAGACGTCACCCTTGGTTGCGGCCTCGGCAGCTGCACTTCTCGCCCGGTCTTGTGCTCGCCGCTGGCCGCAGCCAAGACGGCCAAGGCCAAGCGTAAAAACAAGAAGAAGAAGCCGCCGACGCACGCCGAGGGCGCAACCTAGCGGCCCGTCGCCGAGAGCAAGCTGCGACGGACCCAGGCCCGTCCTCTGGCGGTCTGGGGCTGGCCAACTTGGTTGCGGTCTCGGCAGCTGGCCTTATGCTCGCCGCTGGCCGCAACCAAGACGGCCAAGGCCAAGGACAAGAATAAGAAAAAGCCGCCGACGCAC
This sequence comes from Gaeumannomyces tritici R3-111a-1, assembly GCF_000145635.1. Classification (NCBI taxonomy): domain Eukaryota; kingdom Fungi; phylum Ascomycota; class Sordariomycetes; order Magnaporthales; family Magnaporthaceae; genus Gaeumannomyces; species Gaeumannomyces tritici. Next base: position 6,441,180 of record NW_008804546.1, on the reverse strand, counting down.
GCCGAAGATGTCACCCTTGGTTGCGGCCTCGGCAGCTGCACTTCCCGCCCGGGCGACCTGCTCCACTTCGTTCAGGTGGCATATGGCCGTGGACACCGCGACCTTGTGTAAGCTTCGAGCCCTGCCACACCTCATATGCCTTTTTTTTACTATGCCTTCTCTTTCCTCATTTCATTTTGACGAAATTAAATTCTTACTAACCTTGCCACCTGGCGCCCAGGTCGCAATGGATGATTAGACTGATCGCCGTCGGAATTGTCTCCATCAATTTCGACGACCACTGTCTTCACCAAAGTTTACCGAAGATCGAGGAGCTGGCCCCATACCGCCACCTCGTCGAGGCCGTCAACCGTGTCCTCCGTTGGACCGAGGAGCTGGCCCCATACCGCCACCTCGTCGAGGCCGCCAACTGTATCTTGCGTTGGACCGAGGAGCGCCCGCCTCACATGTTCCCCAAGGTCCACAAACTCTTCATCAGGCTTGGGGGCTTCCCCAATGGCACCCGCGTCCTCATCGACTATTTGATGGTCGAGGCCGTCAACTGTGTCTTCCGCTGGACCGAGGAGCGCCCGCCTCACATGTTTCCCAAGGTCCACAAGCTCTTCATCAGGCTTGGGGGCTTCCCCAATGGCACCCGCGTCCTCATCGACTATCTGATGGTCGAGGCCCGGTCTTGTGCTCGCCGCTGGCCGCAACCAAGACGTCACCCTTGGTTGCGGCCTCGGCAGCTCTGCTTGGAAAGCTGCCGAGATCGAGAGCCATTGGCGGAAAGCCAATGGTCTCGAGGGCGTCACGCCCGAGACCGAGAGCCCGGGCCGGGAAGGCGTGGGCCGGTCCCCGGCTTCCATGTGAACAACATTTTCATCATGTTGTCCATTCAGACGGCCTGGCCTTCAACAACTTATTCCTGGCGCAAAGGAACAATTCCGACATCTTCTCGCGCAGCTTTCCCCCGCCCGTCTTCACGCAAAAGAAGCCAAAGCAGCGCGACTTTGACTTCAACTCCAGCAACTTGGTTGACCTCTATCAGCTCCTGAACTCTCCCTACCGCGACTGGGTTGACATGCGCTACTAAGATGGACCAACCATCGCTCCAAGGAATCGAATCATATCAGACTTGATCAAGGCTAAGAAGCCCGGTCACGAAGAGTCGCCTGGGAAGGGCAACCTCGTATCGCCGTCGCAGCTGAAGAACAGGATCTTGATCAAGGCCAAGAAGCCTGGACACGAACAGTCGCCTGACAAGGAAGGGCAAGACGGCTGTGTTTGATTGTGTCATCAAACAGGCTAAAAGGCGGGCAATTGGAGCGCTCGCCTTCTGCCGCCATCGACTGATATCAGAAGGTCTCGGGGCCTTGCTTGGATCAAGTGCAGGCAATATGGGAATTTGGTCTCGGCTGTCAGGTCAATATACATCAGCCTTGGTCTCAGCAATAGCGGCTCCAAGGGCGAAGATGCACATGATTGCAATATCGCAGGCGAGGATATTTCGGGAACACGCGAGGTTCCATCTCTGGCACGTCTTTCGCCTGCTTCCAAAAAAAGAACAGCTCACCGCGCCCCGATCAAGTCAGACGCTCGGCCGAGAATCCGATCCTGTTTTCCCGATGGGATCTGGCCGAGGATGACCAGCTCTGGACACGGAGCGTCGGTCAAGTTCCAGGAAAGGATGCGACAGGCTTGTGGCCTTGGACTTGGACGGGTATAAGAAGGCCTCTTCGTTGCGGCAACCCCATCCCGTCTAAATACTTTTGTCAGCACCGGAACCCGCTCAAGCCCAGCACAGCGCTCGCAACAGACACACCAGCCAACAAAGAGACACGATGCACTTCCGGGTCGCAGTCGTGCTCGCGGCGGCGCTGGCCGCATCGACGGCGGCGGGCCAGAACTGCCCCGTCGTGACCAAGACGGAGCTCGCGGCGTCATGCGGGCGGCGCTGCAGCAACCCAGACTGCATGCTCGTCACGACCATCCAGAACCCGTGCAACTGCCCCAGGGCGGTGCCGACGGCGACGCTCATCGCGCCGTGCCAGGCCGAGTGCCCGTACAACGGCTGCGGGCTCGAGGTGCGCACACTCAACCAGCCGTGCCAGCCGACTACGACATCGACATCGACATCGAGGAAGACATCGAGATCGACGACGCGACGGGCCACGCCCACCACCACCACGTCGCAGTCGGTCAGCTGGGGCATCACGCTGCTGCCGCCGCCGGTGACTTCGACAACCAAGACAACTCCACAGCCGGCGGCGTGTCCAACGGTGACGCAAATCACGCGGCCCAACGGGTGTGAAGCCATCCGCTGCCCGGTGCCCAACTGCGTGCAGCAGGAACAGCTGGTGGTGCCTTGCGGCTGCTCGGGCCCGCGCACGCTGCTCGAGGTGCGGGGCTGCCAGACGGCGTGTCCTGAGGGATGTATGACACGCACCCAGACCGTCAGCGAGCGGTGCTGAGGGGTTCATCTTGGAGGACCATGTATCGAATGTGTTCATCTGAATTCACACGCACCGAATTGAGTTCATCTTCGCCTGCCAAGCCTCTGCTCAACCCCTGTACGGCCAGGGGCTATGCCTGTATCAGGAAGTACCATGTGACCCATCAGCCGCCGCTGCAACAGGCGCTGCACGTGCCGCCCGCACAGCGTGGCTGCCGGCACCCAGTCACCGTGTCTCACCTCACCGCCCCTCACTTGGGCCGCGAGTGAGAGTGGATGACAGTGCAGCCATCATCACCGCCCTGTTTGCTGTATAAGAAAGAGAGAGGCCAGCAGCAATCACAGTCAAACAGCACCATAAGATTCTTACATCTTGATAGCTACCAGCCCACATCGCAGCCATGACGACAAGATACAGGGTCGAATGTGGGTGTGCCAACCGCCAGAAGCTGCTCTCGACCATGGCTAACACACAGGCTGGGTAGATGCCCTCAAGACCCACCGGAGGGACCAGTTCATCGGCAAGTGGCAGCCTCCCATCACCAACGTCTCGCCTCGGCCCGTCGTATCACTCGGGCCCCCTCGGGAGTGCCCCCCACCCACCCGCAAGGTGACATGTCGGCTAACCCGACGTAGAATGGATCAAGGGCCTCCTTGCCGTGCCCTTTGTGCTGTACTCGCAACCGGCCGGCGTCTTTGACCGCAGCCATGGCCCGGGTGTCAGCAACATGTCGGAGGAGGCACACCGGCGCTACGCCGAGATCATGCGCGACGTCGAGGCCATGATCGACGAGCACATCGCGCACCAGCACGACGACCACCCGCTTCCGTCCAAGCTCAAGTTGCTAGTGCCAACAGTTGGGCCCTTCTTCACACGCCTACCTCTCGAGGCGGCCTTCAAGTTCCAGGACCGCAAGCGCTTCATCTCGTCGCGCCGCTTCGTGTCGCCGTCCTTCAACGACGTGCGCCTGGTGCTCAACTCGGCGCAGATCATGGCGGTGACCACGTACGGGGTCCTGAAGCTGGCCACGTTTGACGGCGACGTGACACTCTACGACGACGGGCAGTCGCTCGAGCCCGACAGCCCCGTGGTGCCGCGCATGCTGGACCTTTTGCGCAAGGACGTGCGCGTCGCCATCGTCACGGCGGCCGGCTACACCACGGCGGACCGCTACCACGCCCGCCTGCACGGCCTGCTGGACGCCATGGCGGCCGACCCGACCCTGTCGCCCGCGCAGCGCTCCAACCTGGTGGTCATGGGCGGCGAGGCCAACTACCTGTTCGAGTTCGACGCCGCGGCGCCGCACCTGCTCAGCCCCGTGCCGCGACGCCGCTGGCTGACGCCCGAGATGGCGGCCTGGGACGACCGCGACATATGCGCGCTGCTCGACGTGGCCGAGTCGGCCCTGCGCGACTGCGTCGACACCCTGGCGCTGCCCGCCACCGTCATGCGCAAGGACCGCGCCGTGGGCATCATCCCGCTGGCGCCCGCGGCGGCGGCGACAGGCAGCAGCAGCGGCAGCAGCAGCAGCAGCAGCACCTACATCCCACCGCTGGCGCGCGAGAGCCTCGAGGAGACGGTGCTGGTGGTGCAAAAGAGCGTGGAGCTATCGGCGGCGGGCCGGGCAGGGCGCGTGCCGTTTTGCGCCTTCAACGGCGGGCGCGACGTCTTTGTCGACATTGGCGACAAGTCATGGGGCGTGGCCGTGGTGCAGCGCTGGTTCGGCGGCGGGCGCGAGGCCTCGGCGGCGACTGAGGCGGCCCTCGCGGCGGGCCGGGAGCCCCCGACGGCCATGACAGCGGTGACGCCGATCCGCGGCGACGCCACGCTGCACGTGGGCGACCAGTTCCTCAGCGCCGGCGCCAACGACTTTCGTGCACGCGTCGTCGGCACCACTGCCTGGATAGCGAACCCGGCCGAGACGGTCGGGCTGCTGGACGAGCTGGCCGACCTGATGGGGAAGAAGCTTTCCTAGAGCAAGGCGGCGCCCCGTCGTCATTGGCGCTGGGGGGGTCTGTTGACAGCAGATCGCCGCCGAGATCGACCTTCTCCAGACCCCTGCCAGACCATCGCCTCTGAAGTGCCCGTGCAGATCTTCCGTGCCAAGGCCTGGAACAGTGTGCCGGCCCTTGGTGATAGCCTCCTTTGTGGCAAAAGGCCATAACGAGCTTCTACGACGGAACCAACACCACGGATCAATGGGACGCGAAACCAACACCACGGATCAATGGGACGCCGCTAACGACGACATCCAGACGGCGCTGAACACCCGTGACGCGCCGGACCAGCATGGTCTTGTCTCCTCGGCGATCCGCGGTGCGCGACCCTTCTGTCATCAGGAAGGATACCATGAACGGCCCGCTGTACATGCAAGCCTCCAACAAGCACCCGGCTCCTCCCAGTTTCCTCCTACATATATCGTTTCAATTCTTGATGGCTGGGGATTCAAGGCCGGCATACGACTAGTCTGCATGCACATACCATAATATGATTCCATATTTTCTATGCACAGCCAATGATTCCCCTTGGCGTCCCTTCGTCAACCCATGTGAGCATACAATCAATCACAATCAACGCACCGGGCCGGGAAGGCGTGACGCCCGAGACCGAGAGCCAGTGGCGGAAAGCCAATGGTCTTGAGGGTGTCACGCCTTCCCCCTTTGGCCAAAACAAGATGGAACAATCGACATCTCCAATAGCCCTCGTCACCCCATCGGCGTGCTGGGAAGATTCGAACTCAAAAACGTACGTTCACTGCGGAATCAGAAGGCATTGCTGCGCCATACATGACTAACAACCTCGCCGGTACACAGGTCAGTTTCGCGTATCCATCGAACCCATCAATGCCGGTCTTGAAGTCGGTATCGTGAGGGCCGATACCAAACAAGCTCAACTGGTGGACCACCGATGACGACATTCGGGGCTGGATTCGCGACGCCGGCTGTGAGACCGAGCTAAAGGACACCGGCTGCGAGAGCGAGCCGATAACGACATTCGGGGGTCGCTTCCCGATCCCGACGCGCTGCCACAGACACCCTCGTCCACCTCGAGCCCGGTTCTGCTCTGCGTTTCTCCCAAGCCAACCGAAAAGAGGCCGCACGTTCCCGCATTGAGTATGGCATCGTGGCTGGAGGCCTTGATTACGGTGCTCCATGCTGGCTGCGACTGGGAAATCTACAGCTTCATCATCGTGCATCTCCCCTCGCAGCTTAGCAATCACGCCTTGTTCGAGCGGGCAATACCGCAAATACAGCAGATCCGAGGCATACTCTGCGAGATCATGCGCATGAACATGTTCCAAGAGCCCCCGCTCGCCTCGGGTATTCGGAAGCCCGAGGTCGCCCAGGCGGCGGAGGCGGCGGCAACCAGTCAGGCGGCAACACCGAGTGGCAGAACCCCCAGGCGGCCTCTGTCGGCAAGGACAAGCAGCGAGTGGCAAAATCCGCAGGCGGCCTCTGTGGGCAGCCAGTCAGGCAGCAGCAGCGAGTGGCAGAGACCACAGGCGGGCTCTGTCGGCAACCGTCAGGCAGCAACACCGAGTGGCAGAACCCGCAGGCGGGCTCTGTCGGCAAGGACAAATATTTGATGATTCACTCAGAGTTCTCGACCCAGGTACTTGTTTGATCTTCTGCCTCTTCCAGCTCCGCCATGACGAGGCGCTTCGGCGCCAGGACGCCCTCAGCTCTTTTGATGGGCGGCGGCATGAACCCCATGGGCAACATGGCGGGTATGAACCCAATGGGCAACATGGGTGGCATGGGTGGCATGGGCGGCATGGGCGGTCCCATGGGCGGCAATATGGCTGGTGGAATGGGAGGAATGGGCATGATGGGCGGTGGAATGGGAGGAATGGGTATGATGGGCGGTAGAATGGGAGGAATGGGTATGATGGGTGGTGGAATGATGGGTGGTGGAATGATGGGTGGTGGAATGGGAGAAATGGGCATGATGGGTGGTGGAATGGGAGAAATGGGCATGATGGGTGGTGGAATGCCTGTCAAGTCAAACAACCTCGTCGCCCCTCCAGCAGACTCAGCAGCAGATCGCGGATGTTCGATCTCACCAAGTTCTGCATCAATCCCACCCACATAGTATTCACATACCTTTTTTTCAGGCCATTGAAACTAGAATTCGAGCATCGTGTAATGCACTGGTAAAGGGCGGCGACCTTTGCTCGCCCTCGCAGGCAATGGCTTATCACCAACTCGATTCCCGGCAATGACACCAACTTGGCTCCTGACAATGACGCCGGCTCATCCACCGGCCCCTCGCCTCAGGCCCGGGCCACCACCCCCGCCGCGGTCGGCCGGCCGGCCAGGATGATTGTTTTGAAGATGGCGAAAGTGGGGCACAAGGTATGGGGCCCGTTTCAGCCTCTTTATAGTAGCATCGACTCCGTTTGGGAGAACAATATCCGGTAGAATCCCGGAGCTTGGGTGAGCAGCGGCAGCAGGGGCGGCAGGGGCCGGCGGCGAGCTGGATGTAGACGAGAGCTGGATGGTAGCAGGCGGCAGACAGTAGACGAAAGGAGAGGCGCTAGTGTGGGCTTGCTTGGGCACAAGGTATGGGGCCCGTTGCAGCCTTTTTATAGTGGCATCGAATAGATTCTTCGCGCTGCCGTATGCCCGCCCTAACGCCTTTACTTTCGTCTGCTATCTGCCGCCTGCTCGCTCGCACGCTCGCCTTTGCGCCCCATTGCCATCAACTCTCGTCTGCCGCTAGCTCGCCGCCGGCCCCTGCTGCCACTGCCGTCCCCCTGCCGCCCGCCGCCCACCGCCACGATGCCATCGCATACGTCCGCCGCGCCTCCCAGTTGATACCATCACCACACCATTTTTGTAAAGAAGGAGGTAATGGCGTTTCCCAGTTAAAGCCAGGAGGTAATGGCGTTGACTGGTATTTTAAGGAAAGTGTAAACAAAACAAAACAACCACATCTTCGCGCTGCCATATGCCCACACCAGCGCCTCTACTCACAATCGCTGTTTGCCGCCCGCCGCCCGCCCATACACTCGCCCGCCGCCGGCCCTTGTCGCCGCTGCCGTTCCCCCTGCCGCCCGCTGCCCGCCGCTACCATGGCACCACCCAAGCTCGCTTACGCCATCTTGAAGACCATTACCCTGGCCGGCCGGCCGATCGCGGCGGGGGTGGTCACCAAAGCTCCGGGATTCTACCGGATTTTGTTCTCCCAAACCGAGTTCGATGCTACTATAAAGAGGCTAAAACGGGCCCCATACCTTGTGCCCAAGCAAGCCACCACGGGCCCCATACCTTGTGCCCAAGCAAGCCACTACGGTGCTCGTGCAGTAAGCAATCGAGGCGGGGGTGGTCCTCGAAGCTTAAAAATTCCGGCGGATTTATTTTTCCGGAAAAGAATTCCATAACACTTTGGCAAGGCTGCAACGGGTCCCATACCTTGTGCCTAAGCAAGCCACCAAAACAAAACAACCACCACATCTTCGCACTGCCGCATACCCACACTAGCGCATCTCCTCTCGTCTACTGTCTGCCGCCCGCCACCATCCAGCTTTCATCTACATCCAGCTCGCCGCCGGCCCTTGCCGCCCGCTGCCCGATGCCCGCCGCCACCATGGCACCACCATTCTCCTACGACATCTTGAAGACGATTATCCCGGGCGGCCGGCCGATCGCGGCGGGGGTGCTCACCCAAGCTCCGGGATTCTACCGGATATTGTTCTCCCAAACGGAGTTCGATGCTACTATAAAGAAGCTGAAACGGGCCCCATACCTTGTGCCACCATGGCACCACCACTCGCCTACGACATCTTGAAGACGATCTTTCTGCGCGGCCGGCCGATCGCGGTGGGGGTGCTCACCGAAGTTCCGGGATGGTACCGGCTATTGTACTCCCAGAGGGAGTTCGATGCCGCTATAAAGAAGCTGAAACGGGCCCCGTACCTTGTGCCCAAGCAGGCCACCAAGGTGCTTCTGCAGTAAGCACCTATCTTTTGTTGAGCAAAATTGGGATCAATAAACTAACAACGTTTGGGATTATAGCACCCCGGTTCCGCAAAGATCTCCGAGAACTTGTGACCGGATGGAGACTCCTGCGCTTGGAGCCAAGGCAGTGTGCCCATGGGGGTGGAGGTTATACGCCGGGCCACCCGTTGGTATTCGGACTTTTGGTTAAAACGAAAGGCTGGTTTTACCTGCTATGGGAAACGCTGGAGGCTGCTCAGCGGGGGTGACAGTGCCTGCGACACTGACGCTAAATTAATTCTTCTTCTTCTTCTTATGTGGAACGCTAAAAAATCCCTGGCCTGGTTCATGTTAACTTTTAAAAAATTATCTTTCATTTGTTGCCTGGGCTACCATTTTCCCTGCTGTCTAAATATAACGTGCGGTGATGGCTCGGCTCGGCGACGTGGCCGTGATAACGACAAATGGTGTCGGTGGGGTGTTTTTGGAAGAATGGGAGGATCTGCAAAGTCTATATGCAGCCTTGTCCTTGAATCCATTCTGCCTCGTCTTGAATCATGATGACCCACCCACCACCGTCCGTCCGTCTGCGCCACCATCCTAGCCCCGTTGATGAGGAACAACCGGACCATCATCATCATCGCTTTGCTTTCCTCAGCTTCAGATATTTTGGTCCAAACCGCCGCGCGCCGCCACTGCTTATACCCCATCTCGTCACAGCAGACCCGCGCGCGAGCCCGTGCGCTCACATTGCATCATAGAGGAGCCAGCTCGGACACACACACACACACAAAACGACCCCGGTGATATATCAAAGAGACTCTCGTAAAGACACCGCAACTGCAGACTGGAATTGAGATGTTACCGGCAAAAAGGTCTAGTTGGGTCTACGTAGGGTTTGGCGGATATGACTAGGTTAAGTGCTTCTCTCCGCCCATTCTTCTAGAGCCGCCAGGGAACGCAAGGCAAGGCAACGCAACGCAACGCAACTCGATGGGACGCAAAACCAGGGGACTCGATTCGGGGCAGTGGGAATCTCTCTGCTCCATAATCTCTCTTTCTCTCTCTCTCTCTCTTCTTTTTTCCCTTCTCTGATCTGGTCTGTGCTCTGATCCTTGTGCGCCGCCGTCCGTCCGTCCGTCCGTCAGTTCGTCCGTCAGTTCGTCCGTCGTCGACCGGCAAAACACACAAAATCCATTAAATCATATGTGTGTAGCCAAGTCTGCCACTCACGAAACTGGAAGGCAAGGCAGGGAGGGGTAAGAAGGGGAGGAAAGGATGATAAAAAGTGCAGTAGAAAAATAAGAATAAGGTTATGTGTGTAGTACGAGCATAAAAACAGACAGAAGCGCCACCCCGCCGCCAGAGATTGAAACTGTTGAGTGAAACAAAACGAGGCCACCCCCAAAAAAAAAGAAAACACCGCCACCCGCGCCATGCAACATAAGGACGGTACAAAGCCACAAAAAAGGACAAAAACGCCAAGTGATCCTGTATGCCTGATGTAAACCGTGTGTGATGTGAAGAGAAGAAGAAATAGTCCCTGGCGCGTAAAATCAGAAAAGTCGCCATCAGGGTCCCGAGGTAATGTGCCAAACAGAACCGAGAGGGGCCAAACAAGGATAAAAAAATAAAATAAAAAAAGGCATCGCGGCAATGGATCGATAGTAGGCCAGCCCCTGTCATGATCCATGCGGTCGAGTAAGAGGTGGATCCGGAAAGCGTGACGGGGAGGTCGGTGGGTTGATATGATATGTAGATGTGTGTGTGTGTGTAGGTTATGTCGGGGCGAGCACCCCATCTTTAGTAGCCGGCCTGTCCGGGCATCTTGCCGAGCGAGTGGTTGCCCGAGGCCACGGGGGGTAGGTGGTTGTGGCAAAAGATCTTCTTGTTGTTGAAGCTGCTCTTCTTGGAGGCGTCGATCAGGACGGTGGGGTCGTCGTAGCTCTCGAGCTGGCAGCACTCGACGTTCTTGAGCCAGCGGTTGGCGATGACGCCGGCGATGGAGATGCGGCGGGCCGGGTCCGGGTTCAGCATCTGCAGGAGCAGCTTGCGGAAGGCCGGGGGCTTGATGGCGAAGTCGAGGGGACCGACAAAGGGGTAGTCCAGGTCGCTGAGGACGGGCACGCCGCCGTTGGACGGCAGCTTCTCCTCGTCGCCCTCGTGCTTCTTGTTCCACTTGTTCCAGCCGCGGACGAGGGTCGAGTAGTGCTGGTTGGAGCCGTCGTCGCGCGCCTCCTTCCACAGCGGGGCGCCGAAGAAGAGGTTGATGGCGATGACGCCGGCGCCCCACACGTCGAGGCCGCGCGGGTCGTAGGGGGCGTTCTTGGCCAGCACCTCGGGCGACACGTAGGGCATGCTGCCGCACAGGCCCGGGGAGCACAGGCGCACGTCGCCGCCCATGCCCACGCCGCACTGGCCGCCCGACTCGCGCAGGCCCGGGTGGATGCCGCTAAAGACCTCGGACACGCCAAAATCGGTAATCTTGAGCTTGCTCTCCTTGGTGATCAGCAGGTTCTCCAGCTTGATGTCGCGGTGGGCGATGCCGTTGGAGTGCAGGTAGTGCAGTCCCTGGATCAGCTGCTTGAAGAGGCAGAGGCGGTCGACCTGGCGCGCCTCTTCGCGCAGGTACTTTTTTTCCACCAGGCCGTACAGGTCGCCCTCTGAGCAGTACTCCATCACGTGGTTCCAGCGGCCGTGGTCGGTGCACAGGCGCGTCGTCTCGACGATGTTGGGGTGGTGGAGGCTCTTGGCGATGCTGTACTCGGACTTGACCTTGTTCTCGTAGTCCTCCTTCTTCTCGGCCGACGTCTTACCGCGGAACTCCTTGACGGCGTACAGCTCACCGGGGCAGCCCTTGCGCATCATCAGCGTCACCTTGGAGGTGGCACCCTTGCCGAGGTGCTTGCCATGACGACCCAGGAGCTTGGACTGGTACTCAAACTCGCTCTGAAGCTCCACCACGTCGACGGTGAAGTCATCAGGCAGGCTCAGGCTGAGCCTCCGGGCCTTCATGCCGGTGCCGGCCTCGGCGGGCATGGCCCACGGCTGGCGGAGCAGCTCGACCATGGGCGGCTCCCCGGCGGCCTGCTGGGGCGCGGGCGCGGCCTTTGCATGGTCGTTCTTGAGATCGAAGCTGCTAGCCCGTCTCCTAGGTTGTGGGCGTTTGGACTTGTCGTTCTGGGTGCCGTTGCCGTTGCCGTTGACGTTCTTCTTGTCGCCAGTGACAAAGTTGACGGCGCGCGATCTCAAGCTCAGGCCGGTCGAGGAGCGGACCTTCTTCTTGATGGCGGCAAAGTCGACATGGTCGTTGGCGCCGGCGGCGGCCGGAGGCGGCAGGGCCGAGGTGGCGGCGCGGTCCTTGGGCGAGAGCATGCCGAACGAGGGCGAGGGCGGACTGTTGGAGCGGGTGGTGGACTGCGAGGGCAGGTTTGAGCGGTTCATGGACCACCTGCGGCCGACTTGCTGGGGTGGCGGCTTCATGGAGGCGTCGGAGAGATGCATCTCGGCGGGTATTGCGGCCTTGTCGGTGGTGGAGTTGGAGCGACGGAAGATGCTGAAGGAGCGCCTGCCAAACGAGGGCAGGGGGTTTCGCGAGTTGCGGCGCGAGGTCGAGGTGGGAGTGGGCGAGTTGGGGGCCGAGGCGGCGGGCGAGAGCGGCGTGTGTTCTGAGGGTGCCTCGGAGACGGCGGTTTGCGAGACAGACTGTGGGTCGGGGGGTGGAGGCGTGGCCTTGGTGTTTAGTATCAGCGGAATCTTTGCGGCGGCGACGGCCGGGGGGTTCAGAGGGAGATGGTGGTCGACCGAGGAGGAGAAGGAGCTGGGGTGGTGTACTTTGTGGCTCTGCAGCGCGTGGAACTCCTGGGACTGACGGCCGCTGACGGGAGTGACGGGCTCGTTGGGCGAGTCGCTCTCCGACTCATCCCCTTCCTCGAGAATCGGGCTCGACAGCTCCGTGGGGAATTGGCGTGGCGACGACGATAGGCTGCTCTCGCCGGGTGCGGTCGGCTGGGAGGCTGGTTTTGCTGGGACGGCTGGTGGTGATTTGCGGGCACCGTGTTAGTTGTTGTTGGATTAGAAGATCATGTCATGTATCTGCACGTATCCGCGGGGAACATGAAAGGGGACGAGGGAGAGAGGGGAGTTTGATTCGGGAGGTTGAATTACTAATAGGGCTGGGCACGAGCAATGACGATTGATTGATCACGCACCTTGTTCTTGTTCTGGCTTTTGTTCTGGTTTTTGTTGTTGTTGCTCGACAATCGGCGCTATTGTCCGAGCAGCCGAGACCGTTGTGGAGGGGATGGAGGTAGCAGGTGAAACGGCAGCGTGAACAGCAGGAGCAGCTGCAGCAGCAGCTGGAGCTTGAGCAGGCGGCAACGGGGCCAAGGTGGTCGCCATTGTGCCGGTTTTGGACTCAAAGGAGGGAAACCCGTTTTAGCGTGTGCGCCACAGAAACTGGCAGGTGCGGCGCCCACTTCCAGCAGGTCAATTGCGTGCCGTGGATGGCCAGGTTCAAGAGACAGGGTTTGGTCTGTCCCCCCAGTTGGGTTCCGGCAGGAAATAAAACAAAAACGGGAAAAAAGGAATCAATCAATCGGGAAGGCCGATCTTGGTGGTGCGCGCGCACGCAGCAAATCCCATGCAATAGTGAATCACACCTGACCCCAACTTTTCCCTGTCTTGTCTGGGCCCTGTCACTTCGGTTGGTTGCGTCGGCTACCCGGACCCCTCTCTCTCTCTCGATTTCCTTGCTGTCGTTTTGATGGGTCTGCGCGTTCTGGAACACGGGCGTGATCTGTGATGTCTGTAGATCTGTCGTGCAGCTGATTTCTTTTTTTCGCTGTGTCAAGCGGCCCGATTGTTCTCGAAGCTGAGGTCGGCCTTCGGCGACGGGGTGTCCTGACTATGTGCAACACAGCCTGGGTTTCTCCCCTTGTCTCTCTCTCTCTCCACGTCTCACGCGAGATTTTTCAGCAGGGCCCGGCGGGAGAAGCAGGTGTCCCAATCCGGTTGGCCGCCACTCGTCGTCGAGGGTGTGGAAGGGATGCAGACGCAGGTTTCGAGCCAATCCCACGAACCCTTTGTTACTGACCAGGTAGGTGGGAGGTAAAATTGATGAGTCGACTGCAGCAGTGACCTGCGGCTTGCCAAGGATCGGGCGTCGGTTTGCAGGGGCGGCGCCTCTTGTGTGTGTGTGTGTGTGTGCTGTGAGGTCGTAAGGTGTTCGTGGGGGGAGAACCACGAGTGCAAGGTACCAGCAGGCGGCGGGCTTGGAAGAAGTGAGGGAGTGGTTGTGTGCTGGAGATGCTGGAGATGGAGGCGCTGTCGGCTGTTTATGTTTATCTCGGCGTGTTCCGCTGGCTCAGTTGTCGATTCCCGGATCGTTCGACTTGTCTGTTCGGTTGGCTTTTAAACGTTCCTTGGCCTAGGCGGTGCAAATGCGGATCGGTGGTGATGCTAGCTGCCGGGGGGCATCGAGATAAAATAACGCTTGCAAGTGGTTGTGCTGGTCGTGGTGATTCACCGAGCTGTTTTGCTTTCCCTTGGTTCGCCCTCTCACCCACACACACACTTCCTTTCTCTCTGCGGTCGACCGGCAGTGATGCTTGGCAGCGCGCCCGAGTCGGTAAGGCCTGGCTGATAGCGTGTCGATGCGCCAAGCGGAAAGTCTTGGGGGTCTTGATAACAAGGCCGGTGGCGTTCCTTGGAACTCGAGAGGTTCGAGGAACTGGAGCTGATCTGCAGAGCAGCAGCCAGGGCAGGCAGGCAGGCAGGCAGGCAGGCACGGTCCAGCAGAGCAGCGATATTGACTAACTGCGGTGAGGGAGGGAAGGGAAGAAGTATGGGTAAGGAAGCGGGCGCAGGGCTGGAGAGAAAAAAAGGTTTCCAGTGACGACCTCGACCTCGAGTGCAGCCGGATCCAGACGAGAACAGGAGGAATCAGTGGGGAGGGCGAGAGGCGTCTATCGGGCTCTCTTTATTTTATTTTATCTCTTTTCCCCGTTTTATTTTTTCTTGTACAGAACTAGCAGAACGAGGTGAGTGTTTTAAAAAGAAGCAGCCAACTTGCCTGCAGTGGCCAGCTTCGGGGCCAGTGACGGGGGAACGGACGGACCCTTCCCAACCCGACAAGGGGTCTGGTCTCTCTTGTCCCGGTTCGATGGGGGGTGGAGGGCGAAGGGTATCGATGTGGAAAACCGGCGGGGCGATATTACCTAGGGCCATCATTGCCAATTTCTCATGTGCAAGGCGGGCAGTGGCCAAGCTAGTAAGGTACAGCGGTACCTCGCTAGCAGCGCCGGCGGCCAAGAAGTTGCAAGCATCGCGAATGTCGAATCGGTTACGTGTAGAAGCCTTGTCTTGGACGCTAGATATTGCCTACGGCCACATTGAGTTACCTAACTCGCCAGCCACCAAGTCATATCAAGTCATGGAGACATAAACTCGCCAAACACAATCACTTTACCCATCGTTTGTTGAGCAGAGCGGGTTTGTATCGGTACCTAACTAGATCTTTTGCCTAGCTCATATATCCCAAACTGCCGGACCAGGACCATCCCTCACCCGCTACCCGGGCGCCCTCTACTGGTACAAAGCCGCATGTCAAAGCCCAGGCCTGACAAAGCTGCCCGAGGATTTGGTCCAGCGGGAGAAGGCACCTGGTTGGGGATACGAGACCAGTCAAAAGCGGTCGTTGTGATCAGATTAGGTCAGGCTTATTATTAAAATCGCCTGCCGGGCTGGGGCTGGCGTGGGGTGTGGGTGTGTGCGTGCGCCCACAGACCACGCTGGGCACAGTGCTGGAACGCCAACCGCGGCGGGCGAGGGCTGAGGAGGAGGGAGGAGGGGTGAGGTGAAAGAAAGAGCCGGAGAAAGCTGCGCTGCGCATGGCAAGGGTGATGTCGGGATGTAAATTTACTGCAGAAATCCAGACCGACAGGCTGTCCCCGAATCGCGAAGCTTGCAGGGATATGTGGCTTGGTTATTATTATTTTCACTTATTTTCTTCTTGAGCGAACGGAAAGGAGTCAAGACGAAAAGAGACGACAAATTTGGTCGAATCCCGGGGCTCTGGACTGGTGGTCTGCCGCGCCTTATCGCAGCAGCTCTATGATTGTTCGTTCCCCTTTCGGGACATCGGTCTGGCGACGAGAGCACGGCCCCAAGGCTTCTCGGTATGTCGGCCTCTTGGCGCCGCGGCAGGGCAACTTTGACGTGTCCACGGCAAGTGCGCGCATCGCCGACAATTCTGACATTTCTGCGACGTAGCACATCCGCCACCGGGCGAGGCTGCGGCCCGAGAGCGCTTGCAGCTCAACAAGTGAATGAGGCTTGGCTTCCATGTTTGTTTTGTTGATGAATGGGACAGACAAGGACGCTCACACCTGCCAAGCACGCACACATATGCACACAGCAAGCCCCCGCGGCTCAGTCCACTGTCCACAGGGCGCCACCTGCTGGCACAATGCCCATACGGGACACACCAACTGCGAGCCCGGAAATGATGTCCGTCCTGGGCGACTGGTCGACACTTGGGGTTGGCTGGCTCCTTCTGACCCGCCGTCTCTCCCGAATTTTGAGCGATTTTCTGGCAACGCAGGACCAAAAACAGAAAAAAAGCCAGGGCGGGGGACCCTCCTCTGTCCACTGCTGCAGCGTCCCCGGCGGTGGTTTTTTGTTTTTCGCTAGGGCTGTTCTCGGTCGATGGATGGATTACTGACGCGATGGGCGCTACGGTGGAGGAGGGCCACTCCTCGCGATCCAATGGCAGCGCCGAGTACCGGGGAGTTCCGTGGGTCTCGGTGGAGTAGGGTGGCGGGTCCCCAGTGAGGGGGCACTAGATGGTTGTTACCAAAATAAGCCACCTGCATTTCGTGGCAATTTGGTTGTTCCCTGAGGGCTGATTGGTGGGGTTCTTGCACACATGATGCCCTCCAAACAGGAATGAGACGGGTGTTGGCAGAGCTGGCCCTAGCGATATCCTTTATGTCCTGTGTCTATTGTCCGCACGGCGAGGTGGCGGCTGGATGGGACGGCAGACACGGGCACGACAATGAATGAATGAAGACTGAGGGAATTGGTGACCAGAGCGGGCCGTGCGTCGCTGCAGATGGCTGGGCGAATGCGACGGCGCTGTCTTGGCGCCTCGATCTGCTGTGAGCACGAGATTCTCTGCTGCTCAACACCATTCTCTTGGCTCCGGCAGGCATTTTACGCTTGCATTACCAGACCTCCGAGTCCGCTTCTCGGCAGATGGGTGAAAGGGGAGAAAGAGAGGACCACGGCTTGGCAGGTGCTTGGCAGGTGCGGTTGTTTGGTGCATTTTGATCTTTCCCCTGATGGATGCGGCTGCAGCCAATCGCCATTTAAGCATACTCTCGTCAAGAAGACGCCGTAGAATAGGGACGGCCCTGTCTTCCATTTCCTTCTTCTGCTTCTTCTTTTCACTTCACCCGACGGTTCGCCGACACGGGAAACCAGGCTGGCTGGGAATCAAGCGAACCAAAGCCAAGGTCAGCAAGGTATCTTGGTGCTGGCCCTAAAGTGGGCGCGCGTCGGCAAAACAACGCCCCCTCGGCTACGGGCCTGCAATTGCATCATAGGCTTTGCTTGGCCCTACGTGAGTTTAGATAATGCCAATGGCCGGCGCCGGACTGGCGTGCCCCCAAGACTTCTTGGGTTCCTAGCAAGGCAGGTTCCATTCTCTCTCAACAGACGGAAGCTTTGCTCCTCGCTCGCTAGCCGCTCCATGACGTGATGGACTTCTGGTTGCGGGGGCACGGAAACGAAACCAAGAGGGACCCTTTTTGTGGGCAAACCCACCCCTGCTCGAGTCAGCAAAGGCGCGAGGCGCGAGATGGATGATGGGATCTGGATCGTCGTGGATCGTGGATTGCTGGTTGGCCTCGGAAGTAAATCGCAGCTTATCACCTCACCATGCCTTAGCCTACATACTGTCGGCAGGCAAGTTCGGATTGATGGATGGGTAAAAGGGACTCGAGAGAGGCAACCCCCTGCATGTGAATGCATGACATGTCGAAGCCCACAGCCGAGGTTGAATTCAAGGCTGCTCTGGGCACCCTCTCGTTTCCTGTCGGAACTGCCAAGATGGCATTTGCCCAAATGGCCATGACGGTTAAAGTTGGAGAGTGCGAATGCGCCGACGGGCTTGGCGGAACACTGGTGTGCTGTCTATCCCATCTCATCCCATCTCAATCTCTCATCTCATCGCGCCTTTGTGTGTCCTCCGTCTCTCTCTCTCTCTCTCTCTCTCTCTCTCTCTCTCCCGCTCCCAAAAATACAATAGCAAAACAAGCGTCACAACCGGCACCGGCAGAGACAGTGAGCCTTGGCAATGTTTTGGGAATATGTCTCACGAGGAAGCAGCCAAGACTTTTGTGAAAAAGAACAGAGAAAAAAAGGTCCGGGATCTCGGGTGAAGCATTTGAAAGCAAACACGGACACAAACACAAACACGACATGATTCCCAAAGCCACCGCCGGCAGCCATTTTTGCTTTTCTTGGCGCGCGGGCGAGGTGGGTGTTTCGTCTGGCCCTGACACTTTTTTTTTTGTTTTTGACTATAGGTCTCCAGGATCAGAAACGTTAGTGCGGTGGATGCAAGGTACATTTGCTTGCTTGGAAAACCAAGCCAAACTGGTGTACCACCAGGATCCACCGTCCAAGGTTTGTGGTCCTTGGGACCTGTAGATGTCACTCTCTGCAAGCAGCAGCACCTCCTTCTCCTTTTGACAAGTCGTCTAGGGCGGTGAGGGCGGGGCTATCTGCCACCACTGATCAAATCCACTCGATCAAAATCTTCTCGATCAAAATGTTTCTCAAAAAACGAAACCCCCACGCTCGGCCCATGCATCTCACATCTCGACAAAAAACAACAGACGCAAACAAATCAGCCTTTTTGATGGCTGCATTGCATAGGCCAAAAGGCCTGGATCCCGCGCCTCGTATTGAAACTACTATTCAGCTCCGTATTCACCCGGCCCTCCCCTCCATCCGCATTTTCTTCCATCCATCCAGAGTTTCTCTCCTCTCGCTTCCTTCCATCCATCCAGAGTTTCTCTCCTCTCGCTTCCTTCCATCCATCCAGAGTTCCTCTCCTCTCGCTTCCTCCCTTCCATCCATCAATTCATCCACTCATCCATCCATTTCCGTCGTCCTTCCTCAAAAAGGTGGTGCGGCGTGACGGCGTCACAGCAGAACAGAGAAGCGACTTGGTCGTGTGATGGATGACATGACAGGTTGGCTGCCCGCCCATTTCCCCTCGGGCCAGGATACTCCCTTGTACAGGTCTCAAGGATCAGAAGGGATCCTTCTCTTTTACCTCTTTACATACTGGCTGTACCCCTGTCGGTCTCCACCTCGCTAACGCTTTTGATCCTTAGCATCCCATCAAGTCGACCGCACATCAAAATCGAAGGCCAAGCCCTCAGGTCCTCTCCAGCGTCCGACAAGGACCAACAGAAATGTCAGCCATGTCACGGGCCACCCGTCTGGGCAGTAACACTACACATCAACAAGGATGAACAAGTGCCGGGGACGGACTGGCTTGGTGTTCTTGGCCAAAAGAGCAGGCGTCAAGAGCTGACCGCCCTGTCTTGGGGTTTCCCTCCCGCGCCTTGTGACGGGGTTGGCTGGCTGGCTAGCTGGCTGGCTGGCTGGGGGTTGGGTTGCCCTCTTGTCAGAACGTGTGAGTGGAGAGCCCTCAATGACAGCGCAGCTGGCCAATGCGATGCTGTTGTTTCGTCTGCTCGGCGTTGCACCACCACCACCACCACCACCACCCCCCTTTGCCCCAAGTGGGAAAAACACATGTCCGGGCGGCGACAGGGAAAGAAAAAGCCCGCCGAACAGCTGGCAAGGGCCCGGCACGGATACAACACGGGTCGGCAGGCGGGAGAAAGGCGGTGAGCTAGCCGTTGCCAGCCTCAGGTTTAGTGCCCTTGCCTGTGTTTTGTTTGGCCTGTGCTTCTCTGGCCTGTGCCCTTCCCGCTGCGGGGGGGTTCCCTGGGAGCTGTTTTCCCAGCACTGCGGGATGGCTAAAAAGGTAGCCTCTTGGCATCTCGCCAGGTACCCGTCGTCGCACACAGCGGCCAGCCGCCTCGTGATCGCGTGCTTGAGAGACGGAGGGCGTTGTGCTGAGGTGTCACCCGTCTTTGCCTTTTCATCGGCCGCTTCCCTTTTCTCTCTCTTTCTCTCTCCCTCTCTCTCTCCTCCCCCGCGCCCAAACATGGATGAGGGCGACACAACGCAAAGGGGGGAAGCCCGGGCATGCAGAGGGGCTTTTGGCCTGTCCTGTCGGGATGCGCCAATTCTTTCCCACCCTCACCCTCGCCGTCTTCAGCCCAGGCATCGAGTTTGTTCATCGGCTCAAAATCCCTCGCGTCTAGTGTCTTGCACTGTGCACTCAATACCGACACGCCCCCCCCATCCCCCCTCTCTCTGCTTGCAAGTGCAACGGCGCCCCGTGCGTCGGGACAAAAAAGAAGAAGAGGTGTGTGTCAGGACGCGCGGTTGGAACTGCCCGTCAGAAGGACAGGCAAGCTTCTTGTCATCAAAGTCGGTCAAACGTGCAGGTTGCTTTTGGGGGTCGCGCTGGCGCCGTCGCATTCACAGGGGAGGCCGGTCGGTTGCTTTGCGACATTCCAATCACCTGTCTCTTGCTCTCCATCGAATCTCGTCTCCTGGGCTAGTAGGCCTTCTCCCCGGGACAGGTCTAGTCTGGTCTAGGTCGCGGGTAAGGGGAGGGGGGAGCACATGGGCACGATGGAACACCGGGCGGCGGCGGGTCACGAAATCCCATGGGCTGGCGAGCGAGGAGATGGGGGAAAAGCCCGAATCACGAAAAAGACTGGCCGTGCTCGCCAGGGTCACCCCCCTTTGCTTCGCATGCCGTGCACATGCTCCGGCAAGGATGGATCCCCCCCTTCCTCTTCCTTCGCCCTGGGAGCTACCTGGCGCGAAGAGGAATGATTGCTGAGCTTGTCGTCCCCATCCCTCCCAATTCTCTCCATCAGTCTCGCTCATACACGGTGCCTCTTTCCAATTTGAGCCTCACGGTCCCCCTCTTCGCGTCGCTTTGGCACTCTTGGCATCGGGCGGGAATCGAGAGCCGGGTAAACCCTATCGGTTCAGCGAGCCTGTCAAAAGGCACCCGCCCTGGGCGCGCCAAGAGCGCCTAAGCAAGGGGGCACGTTGCTTGTTTTTCTTGTTTTTTTTTGCGTGGGTGTTTGCGCCAGCACATCGTCTCGCCCCCCTCCTCTCTCTCGGGATCAAAATGCCGCTCTAACCGTCGTTCCCCGCCCCGAGCTCTCCATGATTCGTCGCCTGTCCATTCCATTCCAGGCGCGCGCGCACACCATGCACACACATGCACACACCCAGTCCGTCGGCGATCGGGGTTTTGATAACCGCGTCCCGACTAGCGACTAGGAGGGGGCGAACACGACTAGCCGCAGCCCGCCGCCCTCATGCCCGCACATGCAACTCTAGGAGGGGAGGGGGCAAAACAGCGCCGGCAGGCAATAAAAAAGGGTCTAGAGGACCGGTTTGCCGTTTCTGGGCGAGCCGGGGGGTGATGGGGGGAGAAGGAAGTGGGTAAGCAATGCGACGAGTGTCGTGTGGCGCATACATCCTGCATGGCGCTCGGCGGCAAATCAAGACAAGCTTTTTCTTCTTCTTCTTACACCTGACCCCTTCCCGTCGGGTGTTTCGCGCAGAGTTGTGGGAAAGGGAATGAAGGGAAAGGGGGGCAAGGGAATGGCAAGTAAGGCTGGTTACGCAGCCGGTGCCTGTCCTTGGCACTCCGATAGGCAAAGGCGGGCAGCGTGCATCCGTAGCCTCGGGACTAGGAACCGAGTTGGGTGCGTTGTGGCCAGTCGCTATCCCGAGACTAAGCTGAGGGGGTCCGAGGGGGTGTGCGCGCGCGTGTGTGCTGTGGCCAGTTTGACTGGCAGCGATTGACAGACAGCACAGCGCCAGCGAGTTTTTGCTAGCTTCGTCGGCGAGTCGGGGAGCGATTGATTATTGCCCTTGCACCCCGCGCGCGGGACTTTTGAAGCGATGCACACCTTTTCCATGGCCTGGGGTCCTTGTGAGAAGACTCAGAAGACCCAAAAGACTCAGCTGGTGACCTGCACGGCACGGGCGGACGACACTAGGCTCAATTAAAGCGTGGGCTGCATTTTCCAGCTATAATTGATTGCGCTACTAGGTTTTCGGGGGTTGCAGCAAACGTGCAATTGTTTTTTTGCATTGTTTTAACGTGAGTGCGTTTGGTGCATATGGCTAGCACAGTACGGAGCTAGCATAGCACGGAGCTAGCACGGAGCCAGCCACAGCAGCCGGATCGCAAAACCATCCAGTGCATGCTTCTCTCATATTCAACACTGAAGAAGCCCCACATCCCTTTTTGTTTCACGCCGTTCCCTCTGTCGACGGTTTTGGAACCAGACCTACGGCGGGGTGAAATGTTGCACATGGTGGTTAGCAAAACGCCACCGGTAATCACGTACCAAGGCGGGAGCTAGAGCAAGTCAGCCCTCCTTACCTGGACCCGCCGCATCTCCGTTGAAAGCTGCGTCGCAAGCTCGCAGTATTTCCTGGTTTCGGGCTTCGGATTGTTGCGGAACGCGGCTTCAAGAATGGCTTTATGGGCAGCGCTATACGAGGTTCGTTTCCTGCGTTGGACAACCTGAGCCGGGCCGGCTTCCGCCTCTCCCTCGGGTTGCAAAGCGTATCCGCCATCGCCACCATCTGCCTCTTCGTGCCCTTCGGCCGTGGTGCCCTCGTCCAAGTCATCATCATCCAGCAGCTGGCCGTTGTCGCCCAGCCCATATGCGGAATAGGGATGTCCGACGTAAGGAGCTGGCTCCGTAAAGTGTCCTGTTGGCCGGTCGCCGTTTTCCTCTACCTCCTCCTCCTCAGCCAAGGAAGGAGGGAAGTGTGGATGGGCCACGACGACTGAAGAATGTGTTGCCAGCTGGGGGTGGGCTGGGCTCCATGGCGGCGGAAGATCATCATCCTCCTCCTCCTC
>NW_008804546.1:6394482-6418079 GCF_000145635.1 Gaeumannomyces tritici R3-111a-1 | reverse complement strand
CCTCCTTACCTGGACCCGCCGCATCTCCGTTGAAAGCTGCGTCGCAAGCTCGCAGTATTTCCTGGTTTCGGGCTTCGGATTGTTGCGGAACGCGGCTTCAAGAATGGCTTTATGGGCAGCGCTATACGAGGTTCGTTTCCTGCGTTGGACAACCTGAGCCGGGCCGGCTTCCGCCTCTCCCTCGGGTTGCAAAGCGTATCCGCCATCGCCACCATCTGCCTCTTCGTGCCCTTCGGCCGTGGTGCCCTCGTCCAAGTCATCATCATCCAGCAGCTGGCCGTTGTCGCCCAGCCCATATGCGGAATAGGGATGTCCGACGTAAGGAGCTGGCTCCGTAAAGTGTCCTGTTGGCCGGTCGCCGTTTTCCTCTACCTCCTCCTCCTCAGCCAAGGAAGGAGGGAAGTGTGGATGGGCCACGACGACTGAAGAATGTGTTGCCAGCTGGGGGTGGGCTGGGCTCCATGGCGGCGGAAGATCATCATCCTCCTCCTCCTCCTCCTCCACCACGGAGGCATGCGAGGGAGCAGTTCCGGCAGTCGATTCTTCTCCAGCTCCACCACCCCATGCGGCAACAAAAGAGCCAACGAGCAGAGGGTTGAGTGGATCTCCAGAGCTGAAAAGTCCTCTAGGCTGGGAATCGACTTGGCTTGCGGGTCCGGTAGGGTCATCATCACCGCAGGGACGGTCGACGCCGGCGCTGTTGCTTTGTCCCCCACCACCATCTTGCCTAGGTGGCGCAAGTATGTAGTTGCCGGGGAAGTGGCTTGGTCCGCCACCCTGCGCATCTCGCTCACCGTAGCTGCTGGCAATGGTTGACGTAGCCGCCTCCCCACTAGTTCTGGCCATTGACTCGAAAGGAATCGTAATTCCATGTTGGTTTAATCTCTGAAACATTACCGCTGCATCGGCTGCTTCTTGATCGGCCCCTCCGTTGCCGACCTGATGTTGGAGGAAAGTCTGCATGTGACTCTCAACCTCCTGGCCGACATGCGAGGTTGAAACATGGTCGACTGCATGAGGCGATTCGACACGGGCATTGTCATCTTCTTCCCACTCCCAATCGTCCTCATCTTCGTCCTTGTCCTCGAATGCAACGGGAGGCAGCGAATCCTGTGTGCGATTGTCAAGGACGCGGTCTCGCTGCTGGCGGGAGCTAGCGTCGGCCTTGCTGCTGCTGCTGCTGCTGCTGCTGCTGCTGCCGTGCTCCTGGCGCTTCCTGTGTCTTCCGGACGATGAAGACCTTGGCACCGTTGCTCTCTTCCGGCTAAACGCTGATGCTGGAACTGAAGCCCGAGGGGTGGGCGCGCCTGATCTGTCGTATCTGCCGGCATCGGTCGACAGGGTCGAGTTCTCGGACGAGCCAGGCTGCCACATGGGTATCTCGCGGCCCTGGACCATGTTTGGCTCTGCCCCGTAGTGAATTGTCAACCGCTCATCACCGCTGACGTACGAAACCGCCGCTGCGGTCTCGGGCTGGTCCATGGCTGGAACAACAGGTAGAAGCATTGCTCTTGCGAGGCAGTCTCCGGCCGACCACCGCTGCTCCGGCCGCAAGACCACCATTGCTTCCAGAAGAAATCTTCTCAGCTCATCGGGCCGTTCCTCCAAGTCCTCGTTGAACATCTTGATGAGCTCCTTGGCCCATGCCGTCCCGCTTGATATGTATTGGTTTTCGAACCGTGGAAGAGGGCAGAGAAATGTGTACACCGTGACACCAAGGGACCAAACGTCGACGGCCTCGGTATAGCTGACTCTGCCCTTGCCACCAGCCTCGATATATTGGTGGTTCTCGTACACCTCAGGTGCAAGGTTCCCCAAGTTGCCGCAGATGGTGGACATGTTGTCATAGTCCTTCGCCAGCCCGAAATCGGCAAACTTGACGTAGATGCTGTTTGTGTCCCGGTATTGGATCAGGATGTTGTCTGCTTTGATATCCCGGTGCACAATCGGCGGGTCGCTCCCGTGCAGGTACTCCAGAGCCGATAGACACTGCTGAAGAATTGATACACATTCGGCAGCTGAGATGTCTTTATTGGCCAAAGATCCGCCGGGAACGTATTCCAGGTACAGTCGTGGGCCCTGCGTAAAGTCGGACCTGTGAAGCTTTACGACGTGAGGCTGTAGGTGTATCTTGGGTTAGAGTAAAGAGTAGGATTTTGAGATCTTGACGGGGATGGCCATGTACTGACATGCTCAATGAGGTTCATGATGTGCGCCTCATTCCTCCAAGCGTCAATACGGACCCGGCGCGCGCGAACGGCTTCTGCAGAAGGCTTCTTGAGGGCGTACTCCTCTCCGGTGCTGACGTCCCAATAGCGGGTCACACTCGCGAACGACCCCTTCCCGAGCTGCTTACGGATATGGATTGGCCCCGTCTCCAGCTTGGGGGCTCCTGTAGGCCGCTTAGTATCTGTGCGGTTCGCAATGTTGAGGCCACTGAGCAGATCTTCAGTGGCTGCTGCGGTGCTCTGAAGGAACCGGTCGACTTTGTCGATGTAAGCCAGCGAGGCTACGTCGTGGGGGACGACGACGATCTGCAGCTGGACTAGGGGACGGGCAAGTGCGGCGACAACGATGGGCCGCTTCACGAAAGGAATCTCGTGCCCGCCGA
Organism: Gaeumannomyces tritici R3-111a-1; assembly: GCF_000145635.1. NCBI lineage: Eukaryota > Fungi > Ascomycota > Sordariomycetes > Magnaporthales > Magnaporthaceae > Gaeumannomyces > Gaeumannomyces tritici. The sequence continues at coordinate 6,415,468 of NW_008804546.1, read as the reverse complement.
CGATCCATTGGAACCCGGATCGCGCCCCGTGTCCTTGACTGCCGTAGGTGACTTGGATACCGTTGAGAGAACCCCAATCTTTCACGATGGGTCGTTTCTCACCGTCGAAAGTCAGGGTAAAGTGGTGCCGCCCGACGCCCCGGCTTTTGGGCAGAATGACGTCGTTATTTTCGCCCCAGCCGAAAAGGAACCCAGAGCGAGACCGGTGAGTGTCGCTGAGCTTCAGCTCAACGTATGGGAGGGTGTCGAGCACCGGGCCGTTTTGGCTTTCGAGTGGCTCTGTTGACTCTCGCTCACGAGACTGCCGCTCGGGAAGCTGATCCAGTGGATCAAAACAGCCCCAGCTGGTCTTGAATGTCTTCAGGGTGACTGCCGGCACGTCTTCACGGCGCGTCTCTGTATAGGGGTACACACGAGCAATGAGATCCGTGTCTGCCATGGCCGAATTTGCGTGTTTGACGAGAAGAGCGGAAACAAGATACAAGCCTGACGAGAAGAGCGGAAACAAGATACAAGTCTGACGAGAAGAGCGGAAACAAGATGGCAGGTTAAACAAAAAGCACCTGGCACGGCTTGCTGCCCGACCAACCTCCACCTATAAACCGCCAGACAACACCAATCGCGACCATCTTGCGGCGCAGTACAACCATCACAACACACTAACAACAACCACGCGCTGGAACATTGGATGTATTGGTACAGCAATGTTAGTGCCATGTGCAGCCAACCTCTCTTCCTTCTTGGAGGGGCAACAGCGGCTATCCGCCCAATTTGATTGCTGATGTTCTGGACCCACTACTGGTCACATGCTCAGGCCCGGCAGGCTTGCCTTTCCTCTGCCTGTAAATTGGCTTCAACTTTCTGTCTTGAGCCTGCATCAATCGTCTCCTCCCTTGCCATCGACGACATAATGGCCAACACCCCCGAGCCGGGCGCGTCAAGGGTGTCTGTAAACGATATCACCTGGATGCGCCCTGTGGACCTGGCTGCGTATATCCGGAAACACCTTGGCCCCACTGACGACTTCGACCTTCTGGACCACCGTCGACACCAGCTTCCACTGTGCGAGCGTAACAAGGTCGCAGAAAGGCTCATGTAGGCTTCCCTTTCCCCTCTGCTGTCTGCAATCGTTTTTTGTTCGCTAATGGATCTTGGGTTTCTGAAGACATGCCCTGGCCGAAAACCGGTATTCCCGACCGCTTGATCTCGACGACCTCGACGCCCGCCTCCAAAAAGCATTATCCGGCGGCCCCAACGCCCTGCCACGAGTATCTCGACCACGACCACCTCGATCAGGCTCACCGACCCTAGGGGGAATAGAGCTCGCAGAATGTGGTCTACAGATAGGGAGAATGGAGGAGGCGGACGCATACGATCAACTCGTCAAGGATAGCGGCCGCCCGCTTTACCCAATCGAACTCCTCGACGACATCTCCGCGTCCTTTCCAAGGGGCCCAATCCGGGGCCCGATGGGCGACCTATACTACGGCACCGGAAACCCCGACAAGTACCAGGAGCTGTTGCGGCCCTGGCTAGACGACATTGCAACGGGCGGTTATTTTAGTTGGTGGTCGGGCGGAACGAGGATACATTACCCCTGGGGGGTATTCCAAAGGCAGTGGAAGAGATGGACCATGTTCCGCAGTTGGCAAAGGGACAATCGCGACTTGAAAGATGACGGCGGCGGATTTCCAGAATACCTTGAGGCGGAGAAGCGTCGTATAAAACGCGAGTACAGCGAACGTGTCGCAGCAGATGAGCTGGCCGAGCTCGAGGCCAACCCGTTACAGCTCAAACAGTACTGGGAGGGTGAGCAAAGGAGGCGCAAGTGGCAGCGACACTACTGCTATGAATCGGGCGTCAAGGAATTTTCCGATTACGTCGACGCGGTCAAACGCCGCCTGGCCCGACACGGCTTTACTCGCCCCTTTGAGTTGAGCCAAGACCCGAAACAACAAGGCAAGCTCGAAACATGGATCGAGTACCTCTGCTTCGAGTACTGGTGGCTCGATCTGTTTACGCGTGCCATCGAGCGCCGGCAGCAAAAACGCGACGAGGTGTGGCAGAAGCTCCAAGACACGGGGATGCTGCAGTCATTCGAGACGGCAAAATATATCAAGACTGACAAGTATGATTGGCAACACAAGAACGAAGAGGACATGGCCAGAGAAGCGCTAGAGAGATCGCAACAAAATGCCAAGCGAATCTACATCGAGACTCAGCTAGATCAACGCCGTCTGAGCATCCCCAAGCCGGAACGTATACGGAGGTTGCAACAAGGCAACCGAGAGATGCTGGCTGCCGAGAGCCGGCTGGAGGGGCTCAAGAGGCGGAGTGCTCTTATTAAAGAGTTCAAACCTTTATCAAAATGCTTGAAAGCCGCAAAGAGGGACGTAGCGCGCCATCGCATCCTCCTTCCGTGGATCTTGGACCAGATTCCTTTGATCGAGGCCGAGTTGAGCCGAGGCGAAGCTGCCGGCGGACTCGACGGGACCAGGGCGAGCAAGACGATCAAGAGAAGGCTCGACGACTCTGACGGTGACGACAGCCCACGCCAAACGAGCACCGAAAAGCGGAGGAGGCTCAGTCCACGTCCGAGCAACGGCACGGTCGTCCTTGACAGCGAAATCCAGCAGAAGGAGCCGGTCCCCTCGATAGTCGGCGGCATTGAAGAGACTCTGCCTCCAGAGGAACAGCAGTGCTCACGGACCCGTGCGCCTCCGGCCGGGCACTCGCGTCGAACTCGGGCTGCCCGTGAAGCCGCGTCGCGAGGTTTGCGCCGCAGCCCCCGCATTGCAGCGCGCCTGACGTCGCTCAAACGTCCGGAAGAGTGCTAAGGCCAAGACAACGGGGTGGGTCTGCGCAACCTTTCGGATCACCGTCAGGCGGAGACGATACGAGACGTCATGTTTCCCCGCTTCCGTCTTTACCCAAGTCAGCATTTGCACAATGCCCTCGAACGGCGTCTCGTAGGTCAATCGCTTCTCGGCCGTGATGAGACGCATGCTAACAGAGAAGCGCCGGCTCTCTCTGCTCACGAAATATTTTCAGAGCCGAGTTGAGAGTCGAATCACAGTTCCTCTCCTGCGAGCGGGGCTCTTGTGCTCTGCCGCTGCCAATCTCCCTCGTCGTCCTCCTGTTCGACCGCGACACTCGATAGCTGCCTTCCAAGGCAGTAGGACCATTCTGGATGAGGCCAGGTCCTGCTGCTCGAGTTGGGAATCGGCAAGCCTTCCCACTCCTCTGTGAAGCCGGCCCGAGATGGGATATCGCTCCCACCCACAATCGAGGACCTGTGATGCTGCGAGGATGGGTCCTGGGTAGGGGAAGGAAGCACTTTACCCGAGGATCGGAACGCGCCCGCCTCGGCGCGGCCGCTGTCCAAACGCTTCAGATCTACCATACTAGCCTAGAGAGCAGAGAGTAAGTTTGCAGCATCGGATGCGCTTTGTTGGTCGCCTCCTCGTCCTCGGCGGCCAGCGCGGGCGACCCGCTCTACCGTCAAGTCGTAAACCATCTCCGGGGGTGAAAAAGGCCAGGCAGAAATCGAATGAGCTGCCGCTCCACGGCGAGGATGCCAACTTTGTCGATGAATCTCTTCATAGCGACCTGTACGTCACAAAAGCAACTTCGTGTCAGTACATCGTGTGCGTAGATTATACCGTTGTCACTAGAGCCTTTCCTAGCCTTGGCGAGGGACGCTCGGCTGTTGTCGTTGACCATGGACGAGGCAATGATCCCTTCTAGAACACGCGCGCGCGGCGCTGCGACTGGGCCTTTTGCACCTGTCCGTAAGATGGCAGTTGAGGTGATGGGGGAGCCCGAGATGCCGCCCAGAGTCTTTCCAGGGCGACGAACAAAGGATCGCGAGGGCCGTCCTGCCCACCGCCTCGACGACCGAGGCCGTCGTTTCGGCAGCGATCCTCTTCCCGGGCCGGCACTGCTCACGAACAGGTCCCGGACGATGAGGGGATTGAACTTCCCGAGCTCGCGGCCCCTGCTCCTCTCCATCAGGCTAACCTTGGGCATTAATAACCCTGCTCCTTCGGGATCCTGCTTTGGGTAGGTAGGTAGCAATACTAGAGCTGCAACGTCTATCTTATCACTGCATCAAGCCGAATTGGTTCGCCCAGTACAGTTATTTCTCCACCTCAGCCCATTCTTGCAGCATAGCCTTGGCTTCCTTGTAATCCTCGTTCGACTGGATGCCGTGGATGGCAAAGAGGACGAGACGCCGTGCCAGCCGGTAGGGGGCCCCATACGCCAAGCGAACATAGTCAGGCCCCGCGGCTACCTCAAACTCAGCCTTGAGTTCTCGTCCTTGTACCGTGCCCGGGTCGTCGTTGGCTGTTCTTTCGTCCTCATCCTCGTTGTCCTGCCAAGCCCAAATCCATAGTGGTGGGTAACACGACATGAAGCAAGGCGCAAGCAGAACGGAATCCCAATCCAGGATGCCCGTAATAAGGTTCCGTGATGTCGTATCGACGAGAATGTTGCGGGGAGCGAGGTCAAGATGGGCCAGTGAGTACTGCAGGCCGCCGAACCACCCGCCGGCATCAAGGTCTCGAGTCATCTGGCCAAACTCGCTCCATAAAATCTCGGTGGGATCGTTGGCTTGCTTAACCGAGAACTGGGCCAAAAGCCACTCGCACGGGGACTCCTCCTCGTTGGTTGGCGTTGACAAAGGTGTAATGCGGACTGCGCCGTTCTCGCCCAAAACGAAGCGGCCGCCTGTGCTGCTACGTGTTTCAAGCAGTTGAAAAAAAACGCCGCCAAGTTCACGAGCGATGCGCATTCGTTGGGCATGGTCGAGGGCCGGATAGGAAGAATAAAGATCGGTTCCGGCGATTCGAGTTTGCACCATGTACGGCAGGCCAAGTGCATTGTTCCCCGTTTTGTCAAAGGCGATTACGGCGGGCACCGGGATTGTTGTTGTCCGGCCGAGATAGTAAAGGGCGGCAACTTCGTCGTCGACCCGGGCGCTATCGAAACGGGGAATCCGTAAAATGTAGCGCGTTTCTTCAACAACACCGGGTTGGCGTCGTCGTGTCAAGCCGATGACGCGGTGGAAACCCCCGCCTCCAAGGCGCTCAATCCCGAAATTGCTGGCATTGGAATTGGGCCAAAGCCCGACGGCGAGATGTTGCACACGCGAGGAAAAGGTGGCGAACGGTTCGTGGTCGTACACAACCGAAGAAGAATCCGATTCATCCGAAAAGGAGGGGGAAGCCGACATTCGGGGAAGCGAGAAGCTCTGTTGCGGTTTTTCTGAAATGGTTTTTCTGAAATGGGAGGGGATGCGGGACGTCCAGAGCACCAACTTGGTGTGCACTACGGAGGTAGGAAGGTTAAATAATCTGCAATGGGGAGGTCACTCGTGAACTGGTAAAAGCCGGTGCCACAGAGTGTGGTGGCGAGACTTTGGTGATTGGCGAGGCCATTTGTGGCTCCGAGACGCCTGGTGCCAAAACCCAGTCCGAATAAAATTTCCTAAGCCCACGCAGCAAGTTCGGCTCAATCAACCCCGCTGGGAAACCCCGGTGTCCCATCATGTCATTCGTAATCTACTCGCTCGAGAGCCACATCGAGGAATTCTTCAAGGCTTCAACAACCACGACCAGGGAGGAATGCGACCTCAAGGCGGCTAGTCTCGCCAGTGGCGCACCGGTAGTGCCGGTGCCCATGCAGGGCGCGTGGAGCTACACCGTCACGGCGGGGCCGGACCAGGCACACATTGTGCAGTTCCGCCCCAGCAACGCCACGCTCAACATGTCGCGCCTCGAACTCGCCCGGCAGGCCCACCCGTGGTGTGTTCCCAAATGCACCTACCATGGACAAGCGGGCGGACAGCTTCCCCTCGACATTTATGTCATGGATAAAGCCGCCGGGGAGTGCTACCTCTACTCTAGAAACATTTCGCCCGAGGGAACGGAAGACAAGGCCAGATTTGACGCCCGGCAGCACAGGACGGTGCGCGATCTCGCCAGGTAAGAGTCGGGGAAATGCTGTCCCCGGGCGTGTTTGTAGTTAGTCCGGACCGCTGAATATGATACGGGGGCAGATTTTTCGCAGACTCATGGAACGCGCCGCAAAAGGTCAGCCCCGCTGTGGCCGACGGCGTGCACCAGAAGCTGGAACTTGATCTTGACCGCCTTGACAAGGCTTTCCCCGACCGTTTCTCAATAACGCTGAACCAGGTCCGCGACAGTTTCACGCGGTTATTCAGCCTTCCATGGGTTATTACCCACGTCGACCTGAACGAGACAAATATCCTCGTCGACGACACCGGCGCTATCACGGCCATTATCGACTGGGCAGACGCCGAGATGCTGCCGTTCGGCATGTCGCTGTGGGGGCTGGAGAACATTCTCGGCTATATGGACGGCACAGGGTGGCACTATCACGGCAATGCCCAGGAGCTCCGAGACGAGTTCTGGCGGGTCTTCAAGGCGAGCGTTGGAGGGGTCGGGGAGGAGGCGATGGCGGCCATCCGTATTGCGCGCATGGTTGGCTTGTTCATGCGCTATTGTTTTGCGCTCCATGGTTCAGGGGACAGGACGGTCCTCGACACAAATGCGGCAACGCTTAGGTACGCCGATGCTTTTTGCACCAGAGGCATCTAGGATACGGAAAGACGCGCCTGTGTTAATGCCGACGCCGGGGAGGCCTTCCTGGCCCTGTTCGGGCCCTGTCAGATGTTGCTCGTGTCGCAGCGGGGACGGCGTGTTTGCTTGTGACTGCGCAGAACTGCGCGGGGGCCGGTGCGGCAGCGACGCGCGCCTCCGGGCCTCCGGGCCACGGAGGATGGCGTACGCCACTCTACCGGCTAGGGGCGGCGGCGGCGGCATGGTGCCGTCGCCAGCGCCGTGGGCGGGCGTGGGAGTTGGATTGGATTGCTCAATTGGCGGCTGTTAAGAATTTGTATGTAACTTGGCGGTGTGCAGGAGCGTTCGCGTGGAAAGACCTTGTGGGGCAAGGATGCGATGGGTGCTGCACTCGAGGACGTGCTTGTCCACGTGGTGACGCTCCATTCCTGCGGGCTTTGTCCGTTCCTGCAGTAGCTAGTACGAAATCTCGAAATCTAGACGAATAGAATGCTTCAATATCCCGTGACCGGTCCCGTCGGCAGCACCCCGCGTGCCCGAGGCTATTGAGGCGTCACATTTCCGTCGCCATGTTCGAAAACAATTCCCAGGTGCAACACCCATTGCCGCCTGGGCCGTATGCTCCGGCTGCTATGGCTGGCCATCTTTCCACAAGGGCCCCGGGCCATGGAAAAGGTGTGCACCGTTTTAAAAATCCTCCCTTTCCCACAACTCTGCGCGACAAGGCGAGCGAGTCACCTGACCCACAAGCCTGGCATATCCATTCCATATCTAGCACCCACATTCAGCGACACATCGCTACAAGGACCACACGCCGACGTCCCTCGATCCCAAAACATTCATCATGCTCTCAGACACTGACGGAGCCTTTAGCCAAAATGTCCTTCGCCTTCGCGTCGAGTACCAACGCCGGCGCCAGGCATCCAATCTCTTCCCTCCCGCGGGCCAACCCGTTCTCGACATGCAACTCACCCACGGCAAAACACCAACCATGAGCATTTGGTACCAAGACGGTACCCCGCTCGGCCGCTACGTTCGGCTCTTTGACCTCCCTGGCACCCTTTCCGGCAATATCCTCCGCCTCGACCGCGACCTTCCTTCCCTGCCCGGCCATTTCGAAATCGAGGGCGATATCATCCGGCCCCTGGAAATCTGTCCCAACCCCCCCGACCCTCTTGAAGACGACTCGGAAGACACTACCGACCTGATCAGCCTGCTTCCTGTAATTGACGACGTCGACACTCTCAACAAGCATTTTGTAAAAAAACCAAAATACCGCTCCGAAATCATCAACCTCCTCCGCCTCCAAGGCGGCTCATGCCCCGGCACCCGCTGCTCCCCGCACCTTGTTCACCTCCTCGGCGCTTCCGCAACTGGCGACCTCGTGTTCGAAAAGCTCGCCACCCGTGGCCTTGTTCTTGGGCGCTTTTCGACCCTGGCCACGTACAAGCGCTGGCTGCTGCACCTGCTCGACGCCTTGGCCACGATGCACGCCGCGGGCATCGTGCACCGCGACCTGCGCGTCGACAACCTGCTCTTTGGGGAGGGCGGGGAGACGCTGGTGGTGTGTGACCTGGAGGGGCGATGGGGGCAGAGGGTCGCGCCCGAGGTCGCGTGGGAGGGGAGCCTGGAGGATTCGGGGTGGAGTGAGAAATCCGATGTGTATGATGTGGGCGTGTGTATCAAGGGAATGGTGTATGCGAACGCGCCCATCACCCCACAGGTAGAGTGGCCCGTCCCGGAGCCGCTGCGCCAAGTGGTGGAGGCGTGCATGCAGGAGTTGCCCGAGCCAAGGCCCACGGTGGGGGAGCTGAGAGAGATGGTGGAGGCGATTGAGGTTGTGTAAGAAAGAAGCCTGTATGGGTATCACGTACTCTCCCGCCGCCACGCGTAGATAACCTGCCGGATTCTCGGCTGTGATACACGACGGCAAAGGCTCCACAATGGAGTCGTAGTTGACCGAGAAGAAGAAAACGGTATTCGAAACGCCTTGGGCAATCCTTTTTTCCCTGTAATGTATCCCGACCGACATAACCCGCACCCCAAGTATCATCCTACCTCCTTCAGTCCAAGACCGTCTTTCTGCCTGCCTCACTCGAGCTTCAGCTTCTCAAACTGCTTGATGGTGGCTTTGAACCCATCCGCCTCGCTCTCGAGGTCGACGAGCTTTTTCCAGTCCGACTTTTGCAGCTCGGCCGCGACTTTCTCCATGTACATGGGATCACTGACCAGCTTGCGCTGGCGCTCAACCTGAGCTCCCGTCTTCTCCAGCTTCTTGGTCGCCTTGGCGATTTCGGTATCGATGTCGACGCGGCCCTTGACGTGCAGGAACACGGCCACGCCGGCCGAGACGGGGAAGACGACGCAGCCGGCCGGCCGGCCCGCTTCGCCCTTGATCACCTCGACTGAGGTTACTCCTTTGCCCGAGAGCGACTTGATGGACTGAAGCTCTTCTTGGGCCGTTTTGAGCGAGGTCTCGTTGTACGCCTGGATAAAGACTGTTCGAGGGCAAAAACGAGGGTTTGGTCAGTCGCACTGAATTTTGATGCTATGCTCTGCGCATAAAAGTGATTGCACGATTAAGACATTATCACCTACCTTGTGCCTTATCCTTGAGGGCATATTCGGCCATAAGGGATCGGATGCCTTTGGAGCAGTCGAGCACCAGCTCGTAGGCGGTTTCGGCCGAGGGATTTTCCAGCGCCTCGTCGTACTGCGGGTAGCTGGCGATGACGATGGACCTGGTGGTGTCTCCCTTGCGCCGGGACAAACGCTGCCAGAGCTCCTCGGTGACAAAGGGCATGAAGGGGTGGATCAAGAGAAGGGCGGCTTCGAGAGTAGTGTAAAGAGTTTGCATGACCGACTCCTGCTCCTCCGCCGACCCGTCCTGCAGCAGCGATTTGGAGTTCTCGATAAAGACGTCGCATAGCTGTGCGTACCAGTAAGCGTAAACGAGCTGGCTGGATTTCATAAACTCGCGCTCGGCAAAGGCCTCGTTGATACCCTTCGTTGCCTGGTTCATCTTGTGGAGGATCCAAAGCTCGGCCAACAACTCCTTGCCCCCTAGCGTCCTCTTTTCGCGAAGCACAAGTTCGGGGTCAAGCTTGCCAAGTACGTACTTGGAGGCCTGCCAAATCTTGTTGCAGAAGCGACGGGACGCGTGCATCACCTTGATATCAAAATTGATATCGCCGCCGCCGGTGGTATAATTAATCATGCAGAACCTCAATGCATCAGCACCGCACTCGGGGATGCCTGCGGGAAAGGCCTGCTTTTGGTACTTTGTGGCCTTTTCGATTTCGTTCGGGTTGAGGTTACCGGTAAGCAGCTTGGCATGCAAATCTTCCAGCTTGATGCCGGCGATGACATCGAGAGGATCAATAACATTGCCCAAGGACTTGGACATCTTCCTTCCCTCGTTGTCTCGGACGAGAGAGTGGCAGTACACCTCGTTGAAGGGGACCTGGCCCGTCATTTTGATGCCGAGCATAGCCATGCGAGCGATCCAAAAGAAGAGAATATCCCAGCCCGTTTCGAGAAGGCTGGTTGGATACAGGCGCTGCAAATCATCGGCCGACGTGTTGGGCCACCCGAGCGTGGAGAAAGGCCACAGACCGGCACTGAACCACGTGTCGAGCACGTCCTCGTCACGGACAAGCTTGAACTTCTTGTCGCCGCCAAGCGCCTTTTTGGCCTTTTCCTCGGCTTCTTCTTGGGTGCGACCTGCAAACCAAAGGCTGTTGTCGCCCCGGTCGCCGCCGTCCTCGGCGCCCTCAACCTCGGCAAAGTAAACAGGACACTGGTGACCCCACCAAAGCTGACGGGATATGCACCAGTCGTTGATGGACCCCATCCAGTGGTAGAAGCTTTTCTCGGATGATTGCGGCTTGATCTTGATCCTGCCATCTTTGACGGCCTCGACAGCGTCGGCAGCCATTTCCTTCATACGCACCCACCACTGCGGCTTTAGTAAGGGTTCGATAACGTCCTTGCTCCTTACGCAGATAGGCAGGGTCATAGGGTTGTCCTTTTTGTCAACGTAGAGCCCTGCCTTCTTTAGGTCGTCCTGGATCGCGTAGCGGACGTCAAACCGCTTTTGGCCCTGGTAAGGACCCGCGTTCTCGTTCATCAGGCCGTCGTCGGTTAGGATATTGATAAACCCAAGCTTGTAAATCTGACCCATGGCAAAATCGGTGGGGTCGTGGGCCGGCGTTAGCTTGACGGCACCGGTACCAAACTCCATTTCCACCGACTTATCGGCAAGAATGGGCAGCTTGCGACCCTCGATAAAGGGGTGCACGGCATGCTTGCCGACCAGGTGCTTGTAGCGCTCGTCGTCGGGGTGCACGGCGATTCCTGCGGTAAAAGGAGCGCCTGTCAGTGACGGCAAAGGAGTTATAGGGATCGAGGGAGTAAACTTACCAGTATCTCCGAGCATGGCCTCTATGCGCGTAGTGGCGACGGTAATGTGCTCGTCCGAGCCTTCAAGCGGGTATTTGAAGTAGATAAGGACGCCGAACTCGACCTTTTTGGAGTAGCCAGGAACATCCAGGAGCGTCCTGCCCGAAATCTCCTTGTTGATGACCTCAAGGTTAAATAGGGCCGTACTGAGCTTGGGGCACCAGTTAACGAGCCTATTAGCCCGATAAATGATGCCCTCATTGTGCAGCTTAACAAAGGTCTCGATAACGCCGGCGGTAAGATTCGCATCCATGGTGAAGGCCTCCCTGGACCAGTCGAAGCTCCCGCCCATTTTGCGAAGCGCGTTGTTAATCTTCTGGTGGTACTCCTCCTTCCAAGCCCAGGCAGTTTCAATGAACTTGGTACGACCCAGGTCGTGTCGAGTCTTTTGTTCCCTCCTCCACAGCATGTTCTCCACGACGGACTGCGTGGCAATGCTGGCGTGGTCGCATCCCGGCAGCCAGAGCGTGGTCTTGCCGCGCATCCTGTTCCACCGGATCATTAAATCCTGCAAGCTGTCTCCGAGGGCGTGCCCCATGTGCAGGGATCCGGTCACATTTGGCGGGGGGTGAACAATAACGAAGGAGCCCTCGTCCTTGACCTTGGCGTCCTGGGTGAACTCGGGCTTGAAAAGGCCCTCCTTCTCCCACCACTCGTACCAACCCGACTCGACAGCGATGGGGTTGTAGGCCGTGTAGTGCGGGTCGGTAAAGGGACGAATGCGCTTCTTCTCGCCGGCCAGGGTGTCGTTCTCGTAGGGCGGGAGGGTCGGCTCCTCGGCCTTGGACTTGGCCTTCTTATTCTCTTTGACTTTTTCCGTGGAGCCGCCGGCGGGGACGGCCTCTGCGGCGGCAGCCTTCTTCTGGTTGAACTTGGCCTGCTTCTCGGCCTGCTTCTCGGCCTTCTCCCGCTCCTTCTCCACTGTTACCGGTGTCAGTTGTCATGTCCTACTTTCGGAAGACGGGAGGGGAGCAGCTAGAGGCGTACACTCTTTGGCCGTCTTCACCTTGGCCAGGGCCGGGGCGGCGCCAGCATCCTGGCCGGCGGCATGGGTGCTGGGGTTTCCGGTCGAGGGGATCTCCTGTTTGGTCTCGGCGGCCAACGGGCGAGGAGAGCCGTCGTTGGGGCCCTTCCCAGAGCCGACTGGAGGGAGGGAGAGCAGGTTAGGGAAAGGTCCCGTCGCAGTCCAAAGCAGGGAGGGGAAGGTCCCGTCGCAGTCTAAAGCAGGGAGGGGAAGGACTGCTACTCACCGGGTTTCCGTGGCGGCTGCTGTTGGTGGCCATCATGGCCCGCAGGATGTATCGTCGGCCTGCACTGCTTCTAGGCGACGGGCGCACCAAAAGCGCGCGGAAAACGAGGCGAGACGTGGTGATGGTGAGGGTGGACAGGGCAGAATCATTAGCTGTGTGACGACTTGCTTATAGTAGGGTGGGTTTTGGAATAGCGGGGGTGGGTAGTGCTGGGCTAGCTCTGGTGAGCGGAGCGCATGTACATCACATCAATGATCGATGAGGCTCCCGTCGACAACTCTCAAAGAGGAAAAGGTGAGCTGAGGGGATGAGATGAGATGGAAATATCAGGTTTTGGTAATTGGTCGATATCAAGCAGCTCAACTGGCGTTGCTTATCCTTCAATACGTCTAGTGTCCCAGTGGAGGCGCGGCGTCTGGTACCAGGGACCTTCCCAGGGTGAGCCTTCCCAAGAGACCCTTAGCTAAGCCAAGTGGATGCAGGCTAAGTGTCCATGTCAGTGGTCAATCGCAAAAGTTCAAGCCACGGGGCCTGGCCATTGTCAACTCAACACTCAACAAGCAACAAGGCGTTAACATGTGCACCCCAAATAAGCTCCCTTGCCACGCAGCATACTTTGGCTCCCTTTATTGAGAAATGCCATGATTCCCGACCCCGGACGGGCCAGACTCGTGCTGCCGGCTTTCATCGTCTCACTCCCGGACGCCCGACCGTCGCGTCCAGGGTGCCTGAGCTCAGTCCCGGCTGCCCGCATAGCCTAGGTAGCCCGCCTCGCCCGCCTCGGCCCCCTCCCACAAGAGACGACTGCCGCCAGTCGCCATGGGTCTGACCGCCTTCCTCCTGGCCTACCTGCTGGGCGGCCTCACCCTGATCCCCCTCATCATCGTCGCCATCCTCACCCACGCCCACTTCACGCTCCCGTACCGCCCCGACCTCAATCCACCGAGCGCCGCTGAAGACGGCCAGGGCGACCTTGTCCAGCCCGGCGACGATATCGATGCCCTCCGGGTCGCTCAGCAGCAGCAGCAGAAGAAGCTCGCGAGGGAGGCCTCCCGGGCCCACCAAGAGTCTGATGTCGCGGCCGGCTACTTTGCCGTCTGTCGTGAGTATGCACCCATGGGCATCAATGCAAAGCCCATCGAGCGGTCAACTCCCGTCGGCTCGGCCACGGTGGCGGCACCGAGCCAGAGCGTGTACCAGACCATGTACCGCAGCCTCTTTGACCGCAAGCAGCCCAGCGGGCCTCTGGACAGCAAGAACGCCCCCAGCCAGCGGCCCCGGAAGGCCGGCAACGTCTTTTACGTGGTGCTGAGGCATGGCCACCTCATGCTGTTTGACGACGACGAGCAGCTCGAGGTCCGCCACGTGGTGTCGCTCGCCCACCACGACGTCACCATCTTCTCGGGCGACGACGACGTCCCCACGCCCGAGGGCGAGCTATACATCAAGAAGAACGCCATCTGTCTCAGGCGGCGGGCCAACGAGCCCGATCTGGCAGCAGCAGCAGCGGGCGATGGGCAGCTGTCCAAACCCTTCTTCCTCTTCTCCGAGAACTGCTCTGCCAAAGAGGACTTTTACTTTTCGCTGCTGCGGAACCAGGAGCAGACGTTTGGCGGCGAAGATGGCCCCGAAGCGCCGACACCGAGACAGTTCAATGTCGAGCACGTCATATCGCTGGTGCAGAAGCTGCATTCGTCCGAGGATCACCTACAGACACGGTGGCTCAACGCCATGATTGGCCGGCTCTTTCTCGGCGTCTACGGCACCAAGGACCTCGAGAACGCGATCCGCGAGAAGCTGACCAAGAAGATCTCACGCGTCAAGCGGCCCTCGTTCCTGTCCAACATCTCCATCCGCGGCATCGAGACGGGCGACTCGGCCCCCTACATTACGAACCCACGCCTCAAGGACCTGACGGTCGAGGGCGAGTGCGGCGTCGAGGCCGACGTCAAGTACACGGGCAACTTCCGCATCGAGGTGGCGGCCACGGCCCGCATCGACCTCGGCACGCGCTTCAAGGCCCGCGAGGTCAACCTGGTGCTGGCCGTGGTGCTGCGCAAGCTCGAGGGCCACGTGCTGTTCAAGGTCAAGCCGCCGCCCAGCAACCGCATCTGGTTCTCGTTCCAGACCATGCCCAAGATGGAGACCACGGTCGAGCCCATCATCAGCTCGCGCCAGATAACGTACACTGTCATCCTGCGCCAGATCGAGGCCCGCATCAAGGAGGTGGTGGCCGAGACGCTCGTGCTGCCCTTTTGGGACGACATTCCTTTCTTCAATACGGAGCACAAGCGCTGGCGAGGTGGAGTGTTTGAGGGCGACGACGCCGTCGTCTCGTCGGGCGACCTCGAGGAGTCGCTCAACGCCCAGATGGGCGAGGTGGACGAGACGGAGGAGTCGGCGACGACCGCCTCGGCCGTGCCCGCGCAGGACCTCCCGCCGATGGAGAAGAGCCACAGCATGCCGGTGCTGGAGCAAAGCAGCACAACGCATACGGGCTTGTTCGGGAGGAAAATCAATGGTAAATCTGGTATCCATATTAGCAACCTCAAGGCGGCAATGTCTTCAAGTATCAGCGTCGAGACGAAAGCGTCGGCGGCCTCGTCGCCCATCACTCGGACAAAACCCTCCGGCTCCTTCACAGCGCCGGCGTCGCCCACGGTGGAGATGGACGAGAACAAGGCCGAGGTTCTCAAGCCGTCGTTGTCGTCGTCGTCGCCGCCCAACGAGGGCCCGGTTGTTCAGGCCGTCATGGCCACGCTGTCATCCAAGGTCGTCGTCGGCTCCACTCCGGTCTCCGACAACGCATCACAGTCCTCAATGACACCAAAATTCAAGCTCAAGAAGTCTTCGGGTAGTATACGCAGCACATCTTCCAAAGAGATCTCGGACTCGGATCGAGAGAAAGAGAAAGGTCTGGAGCCGGCACCACGGCCCGACCGCCGCCACACGGTCTCGTCCTCGGGGGGCGGCAAGACGGACGAAGACATGTCGTCGGCCGCGTCCATCAAGGAGTCCATCAGGAACCAGACGGGCACGCTCACGCGCAACTTTTTCCTCCGCCACAAGGTCTCGCACGAGGCCCTCACGGGACGGGAAGGAGGTGACGGCAGCAACGGCGGCAGCAACGCCACCTCGCCTGGCCACGCGCCAATCGACTCGCCCAAACGCAACGCGCTCCTGACCGTGACCAACGCGGCGGCGACTGCGAAGCGCTGGGGCCTCAGCGCGCTCCAACGAGGCGGAGCTGGGGCGGCCGGGAACAACGGCGAAGGCAACAACAACAACCCTGGCGGTCGGGTCGGGGACGGCGAGGAGGAAGAGACGCTGGATCTCAGCAAGCCCATGGGCGGCGGTCAGCCGCTGCCGCCGCCGGGAACGCCACTGCCGATGCCGGAAAAGAAGGGTAAAGTTACCGTCGTAACCAGGCGCCGCCCGCCGGCCGCCCCGCCGGCGCACCCGCACCAGTTGGTGGCAACCGGCGAGGGCGACGGTGGCAACGGCGGCGATGACGCCAGCAGCGGCAGCGGGCAGCAGCAGCAGCGGCAGCGCAGGCCAGGACGGAAGCCCGTGCCCATCGCCTCGCTGTCCAAGCGTCGGCACATGAGGCAGCTGGACTCCCCGATGGGCGGCGACCGGGTGCTCGTGGTGGAGGCGCCGGCGGCCGACTCGGAACCCACGACCCCCAACAACACGGGCGACGGCGACTCTGGGTACATGCACCACCGCCACCACTGGGCCGGCGGCGACGAGTACGACGACGGCGGTGGCCCCCGCACGGGCGGCGCGGGCAGTGCCTACGCGGCCGACGACGATGACGATGACGACGACACGGCGGGCTGCGGCGACGACGACGACGATGGCGCGTCGGCGTGGATGGACAACGACGACGTCCCCGCCCACCCGCCGCGGGCCGTGTTGGTGGTCGGGGACCGGCACGGGATTGCGCGGCCGCCTGTCGCTACCTCGGACCGGGACGCCAAGTAGCCCTCGTGTACCGTTTCTACTTGTTACCACAGCGGAAATTACTGCTAGTTACTGCTTGCGTGTTCTTTTTACTAGAGCGCTAACATTGTTTGGGTTGCGACGGGGAACCGAACCCCGTATGGCATGTACATCATTCTTGGCGCTGGGAGGTTTTGTGTCAATTAACACATGCGCGATAGGTTCGGGCAATAAACCCAACATCCGATAGGAATGCAGAGAATTACAAACAGCCGGATGACCCGGACGCGCCTGTTGCTTGGGGGAGAAGCAGCAACACTAGCGCGCACCCAATTGCCAATTGCGCCGGCACCCATTACCTGCACCATTACCTGCACCATCACCTGCACGCATTACAACCCATCACCGGCAACCCATTACCGGCGGCACACCCCGGCACGCCATTACGTTTCCGTTGCTATGTTCCAAAAAAAATTCCCAAATGCTAATTTTCCACGACCGGCGCTTATTTACCGCTTAGGCGCAATTTACATGCGCTCCGGCTGCTCCGGTTGCTCCGGCTGGCCCCGTGCTGGCCCCGTACTAACCATGTGCACGTACCATCAATCGCTGCCAATTAAACTGGCTACAGCACACACGCGCGCGCGCACAATGCATACCCTTTTTGGCCACAACGCACCCAATTCGGTCCTTAATCCCGAAGCTACGGATGCACGCTGTCCGTTTTTGTGCTTTTGCCCTTGCCCCCCTTTGCCTTTGCCCCCCCCGAAATGTCCACTACCACTCATACAGGGCCGCTCGGCTCGCCTTGTCCAGCCTAATCTCAAGCCTGCTGATGACGGGTTCTGCGATGGAGGTCTCGGTGCGTAGCGTGATGGCCTGCTTGATGCGCGTGTAGAAGACGGGACAGTCCTTGCTGTCGCACTCGACGGGCTCGTGGGCGGACGCCAGGCCGGCGCAGCTGCGGCACACGCCCAGGACGTCTTCGAGACGGCGTCGCTCGTGCTTCACGCGCGCCTGCATGGCAAGCAGCGACGACCGCGCATCGCTTCTGCAGCGTCCACAGACAAGGGGTTCACCCGGCTTCTTTGGCTGGCGCTTGGCAGGCCGTGACTGCTGCTGCTGCTGCTGCTGCTGCTGCTGCTGCTGCTGCTGTGGTGGTTGTTGTTGCTGACGAAAAGCAAAGACGGGAGCAATCCTTGGGGCGGCGGGTATGGAAGGCCGCCGCGACGGCCTCGGCGACGGCCTCGGCGACGGCCTCGGTTGTATATGCACGTTACAGACGGCGCACCTCATGACTTGCATATATGATTCCAACGTGACCTTTTGGGGCCTGTGCCACGCGCCACCAATGGCCGACCCGAAGCCGAAAAGGTGACCAAACGAGGCGCCCGTCACTCCCGCTCCCCCTGCGGGCTCGACGACGATGCGTCGAACTTGCTTTACTTTGGGCACCTCGTCGTACCACGCACGCACCTGGGCACCAACTAAATTAAAAATGCGCTCTAGCGGCGGGATCAGGTTCTTGGAAATGTAGTACTCGGCGTCGAGACGCAGGTGCGTGCCGGCGGGCGATACCAGATCCTCGGGAGGCACGCAGCGGTCGGCGAGCCGGGCGCCCGGGGCACCCGCAACGACGACGTAGGGGACGCGCTCGCCGTACTGCGGTTCGGCGCGGGCGTCCTTTAGCATCCTCTTGGTGCTGATCAGGGCGCCTGGGGGCGGAGGGCCAGTGCCGCGGCGGGTGCTGTAGGTGCCCAGCTTGACCTCCTTGGCAAAGCAAAAGTCCTGAATGGAGACGTTGCCGCGCATGATCTTGTCGCACTGGCGTTGGAAGTAGGCCTTGACGCGGCTCAGGTCTGCCGTCTCAAAGAGCAAGCGCAGCGCCTTCTCTTCAATCTTTTGCTCGGCGGGCGTGCCGTCGCGGCGGACCGTCTCGATTCCCTTGGCGTCAAAGTCGGGCGCAAGCTGAGACACGCTCTCGTATTTGTAGCCGACATAGCGCTTTTTGGCCAGAAGCACGCACGGCAGGTATACCTTTTCGAACTTGAGCTTGACAGGCCGCGGGTTCATGTCGGTGATGGCCTTGGCCATCTCGTTTCCAATCTCGAACGCCTGCTCCTTGGTGCGGCCCCTGAGGTGGATGAAGATGCTGTCGGTATCGCCGTAGACAACCTCGGCGCCCCAGCGCTGGACCGAGTGGATAAAGGTGATGGCGCGCTCGAGCGTCTCACGGCCCGTCTGCACGATGCTGTCGGCAATCTCGGAGCAGGGCAGTCGGCCCGAGAAAGAGGCCGAGGTATAGCCGTAGGTGACGTTGGCGAGCAGCTTGAGCGCAAGCTGGCGGTTGTTGAGCAGGCGCTGCAGGGCGCGGTCCTCCTTGTCCTGGCGCATTCCACTTTTGACCATCACCCTCGTCTCGAGAATCTCGGTCAGCATCTTGGCGAGCAGCGATTTGCGGATGGTGGCCTTGGTGTACATGACGCCGTTGGGGGCGATGTTGATATGATCCTGCAGCAGCTCCAGCAAGCGGCGGCGGCGGCGGTAGTTGGCAAAGCCCATCTTGTTGGCGCCGCGCCAGTCGACGATGCGGCCGAGGAAGGTCGAGTAGCAATAGTTGTAGGCGATCATGACGCTGGGGTACAGACTCTGAAAGTCAAGCACGACGACGGGGCTGGTGTAAAAGGCGCTCTGCGGCTCCATGACGAGCGGCAGGCATTCGAGCGCGTTCTGGGCGCCGACCTGCTGACGACTGGGCGACGGCAGCAGGAAGCTCTCGGGCTTGGCGATGCGGAACATGATGGACTCGACCTTGAACTGCGAGCCGCGCGAGAAGACGGAGAAGAAGTCGACGCCCAGCAGGCGCGCCTGCTCGCTGGTGCGCGACACGAGCTCGTTCTCGTCGAGTATCTCGAGGTCGAGGCGCACTCGGGTCTGCCAGTAGCGCACCAGCTTGTCGAGGTCGCGGTGCCAGCCGTTGCGGTACCAGTCCGTCAGCGTCTCATACGCGTAGTGCGGTATGCGGCGGTGCAGCAGGTGCCACACCACGTTCTCCATGCTGTACTGTTGGAGGCTTAGCTCACCGCGCATCGCACGCCAGATGTTGATCATGTGGCGGCCCGTCACGCGCAGGGCCGACGTCGTGCGGAACCCCCAGCGGTCCGCCCCCTTAGCGTACCGCCCGTGCGACGACTGGCTCTTCATGCGTGAGAACTCATCGCACAGGTCGTAGTCGTACTTGAGCCGGGCCCGCTCTACCAGGTAGCCCCATGAGCCACCATGCACTTCGTATCCCGTGAGAATGTCGGGGTCGTGCGTCCGCACAAGCTCCACCATGCGCAACATCAATTCCAGCTCCGAGGCCTCCTCGACGAGCTGCCCGGACACCTGATGCCGCATCCGCCGCCCCAACCTGCCGTCTTCAGACAGCACGATGACCCCCGATTGCACCCCGCCAGAGGCTCCGTCTGACTTGAGGCACCAGAAAATTAGCTTGACCTCGTCCTCTTCTGGGTCCGGCACCAGTCTCTCGCGCGTGTTGACGTGGAGCTCCATGCTCATGGTGCTCATGTACTGCACCTCGTGCTGCACGCTGGCCGACTTTTTCCTTTGAGAGTACTTGAACCCGTGCCCATCTCTCGGCGTCGGCCCTTCGATTTGGGACAAAGGGGGCTGTGGCTGTGGCTGGGCATGTCCGGACGCGCCCGCTTTCCTCTCCCTGTCTAGTCTCTGGTCCCTCTGGTCACACCACTCCGACACCTCCTCCAGGGTCGGAGGCGGCTTGGATATTTCCCAGCTTCTTATCGAGCACGTCTTCCGAAGCCTCTCGTACTCGCGTTGCATCCCCGCCTGGTCTGGCGCCTCTTCGGCCTTGGCACCAAATGTAGCCGGCGATTGGCCTAGGGGATCAAACTCGGGCAGATATGGCAACGTGCTCCCAAGGAGGCGGAACCGGCGCCCAGCAAACTCCCTTGACCGGAGTGGCACATCTCCCTCATCACTGTAGAAGGGCTCTTGGTAGATGACATCAGGTAAGCCATACTCTGACATGGACTCGCACACCTCGGCTGCCGTCGGCGGCAGCGAGCGCAAGGTATATACCCTTGGCGTTCTGTTTGATTCGGCAGCTGATATCTCATAATCGGGCGCGGAACCAGCATTGTCTCCCAGCAAGCACGGCACAGTTTGTCCAACGGTGGAAGACGTCTTCATGGACTGTGAGTTGAGGCCGCCCGATGACGATGACCAGGAGTAATCTGATGCCGGCGGACAAGGACCCGGGAGAACACCATCGCCCAACACATACAGATCACCGGATGACGCAGTGCTTTCATGGCTATGACGCGGTACCGCCTGGTCCCCAGACATCCAGTGCGAGACGCCGTCTTGAAGGGCTGGCTCTCGCGGTTGAGATGATGGGGGCGGGGTCCAATCGTCGACGGATGGTGGCTGCGCGGAGGGCGGCGTCCAGTCGTCGATGGATGGTGGCTGCGCGGAGGGTGGCTGCGCGGAGGGTGGCTGCGCGGAGGGTGGCTGCGCGGAGGGTGGCGTCCAATCGTCGACGGGTGGTGACTGCGCAGAGGATGGCGTCCAATCGTCTACGGGTGGTGGCTGCGCGGAGGGCGGCGTCCAATCGTCTACGGGTGGTGGCTGCGCGGAGGGCGGCGTCCAATCGTCTACGGGTGGTGGCTGCGCGGAGGTCCAATCGTCGACGGGTGGTGACTG
>NW_008804546.1:6371935-6393078 GCF_000145635.1 Gaeumannomyces tritici R3-111a-1 | reverse complement strand
GGGTGGTGGCTGCGCGGAGGGCGGCGTCCAATCGTCTACGGGTGGTGGCTGCGCGGAGGGCGGCGTCCAATCGTCTACGGGTGGTGGCTGCGCGGAGGGCGTCCAATCGTCGACGGGTGGTGACTGCGCGGAGGGTGGCTGCGCGGAGGGTGGCGTCCAGTCGTCGATGGATGGTGGCTGCGCGGAGGTTGGCGTCCAATCGTCGACGGGTGGCGGCTGCGCAGAGGGCGGCGTATGATCATCTCGTGGCCGCTTTGCCTCGGGTTCGTTGATCATCGGATCCAGGTGCTGCTTCAAGGGCAAGGGCGATGATACGCCCTCGCCATCGCTAGACGATGGAGACGAGCCTGCCACCTCGGCAAGCAAACCCTCGGCTTGAGCAGCAGCCAGGAGCTCGTCCGTAACATCAACGCGGGGTTGTTCGCCTGACGCCAAGTGGCTCGTATAGACCCCAACTACACACTCCATGGATAGAGTGCCTTTGCCCTGGCCGGAGAAACCCGATGGCCGCGTCCCCAGTACGGCCGCCTCTTCAACGGCCGCCTCTTCAACGGCCGCCTCTTCAACGGCCGCCTCTTCAACGGCCGCCTCTTCAACGGCCGCCTCTTCAACGGCCGCCTCTTCAACGGCCGCCTCTTCAACGGCCGCCTCTTCAACGGCCGCCTCTTCAACGGCCGCCTCTTCAACGGCCGCCTCTTCAACGGCCGCCTCTTCAACGGCCGCCTCTTCAACGCACCCCTCCCCGCTCACTAGATCCTCGTCTAGTTCATCAAGGGATGGATCGTCGTTGTCGTGAGCTTGCTGGGAAAGCCTGATGACGGCTGGCTCGTCGACCTCGATGCTACTAGACGGATCGAGATCTGCACCATCGACAACTTCCAGAGGGACAAGACCAAGGGAGGCTGCAAGGTTCCTCGGATACAGATCCTCGACTGATTCTAGCACCGTCCTGACCTTGTGTTCCATGGGCCCTGGCTTGACCCACTGGTCAAATGAGACATGGTTGCCGCCGTCCAGCTGACGCTCGGCGGCAATGAGGGCTCGGACCTCCTCGCGAAGCTCCTCCTCGTGGAGCCAGCCCGCCGGCTGCGAGACCCGAGGATCGGCCGACATGGAGACCAAGACCTCGGGTGGTGACGGGGTCGAGCTGTCGAGGTCGTCCTCCGAGGGCGACTGTTGCATACGCCTCCGGCGACGGCGGCGCGTCTCGTCCCTCCAGAGGTCCGCCATGCTGTGCACAAGTTTCATATTTGGGTCCAGCGGGGCAAGCCGCTCAACAAAGTCGTGGTGCAGGCGGCGCTCCTTGACTTTTCTTCGATTCAGAATGTCCTCAACACAGATGTCGACCTCGATGGCGCAGTGGCTGGCACGCGGGAGCGAGCAGTCGTCGTCAGTGATTAGGGCCGGGCGGATGGAGCGACTGTGCCAGATGTGGGCCGACTCTTGGGGGACATGATCATGGTCGTCGGCGAACTGGGGAACAGGAGTCCGGAAGGAGAACTTGCCAGCCTCGAGGTAGGCACAGCCGTACAGGTTATAGTCGGTCATGAACTGCAGGAGGTACTGTAGATGAGCCTCGTATGGCTGGAAGCGGCGCTTCATGATGACGCCCTGGTGCAGCAGGTCGGCCAGGCGGGATATGACTGCTGGATTCAGCATGTAGATCTTGAGGTAAAACTTGTAGCCCACGTGGAAGCCGTAAAAGGGCACGCCCTTGACGAGAGTGATGCGGGCGACATATTTGGGCGGGTCCCGTCCGTGGACGACCTTCTGGCGGTAGCTCACGGCCAAAGCGTGGTCTATGGACAGGTGCAGGCTGTAGATGTATGCACCGATATTGGTGGAGGCCGCCAAGGTGCCGGGGTACTCGACGAAGAGGTAGGGAAAGGCGCCGTGGATATGCGCGCACACCTTCTGGCCTGTCTCGGTCGAGCCAAAGACGAGCACGACGGGGACCCGTGGCTCCTTGCTCAGTTGCGATGCGCGCGTGTCCTTTCGCAGCCGCGGATCATATTTGGTCGGGATGGATTGGTAGTGGTCGATGCAGTTCAGCCTGACCTTGAACACGTCCATGTCCATGCTGGCTGTGGGCGGTGGCCCCTCATGGCGATATAGTACCGAGGTGGCGCTTGTATAGAGGTTGAAAGCCAACCCGCGTCCAGGTGATGTCACCCGCTGGGGAACGCCAGATCACGTGCAGCAACTACCTAGTGGATGCAGGCTCCCCACTAATTTTCGGCGCGAGATCCTCCTAATCGCCGCGACCTTGGGGAGAGAGCACTTACCTGGGGACCCCTTTTTCATTGCACAAGACGGGAGCCAAACAGGCCCGACACTCGGATAGAATACTTGGTCTATCAAGCCCGCATCTCTCAAGCCCGCCCGCGCAGTTCAACAAAAACACGCATTCATCCTGGCCCCAACTCTGCATCGTCACACCCACCGTCCTCGCTCCGCGCATCGCCATGCCTCCTCCGCCTCCGCCTCCGCCCAGGCGAAATGTGGCCGGCGGGGCCATGTCGGCCTCCAAGGAGGAGAACGTCTATATCCCCAACTTCATCAGCAAGCGGCCATTCTACGCCGGAGACGAGGGCGACAATACCGATTACCTTGACCACCAGCGCCTACAAAAGAAGAATGAGGACACGGCATGGTACGACCGCGGCAAGAAGGCTGGCCCGGCAGCCACCAAGTTCCGCAAGGGCGCGTGCGAAAACTGTGGCGCCATGACACACAAGGCGCGCGACTGCGTCGAGAGGCCGCGCCAGAAAGGTGCCAAGTGGACGGGCCACGACATCCAAGCCGACGAGCTGGTTCAGGACGTCAAAATGGGATGGGACGCCAAGCGAGACCGCTGGAACGGCTACGATGCGTGCGAGTACCGTGCCGTTGTGGAAGAATACAACCAGATGGAGGAGATGCGCAAGGAGATGCGCGCGCGCGAGGCCGAGGCCGAGGGCCGCGAGCTCGAAGACGACGGCGACCACTACGCCGAGGAGTCAGACATGAGCAAGCACCAGCCCACGTCGACACGGCAGCTGCGCCTCCGCGAAGATACGGCCAAGTACCTCTTGAACCTGGATCTCGAGTCGGCAAAATACGACCCCAAGACGCGCGCCATCGTTGACGCGGGCGCGACCAACGACGAGGCCGCCGCGCTGTTTGCCGAGCAAGGCTTCCTAAAGCAGTCGGGCGACGCCGCCGAATTCGAGCGCGCGCAGCGTTACGCATGGGAGGCACAGGAGAAGGGTGGCGACACGCGCCAGCACCTGCAGGCGAACCCCACGGCGGGTGAGTTTATGCGCAAGAAACTGCGCGAGGAAGCGCAGCGCCGGCAGGAAGAGCTCGACCGCGAGCTGCGGGAGAAGTATGGGGGCGAGACCAAGACCTTGCCGGACGAGGTGCGCCGCATGGCCGTCGCCGAGTCGGAGCAGTTTGTCGAGTACGACGAGATCGGGTTGATCAAGGGGGCGCCGCAACGAAAGGCGCGGTCAAAGTACCGCGAGGACATGTTTCCCAACAACCACTTGTCCATTTGGGGCAGCTGGTGGTCCAACTTCAAATGGGGCTACGCATGTTGTCACTCACTCATGCGTAACAGCTATTGCACCGGCGAAGAGGGCAAGGCCGCCTGGGAAGCCGCAGAGCGGCAGCGCACTGGTGTCGGCCTCATCGAGGCCGAACCCGAGGACCATGAGAATCACAAAGAGCCAGATAAGAAGGAGCGGTCACCATCACCGGAAGCGGTTTCGCCTTCAAAGTCGAAGAAGCGGGTGGCAGGGGAGATGACGGATGCTGTTTCGGAGACTGAGATGGACGAATACCGAAGGAAAAAGACAGCGGTTGATGACCCGATGGCCAAATATTTAGGAAAGGACGAACTTGTGCACTAAGAGGTGAGCAGAGAGAGAGCGTGTCGTCTTGTTGGTGTATCTGAAATATACTGGCAAGACCGTCGGCTCTTTTGTACGCCCAACGTGGACATTTAGATATTCGCATTATACTGCCAGCTTCCTGATGAGATGCCCCGCGATGTATTTGTATATTCCTTGTCCCCCTTCGCTCTCAACCTTTGCTCCCAACCTCGAGGTATTATTCTCCTCCCAGAGCATCGGTATAGAGCCGTGGAGGCCCAGTGCCGGTTGCAACGCCGGTTCCAGTTGCCCAGGCGCCTACCAGGGCGCCCGCCGAACCGCCATTGATCGTGTGATGACAAACAGAGGGTGGATGCGCTTGTTTTGTCCAATGCCTTCGTGTGGCAAATTTCCTTGCTTGCCCTCCATCCGTGCAATGGCCAATCTGGCAAAAGTTCTATATGCTAAACCTCCTCTAATTTGAACAACAACGGTTAGGCTCCCCAAACGCTAAACACCGACACACATTAACTGCCCCTCCGCGACGAGCCTGGGCGGGGGCCCGTCGCTAACACTTTTCCCTTATTCGCTTCTTATATACTGGTGCCGGTCTGGAACGACGTAATAAAGGAAGCCGAAGCAAGCGCAACTTGTAGCAACGGTGTTTCGCGGCCAAAAAGAGAACGAACCGATGGGGGTGTAGTAAGGCCCCAAAGCTGTAACCGCGGTAGTAACAGGGCGGAGTAGTGTGCCGAGCGAAACGAGGATACGATATATATAAATTCGCTCTTGGGGCTGAGCAAAAAGCAAAGTTAGCCAACCTGAATAGCCTTAATAGCGAAGAGGATGAGTATGAGGGGCTCCAAAAACTCACAAGCTGGCGCCCTCGGGGGTCAAAGCTTATGGTGACTTCAAAAACGACAACGAAAAATGATACAACAGGTTCAAGAACCTTGTGTGATGCTTTGTATCCTCGACGCCGGCCGACGCAGCAGGCGGGGCCCGGCAATGTCCCGTCGCGCAACCGAGCTTTGACTTGATCCGTCCCTCACGGCAGAGCCTGCTTGGGCCGTGTTTGGACATGGACAGGAGGCAGC
The DNA here is from genome assembly GCF_000145635.1 of Gaeumannomyces tritici R3-111a-1. Lineage (NCBI taxonomy): Eukaryota > Fungi > Ascomycota > Sordariomycetes > Magnaporthales > Magnaporthaceae > Gaeumannomyces > Gaeumannomyces tritici. Next base: position 6,388,127 of record NW_008804546.1, on the reverse strand, counting down.
AAGGGCAGGCCTCTTGTGCTGCACAAGGCGTTCGGGAAACGTGACGTACAAGACGCTGCACATGTACTCGAGTGTACCCAGTGTCGGCTGACGCAGGCGTTGAAGATGCTTGATCTTGCATCCGTTTCCGCTTAAGCCTTCTCAGTCCCTTCTCGAGACAGTCAAATGTGCGTCGATCGATCAACAGCACCTTCTCGGAGCGCATCTCTGGCGCTGATGGGGATAGGGGCGGATGACTTTTCGGCTGCCCTTACTGGGAGGGGACGCTACTCCGGCGGGGGATTTAGCAGTGGCATCGAGACCGGGGACATTTAAAGCCTACGATAACGCGAAAAAGAAAAAAGAAAAAAAAAAAAAAGGTAAAGAAAGGAAACAAGGGTGAGGGTAGGTGAAATCATATAAAGTCAACTTACCCTGCCACGATTTCATCGCAACCCCGCCGATTCGGCTCTGATCTGGCAGATCTCGGCCTTTGTCTGGCTGATGTCGGCCCTGAGCTGGTCGACTTCGGCCTTGATCTGGCCGACATCGGCATTGACCTCGCTGCCGTCGGCTTCGGACCGGCTGCCATCGGCCTTGCCTTGGAGGATGTCGAGGGTGTCGAGCAGCTTGTCCAACCTGCAATTGAACGTTTGGAGCCGTTCGACCTTGGCGCTAAGGCGCTGCATCTCTTCGAATACTTGGGCCATCATGGCAGCCTCGCTGTCAGACGGCTGTGGCTCATCCATCCTGGGCAGCTTTGACACGCCTTTACCGCTCAGTGAGCCGGATTCGAACCTAGCAATCAATGTGACACAAAGTCCGGGTATTATGAAGGGTTGGCGTGAATTTTATTGAGTGGTCGGACTTGGCTGGGCAAAATTGAGCGGACTGGCTGGGAGTGAAGCCGAATTCGCCATGCTGCGCGCGTCATCAGCGCGTCATGCGGGCGCAGAAGCGAGCTGTGTCCAGGAAATGGAGAGTACCTTGGAAAGGCTAGGTCCGGTGCTGCTGGTAGTCGGCGTCTAGGCTATCTGCCCGCGCCCTCGGACCTGATCAAGACCGACTATGCGCAGATAGCTGGCGGTTGTTTGCTGAGGCAAGGCTCCGGGCGCCTGGCAAGGTTTGGCGTGGTCCCCCAGGTCGAGTGAGCCCCAGGCGGGAACCGAGTAGTAGCAAAAGCTTGAAAAGGCAAGTGGCAGGGCAGCATGTGGCTACGAAGCTCTTGTCGCGGCCGGCTAGAAATTTCGAGCGGGACCTCTGGCCGTCGCGCGTCTTGCTGGGGCAGTCACGGTGGATGTGTGGGTGCGGGTGGGAGCAGATCCTTGGCGGGCAATGAAATGCGTGCGCTCAAGTCTTTGACCAACGGGCCGTCGACCGCTGGTGGGCGAGTCTGGATGCATTTGTGACTGGCGCGTGCGCGTGCTGTGTGGCACCTCGGTTGGCAGCCCTCACGGCAACGTCACCCAACATGGGTGAAAGCGCGCCCGAGATGCCTCCGTTTAACCGTGCCGGCATCCCTCGATTCAGCAGCAACCCCTCGATTCAGCAGCAACTCGACCATGGCTGATGTGTTTGAAGAGGATGAGGAGGACGAGGCCAAGGCCGCTAAGAAAGACGAGGGCTCCAGCTCTGTCAAGGGCGATGGGCCAGCTCATGACGTCGGCGCGGCGAGCATAGACATCAGGGTCACTGCCCGACGTACCACGCTCGCCTTGTGATCGTTGCGGTTAGTCGCCACCACGTTCTCCGTACCGATATTGTGCCGCCCTTTTATTCATTTTTTTTGCCCCAAAAGCCTATGGTCGGTTTTAAAAAGCCCGTCGAATGCAACCGAATCCGTCGATAACCTGGGCGGGCAAAGCCTGGTTTGGAGTTTTTATAAAGGTTTACCAGGATGGCGAGGGTAACGTTTAAATACGGGAGTCCGGATTCTGGCTTGCTTGGGAATTTGATAAATTCGCAGAGTGGCAAGCCGACAAGTCCCAGCCAACGGGCAAGATGCTCACGGTCTACCTATCTGAGCAAGAAGTCCAACAGTACCTCGACATTGTCCCACCCGGCTCGGTCAGGATCGCATGCTACAACGGCCCAAGGTTCTTGACCCTCTCCGGAGACCAGGAAGCTATCATCGGCATCGAGAAGGAGCTCAAGAGGAAAGGTCTCACCAGCCACCTGGTCAACGTCCAAGCAGCCTACCACTCGCACCACATGAACGCGATAGCCGGCAGCTACAGCCAAGCGATTGGACAAATAGATATGCAGATGCCGCCCGTCGATGGGGCCAAGATGTACTCGAGTTAAACCCATTCCCAAAGTTACCCTGTTGTCAACGCAGTGTCCACGAAAGTAAGCAGTTTTCCATGCGCTCTTTTTGCTAATGATGCTACAAGCATATGCAGCCGCGATCTCGCCTGACGAGTGTCCCACAACAGCTGCTGGCATGATTTTTCCATTGTTTGCCAGCTCATCCGCTTGCTGTTATTTGGCTTTGTTTGCTGGCTTTTTCAAGACTGGACTCTTGCCACGCCGCAATTCCTTCCGAAGCTTCCGAATCCACCGAATTGCCAACTCGCTGCAGCCCCTGGTTTGCCTTTAGCCTTCCAAACAGGTCCGGAAATAGCAGCGGGACGGGGACGCCGGCCGAGGGCGACACGATTTCGACCGAGATGGTGGCGGGCACAGGGGCAGGCGCCCTGGGCTCCTCGGCGTCGGTCATGGCGGATTGCGCGTTGCGTTGCGATTTCGTAGATGGTAGACTTGTGTTGCACTATGGCAGCGATCGAGGGCTGTCCGAGTACTGCGGGTTCTGAGTGATCTCGGAGAAGGTCGACGAAGGCTAATTCCAAAACGATCTTTTAACTTTTCCTTCTTTTCCACTAAATTCTTTATCAACACACGTCACCTCCAGCGGCTCTGTGGGCGTGCCGTTTAAAAATGCGTGTTACTGGCCAAAAAGAAATTAAAGCACTCCATTTGTTTCCTAGGTGCTGGGGTTGTTAAAACGTATCAAAGCATAGGTGTAGACTTACTCCATACATCTGATCTTGTGCGAGTTGAGCTTTGCGAATAAATCACCACAGCTTTGGCCGGCGAGGGTGTAGCGCAGGGTCACACGCGGGGGCTACCTGCTTCCAGCATAAGGCGAGAATCTGTAAGCTCTTTTGTCGACGCTCGCCGCTGCGACAATAGGGAGGAGGGGTGGACTTGAGGGTCTCAACTTGTGCCAGCCGCGAGATATGGTAAGATGTGGTGATATGAGACGGGACGATACGGGGGCGCCCGCAAAAGTCCCGACGTGAAGATAACAAACCTGATCCCGGTGCATGTTGCAAGCCGCCCAGGGTGGGAAATGTAACTGTGCCGAATCCCACCTGGCGGAACAATTACAAGCAGGTGCCTTGGTTCCATATGCTAAAAAGGGCGACCCAGGGTTGGCTCTGGTCCTGGACATTGGAGAGCGAACCGGCAGTTTGCCCTCCTTGTGCCAGCATTCGACAATCTGGCGGCATTCCTCGCGCAAATCTAAATTCCCCATACACGCTTTTAACATGTGGATAGCACGGAGGGCGGCCGCCGGCCTCCAGCACTTGGCGGACCTCATCTCCAATCTGGTGAGTCTTTTTGTCTTTTCTCCCGAGTTTAGGGGATGTGTATATCTCGGGAGTAAGTAGAATGGCCATGACAAGGCGGGGGAAAGGAAGCAAAGCGTTCAGGAAAGCCCCCGGCCCCAAATGTTATTCGGCGGATTGCGTCCCTTATAACCAAAATCACCTGCACACGTCTATCGCGCACGCTGGGGGAGGGAGGAGGGAGCGGGTGGGCGCTGGTGTTGCTGTCAGGTGCTTCTCCCCTGAGCGACAGGCGCGTCCGGGTTATCCAGCTGTTTGTAATTCTCTGCATGTACGGAGGTAGGAGGCACCACCATGACAAAATCGTTGAGACGGCAAAATCAATTTTTTCCTGCCAACTCCACCGCCCTCAATCCAACCCACGCACAACAAAGCCTCACAACCATGTCTACAGAGCTTTCTACGCCTAAAAAAGCACGCGTGCAAGCCGTATGCGATTTCCTTGATACAGAAAAGCGTCCCTACAGTCACAATGCCGTCTTCCGCTGGGCTGATAGCCCCTGAAAAGTGCCCCTTTTTTTTGCCGTCTCGACGATTTTGTCATGGTGGTGGGAGGTCACTCGTGAAGCGAGGGCAGGGGCCACGTGTAGGCGGATTCGAGGTGAGAAGGTTGACACGTGAGAACGTTGAAACGGTAAAAACGTTGAAACGGCACAAGATGAGTGCGGGCGCTTCACAAGAGAGGCAAGCACCAAGAAACTACTTTTCTAATGTGTGCGACTTTTCTAATGTGCGACTTCCCTAACGCGCTGCACTGTTAGGCAGCCACTGAGCGTGGGACTCCACAGCCCATCATGAGCCTGTTGTCGCGGTCGAATCATAACCGCCCTCTGATTGATTGCCCGGATTTTTAGCTGCCAACACACCCCTTCAACTCGCCCCTCCGTCGCTTGCCTTTTCTCTGCCTTCTCCCTGCCCGCTGCTTGCATTCTCTCGCGTTTCCAACCCACTTCACGCTCAGCATTCCAGTCGTTATTTGAGATACCCAGCAACAGATGCTCGATACCCGTCCATTGTATTTCCTCGTTGAATTCCTCGTTGAATTCCTTTTTGAATTCCTTACTTTGTCCCGGCGATCCCTCTTTATTTCGTCTCTCACTCGCTAGCTGGCGCCCCTCGCCGCGACCGACTTTTTTTTCCATTCATCCATGCCCGTTTTCCCGCCCTCGTCCTTGTCTCTCCTCTCACCGCTTGACTCGGCAGCCCAGAAAGGGTAGACAACCCAGAAAGGGTAGAGCAGAGTTTCTCCCACCCGATCAAGTCATTCACCTTTGTTTACGTGAGCCTCTCTTGATTGCTTCAACTTGATTGCTTCAACTTCCCGTTTTACGGGCATGGTGCACCATGCCTCCCAAAGAACATGACCCAGAATCGTCCGTCGCCGACACCACGGTCGATGATTCCTCGCGCGAGAAATACAGAAGCAGCCGGAGCGAAAGGGGAGAAAGGGATCGCGACCGCGACCGAGACTGGGATCGAGACGACGAGAGAGATGGCAACAGAGAGCGCGAAAAGACTCGGGACAGAGACCGGGACCGACCTCGAGATCGAGACAGGGACCGCGACAAGGACCGCGATCGATACAGAGACAGAGACAGAGACAGAGCGGGCGACCGAGACCCAGACAAGGACAAGGACCGGGAACTTCGCCACAGATCCTCGCGGTGCTCCAAGCATCGCTCTGCCACCGACAGTGATCTCCAGTCGTCCTCGCACCGAAAACGTCGCACCAAAGACAAGGACCGAGACAGAGACAGAGACGGACAGCGCCGGCAGAGAGATCGTGATGCCGACAGAGAAAGGGATAGGTCCAAGGACAGAGCCTGCGGGAACGACCTCGACACGGCATCTGAGATGACGGGCCACGTCGTTCCTGAGATCTCGCGATCTCGCCTATCGCGACCATATCCGACCTTTAGCAAGCAGCACAGCAGGGAGAGCGTCGTCGTCGCTAGCCGTGAAGATCTGTCTCAGTCTCAGCCCGCCCCAGAGGGCCGTACTCACCGCACCGACCCGCTCACTCCCGAGGCCACTGATCTTGGTGCCATTGATGATTCCAAGCGCGCCAAGCCCGCCGACAGCACCATCGGACGCAAGCCTTCCGTCTCGCGCAAGGACGAGCGGCCACCAAGTCCTCCCGAGACAAATCTATCATCAGAGCACAAAGACAGGCTGCGGTCCGAGACCCCAACATCGGCCGGGTCACGCGATAAGAACAAGGACAGGAACGCCGACGACGACAGGCCCCGTTCGAGGACGTCATGGGTCTCCAGGTCAACTTCCAAGCACGAGAGTAAAAGCAAGGTCTCGACAAAGTCCAGGGCATCCAGTCAGGCTACCCTCATATATACCTCGTTCAAGAACCCCACGGTCGAGTCGGCTCAAAGCAGCGAGTCCAAGGTGACCTCCAAGTCGCGGGGTTCGTCTCCCAAGTCGGCCAAGAGAGATGTAGCCGCCGCCACGCTAGATCCCAGCGATGGCAACATGTCACCTGCTTCTGCACAAGACTCATCGCCCAAAACCCCAACCGGAACACCCCATTTCCCCCCACCCCCACAAGTATTCCCCCACGAGAAGCCTGGGACTGCTGGGCATCACTTTGGGCCACCACCCCCGCCACCCCCGCCACCACCGATGGGAATTGTCCAAGTCCCCAAAGTGAACTACCTCACGCAAAACGGTGGTCTACAAAAGTCGGTTTCCAAGGACTTTCTTGATGCGCTGCCACGCCAGAACGGCACCAGACCATCAAACCCCCCGCTGAGTGGCTGCGAAACGCTTTTTGCACCATTTTTCGGTATACTTGATCAGTACCAAGCGGTTTTGGATAACCATGGGTCCATCGCGGTTGCTACAGGTCACAAGACCATCGCCAGGCGTATCCTTGACCGCCTAGACAATGTCTTCACCAGGGACTTGCCTGAAGATGGATGCAACTGCGTCATGTGTGAGAAGACTGGCCGCCACCAGACTTGCGGCCTTGGCTGGGGCGAGGTCCTCGAGCGGTTCAAGGGCGATAACCCTCCATGGCCTCCATTCGACCTGGCCGAGCTAGGGTCCAAGGGAATCGAAGAATCTGCTGCCGACCTTGTTCCTCCACGGCCCGACTCACCTGTCAAGATGGACCCGGACATTGCCGAAGAGTTCAGAGGCCACTACCTGCGCCAAAACAAAAAGGTCAAGGCCGCCGTAGGCAAGTGGCTAACTAGCTGCGCCGAGACGCCCGCCCCTCCTCCCCAAGAAGTGGATGATGAGACTCTCACATTCGCAATCTTGACGAGCTTGAAGCACGAAGAGCAACCCTATTTCAATGCCCTTCTTTCAGGCTCGAGAGAACTCCAGCCAGCGGTACGGGCACCGACGCCCATGGTGCGCAAGCCACGGCAGGATTTTCTCGTGCGTACGGGCCTCGCGTTACAGCGTTACTACGGTCTCCAGCAAGTCCCCCGCGACGCCGAAACGGTCGTGTACCTAGTGCGTAACCACCACATGCACCATCTGTTGCGGACGGTCAGTGATATCAACCCCTCCGAGTGGGAGCTGCTTGTTTCAGGTCGCTTCGACGGCTTCCTATGGAGCGGTGCCGACAACAGTGGAACCGCTGGTGGTGAAGACGGAGCAGCCACACCGACCACAACCGCACTTGATCTTTCTCCCCAGGGAGGAGGTCCACCAATACGGAACTTTATCACCCCGTCGGGGTATTTCTCCCCCCCCTCAAGGGGGCCAACACCTTTCAGTCGAGGGCCAACACCTTTCAGTCGAGGGCAAACACCGGCCTCATTCGTCAGTGGTGTCTCATCAATGGCGGGCGTTGTGGTACCGCCAGGAATGGGTGGTGGTGGTCCTGGTGGCAAAACGGCTGTAACAATGGACGAAGAACTCGAATTGCAGGTGCTGGCCGAGGTTGAGAGGCACATTTATCAAGGCATGGAGGCGCTTGAAAACGCGTTCGAGGCACTACATCAGAGGGCCGAGCAGGTCCGCGGAGCGTTGAGGCAACGGACCTCGGGGCTGTCGGTCGGTCTTCAGCGCAAGCGGGCCGGAGGCGGCGGGCTGCTTTCGTCAGGCCAACTTGTTGACGAAGACCTCGTCCAAGATCAGGCAGGCGGCGGCGGCGGCGACGGGGTCCACGGTGGCGACGACTTTAACACCAGCTTTGCCGTCGCCACCACCAGTGAGAGTGATTGGTGTGTCGAGGACTACGGGGAACTGAAGCCCGACGACTCGGCCAGCAACATCAGCTCCTCGCGTCACCGGCGGCCAAAGAGGCGGAACGAGAGGAGAACTCCGGCTCCAATCGAGGAGGATTATGATGAGGAGTGAGACAGCGCGACGGGGAACCGAACCCCGTGTGCAGTGCGTGTGCTCGGCTGCTCCGGCTGGCCCCGTACTGGCCCCGTACTAGCCATATGCACGTACCGTCAATCACAATTCGGTCCTTAATCCCGGAGCTACGGATGCACGCTGCCCGTTTTTGTGCCTTTGCCCTTGCCCCCCCTTGCCTTTGCCCCCCCTTGCCTTTGCCCCCCGTTGCCTTTGCCCCCCGAACCTTTGCCCCCCCGAGCTTTCTCCCCATCATAATGGAGAACTGGACCCTACCCCCGCTCTCAATCGACCCCGCTGGGAAACCCCGGCTTCAACAACCACGACCAGGGAGGAATGCGACCTCAAAGCCCTCGATTTTATACCGAGATGGGAGGCGAAAAAAATCGCCATTTTCAAAGTAGCGCCAAGGCCTAGCCTACATTTCTTTTTCAACATCAATCGCAGCACCAATATTTCAACCGTTTGCCGGCTCATTTCCCTCACAAGGCAGTGATAGCCTATGTTGATAGGTGACGCATATCACTCGCGAAGGGCATGCACTGCCAGATCGGCACCGACAAGGCCGGGCGGCTCGGCCATCGGTGGGCCTGCCGATTCGCGTCATTGTGGGCTGGGATGCTCTAAAATGGCAATCCATGCATGCCATGGGATACATACCCAGGTACCACTTCAAAAGACAGCGGACTGAACCTTGGCAACTTGGTTACCCTAGCACCGGGCCTGTTGGGTCGGTTGGCTTTCCCCACCAGAAAAACGCCCGCGTCCAGCCAAGCAGCGGCAACAGAGGCGTGGGGCGAGCACGTCATCGCGGCTACAAAGCATCCCATAGCCACCACGTTTAGCGATTTTCTCGTTTGCCGGGCCATCATTTGGACAATCCCCATGGATCCCAAAAGTGGCGCAACCCGGCACCAGCCAAGCCGTCCGACATGTCGAACTTTATTGCAGCCCCCTATCTTTTATTTTTTATTTTGTTTGGGAGAATTCCTCGGACGGGAGTCCCAAGTGCCAGAGCATACATATATATACCCGCCACCCCCCACCCCCCAAGACGACGCCGCCCCTTGTGGTAGTTTCCATCAATCCACACAGCTTACTGTCGCCATGGCCAACACACCCCACGGCGGCGTGCTCAAGGACCTGCTGGCCCGGGATGCTCCGCGGCACGCTCAGCTCTCCGAGGAGGCCGAGAAGCTGCCCGCCCTCCCCCTCACGGAGCGTCAGCTCTGTGATCTAGAGCTGCTCCTCACCGGTGGCTTTTCACCGCTCGAGGGCTTCATGAACGAGAAGGACTACAGCGGGTGCGCGCCGATGCGATACCCCTTTGTTTCTGGCTGGCCATGCGCAACTGACACAAGAGCCAACATACTAGAGTCGTCAAGGAGAACCGCCTCGCCAGTGGCGCCCTTTTCAGCATGCCCATCACTCTCGACTTGGCAAACGAGACAATCGACGAGTTGAAGATCAAAGCCGGCGCTCGTATCACTCTGCGCGACTTCCGTGACGACCGCAATCTGGCCATTCTGACAGTTGAGGATGTGTACCAGCCAGACAAGTGAGACAAGAACTCCAACGACCCCAACGACCCCTTGTTCGACAGGGAGGACCCTTTGACAGAGAGGACAATCACAGGAATTTTTGACCACTAACCCCATGGTTCCATTTCATCCAGGCAGCTTGAGGCGAACGAGGTGTTTGGGGGTGACCCGGAACACCCGGCCGTCAGCTACTTGTTCAACACAGCCAACGAGTTTTACGTGGGCGGTACACTCGAAGCCGTGAATCGTCTGCAGCACTACGACTTTGTAGATCTGAGATGCAAGTATTCCTTCCCTGAAGGGTTTCTATTCCTTCCCTGAAGGGTTTCAGTGTCATCCGCGGTTACCAGAGACCAGCAGGCTGACAGGTTTTGAACAAAACAAAGACACCCCCGCGGAGCTTCGCACCCACTTTGATAAGCTTGGCTGGAGCAGGGTCGTGGCCTTCCAGACGCGCAACCCGATGCATCGCGCACACCGTGAGCTGACGGTGCGGGCGGCGCGCTCGCACCACGCAAACGTGCTCATCCATCCCGTTGTCGGACTGACCAAGCCTGGCGACATTGACCACTTTACGCGCGTGCGTGTGTACAAGGCGCTGCTGCCCCGCTACCCCAACGGGATGGCGGTGCTGGGCCTGCTGCCGCTGGCGATGCGCATGGGAGGCCCGCGCGAGGCCATCTGGCACGCCATCATCCGCAAGAACCACGGCGCGACGCACTTTATCGTGGGCCGTGACCACGCCGGGCCGGGCAAGAACAGTAAAGGTGTCGACTTTTACGGCCCCTATGACGCGCAGCACGCTGTCGAAAAGTACAGGGACGAGCTGGGCATCGAGGTGGTGCCGTTCCAGATGATGACGTACCTGCCCGACAGCGACGAGTACAAGCCCGTCGACACCATCGAAAAGGGGGTGCGGACCCTCAACATCTCGGGGACGGAGCTTCGGGCGCGCCTGCGCGGTGGCAGCGACATCCCCGAGTGGTTCTCGTACCCCGAGGTAGTCAAAGTGCTCAGGGAGTCGCACCCGCCGCGGTCGGCCCAGGGCTTCACCGTCTTCCTGACGGGCTATCAGAACAGCGGCAAGGACTCCATCGCCAGGGCGCTGCAGGTCACGCTCAACCAGCAGGGAGGGCGCTCCGTGTCCATGCTGCTGGGCGAGACGGTGCGGAGCGAGCTTTCGTCGGAGCTGGGCTTCAGCCGCGAGGACCGGACCAAGAACATTGGCCGCATCGCCTTTGTGGCATCGGAGCTGACGCGGGCGGGTGCCGCAGTCATCGCGGCGCCCATCGCGCCGTTTGAGGACTCGAGGCAGCACGCGCGCGAGCTGGTGCAAAAGTACGGCGACTTCTACCTCGTGCACGTGGCGACGCCTCTCGAGTACTGCGAGCGCACCGACAAGCGCGGCATCTACGAGAAGGCGCGCGCCGGCGAGATCAAGGGCTTCACCGGCGTCGACGACCCGTACGAGGTGCCCGCCAGGCCGGACCTGACTGTCGATCTGGAGAAGCAGTCGGTCCGCTCCATCGTGCACCAGATTGTGCTACTGCTGGAGAGTCAGGGGCTGCTGGATAGGCTGTGAGCAAGATGAGAGTCGAGGTGTAGATGACGGTGTGGTGTAGACCAAGATCCTACCTGATTGGCGCCTTGTGCGCCACGAGGCCCAACCTTACGTTGGGTAGAAATGAGCCGACAAACGGTTGAAATATTGGTGCTGCGATTGATGTTGAAAAAGAAATTCGCCTCCTATCTCCGTATAAAATCGACCCTCAGTTCCTGGCCCTCCTGCCGGTCGTGCCCGTTGGTTGTAACACCCGACACCTTTAACAAACTATAAGATCAGGAGCCGCTCCGCTAATTTGACGCCTGCACGGCCCTCCGGGGGCAAACCTTAAATTGCCTTGATTTAATTTTAAATGTTTAAAGCAAAAGAATAAAGTAACAATGCTTTTTTAATGTTTTAATTCGTTTTTTGGACAATACAAAAAAGCATTGAAGGCGTTAGCAAAGCCTGAAAGCGTAGCTATTTTTTTTGTTTTAACTTTATTTAAAAAAAAAGGCATATTAAATATAATACCGTTAAAGGATTTAATTTTTAAAATAACAACGTATATTAAGCTAAATTGAAAATTTTTAGCAAAAATATTAAAAATAGCAAAATTTAACGTTATGCGTTATAATTTATAAATAATAATAACGTACGATACCGTTACAAAGAATTGTACCCGGTTATAAACCATATTTCCTTTTTGGAAATTTCGAAAAATTTAAAAAATAAATACAACGTTAACCGGAATGTTAAAGTTTTTAAAAAAGTAAAAAAGGCCGTTGTATTTATCGATTTGCATTAAAAAAAAGCGTAACGCGAAAGTTAATAATGCAAAAAGCTTAAGTAATATTTTAAATGTAACCGGTAATACCGTTAACGAAACCGGTTTTAATTTAAAAATCATTCGTAATTATTATTCGAATTTTAATGCATAAAGGTAAAGCATTGTACAAATTGCCGGCGTTTTAAAACTTAACGGTTTTAGCTTTTTGGCTAGTATTGTTAGTACAAATCTGGATTATAAGCTTATTGAAATGCTTTAAATGCGTAAATTGTATTTTTTAATTAATACGTTAGTTAAATAAATGCAAATAGTTTTGTTAAAATAAATAATTTTAGCAAGCTGGAAACGGGTAAAAATACGGGTTAATAAACTATCACAAAGTAAACAGTATATACTGTCGTAAGGAAGCCTTAAGCATAAATATTAAATGCTTAAGGCATCGAAAGAGCGGTTCCCTTGCCTGGAAGCGTATAACGCTTCCAGGCGTTAGGAAGGAAGCTTAGTAAGCAAAGAGGACAGGGAGTTACGTATATATAAAGGGCAAAGGCCTTTACGGAACCCTGCACTTTAAATCCTTTTTTCCTTAAAGCATATTAACCGGAATAGCCTTACACCGTGCTTATCCCTTTTACTTGCAACAGTTATAAGCCCGGCGACTTTTAAACCCTTTAACGTAAAGTAAAAGGCTTAACAGCACGAATTTATTTCCCTTTTATTACCTTTATTAAATTATTCCCAAACGCGCTTTTTTAAACGCATTTATCCTTTTTTTCCTTTCCGCAATTTTTTTACGAAAAAATTTTTACGCTTTTAAAATTTCCTTTAACAAAATTTTTTTTGCCGAAGCAAATTCCGTTATTAATTCCGAACGTTGCCGAAAACCTTTATTAAATTCCATTTTTTTAATTTTTACGTTTTTACGCTTTTAAAACTTCCAACCCTTTATTTTTTACCGTTTTACTTTTATAAACTTCCGGTTATTACCAATTATAAGTAGCACGAATAACAACCTTTTCGTAATAACGTTGCTTAAAAATTAAAAGCAATGGCTTACGTAATTTACGGCGCTCCGTTAAAACGCATTAATCCTAAAAATTTAAAATTAGGTTAACCTTAATTTAAAGTTCCCGAACGACGTGCAAGTTAACGAAACCCTAAATTTCGATTTTTTCGCAGCAAAAGCCCGGGCCAAACACGTTAAAAATTATAAATTTAAGCGCTTAGCTTGGCAAACGATCCTTTCGACCAAAAAAAAAAGGCTTGCTTAAAAGCTTAGCAAGGCAAAAGCAAAGCCACGCAAAAATTTAATTTCGAACTTTTTTAAGCCCTTTCGGCACTTACCAAAGGTAATTTTAAAACCAAGCATAAAAAAGCGCTTAAAGCAAAGGATACCGCGAGCAAAACCGCTTCGAAAAAAATTACAACCTTTTTTAAATGGATTAATTTTTTCGTGGACCTTATCGCGCTTGCAAACGCGCAATTAAAAGCTTAAGCTAACAATTACGTTATTTTCCGTAGCACCATTATTTGTTTAAAAACGCTTTACGCTTTTACCTCCATAATAAAAATTTAAATAATTTTTTAAAAATACCGCAACATGCTTAAAAAGGCCGCTAGCATTACAAATATTAATTAGTAATTTCCGAAATTTTAAGCGATTTTTATTTAAGCCAAAATTAAAAACGTTTTTAAAGTACAAGGCTTTACGCTTATGCTTAACTTTTTTAAGCACATAAAGCGCTTTAACCCTTTTTAAGCAAAGCGTTACCGTTAAAAAGTAGCTACGGGCAACTTTACGGAAAAAATGGATATTTTAATTACCAAATTTTTAACAATCCTTTTTTAATACCGCATTAATAATTTGGGCATTAAAAAAAAGCTTGCGTTTTTAACTTTTAAAAGCGCATTTAAAAATAAAAACGAAAAAGTTAAAAGCATTTAACGAAATAACGCAATAACGTACGAATGCCCGGTTTGCATTTAAAACCATTTTTAAAAACCGGAAAATTGTTAAAAGCTCGTTTACGTGCTTACCGGCAATTTTAAACGCTTTCGTAATAAGCCAAACAACGAAAAGTGCAAAAAAATTAAAAAAATCTTTGGAAAAAAACCGTTGGAAATTATTTAAAAAATTTTTCCTTTCCAAAAGCAAATTTAAAAATTCCGTTTAAAAAAAGCAAGCCGAAAACGCGTTAAGCTCCGGTCCCCAAACCTTAAAAAAAAATAGGATTTAAACGCGGCCGTATTTAAAATGCCTTTGCTTTAAAGCGTTTTTTCGGCCTTTAATATTATAAAAAATACTTATTTTAAAAGCACGCTATTCAATAATTGCAATTTGCTTTACATCGTTAACAATAAAAAGCGCTTTAATAAAAGGTTATTTTAATCGTTAAACGGTACCGAAACGGTTTAATGCGGCACTTAATACTTTCCGATTTTAAAACGTAGCATTCGTACGCTTTTTAACTTTTTAAACAAAAACGGAAACCTTAAGCTTTACAACGTTGCTTTGGTAAAAGGTTTTTATATTAATATTATTTCGAAAGCCCGTTTAAACGCTAAAAGGGTATGGTTTTACGGGAAAAACGCGATTTTGCGCATTAAAAAAATTACCAACGGGAAAATAATTAAACGCTTTTAGCGCAAAAATAACGTAATGTTTTATAAATACAAATTTATTGCTATTTACTTTATATTAATTACGTTATAATTTTTCCCAAAAAATACGGTTTTAACCTTTGCAATTAAAGAATTTTTACGCCGCAAACGTGCTACGCATACGTAACGTCCATTTTCGAATTTTACGAAATCGCAAAAAAATACCGCTAACCTTTGGCATTTGCGCAATGGTTATTTAAAATTACAAGCGCTAAAAGCTTTCGTTTAAAACGCCCGGAACGTTAAAATTAAAGGACTTAAACGGATCGAATGCAAAGTATGCGCAATAACTTACGTTATAGCCGTCGTTTCCAAACGCTTTATAAAAAGGGCCATGCGCCCCTTTTGGAAAGTTTGGTTTAACTTATTTAATTACTTTAAGTTAAAATTAAGGATAAATTGGGTTTTGCTATTAATAAATAAATACAACGGCAAAACCTAAAGCTTTACATTTCCAAATAAAAAGGAACCAACGGTTATTAAAGTTTTAAAGGAATAAAAAGCGTAGGTAAAAAAACAATACGAATTATTTATTGCTACTTTTAAATATAACCAAAAAAAGTCCATTATATTTGTAAAAGGGGCTTCGTGGTGCAGTGGCTCTGCACCAGGCCGGTCCCGCCAGGACCACGGGTTCGAATCCCGTCGAAACCACAAAGGACTTTTTGTTCCTTAGCCGCCCGCCCTGCTGGGCCGGAAAGAAAAAGGGGCCGTTACGCCAACGGGCTTCGCCCGAGTTAATTTTTACCCACGCATAAAAACCAACGATCCCGATAATTGATCCGATTCCGACCCCTCCAACCCCGACCCTTCCCAACCTTTCCTAGCACCACCTCGAAGGCCCAAAATGCAGAAGGTTAGGCCAAAAAGGAAGCAACGGGAGGGCCCCTGGAAGGGCCCAACCCTACCCCGACGAATGCACGCATAAACCGACGAATTCGATTACCATCCCTTTCTTTTTTAAATATTAGCCACAAGCCCTAACCCCTTGCAGCCTTAGCCCTAATCCCAACCTTACCGCCCCAAATAGCCCAAAACGCTAAAAGCCAGGCCAACAGGACGGTAACGGGAAGGAAAAGGGCCGGGTGCTAAAAGGGCCAGGTTAAGTGCGTGGGAGGGCCCCCCAAACGCCTTAAACAAGCCTGGGCAAAGAAACCGGCAAAGGACCCCTTCAACCGAAATGGACCCAATTCGTAGCCCCCCCGGCAAAAGGGCCAGCCTGGCAAATCGAACAACGAACCAACCAACCAACCATAAGCAAGCAGGACGCGGCCTTATCGGCCCCTTGCAAAGGGGGCTGCACGCGGGAAAACGGTTAATTCCCGGGTGGAGCCTTTACGAGCAATCGAGCGTGGAAAAAAGTAAGCGTTAGCCAAAGCGGTTTAATACCGCTACGGAAGCGCACCGCCAAAAAGGCGGAAACGCAGGCATAAGGTTTTTCTTTTTTAGGCCCAACCCAAAGGTTTTCCCCCATTTGCATGTACTTAGCCGCAGCACTAAGGTTTTTTCCATAAATATAACAGCGTATAAATACAACAATATTTGTAAAAGGGTTTTCGGAATACGAAAAATGGGCTTAAGCTAAAAGCATCGTTATCGAAACTTTACCGTTATACATTTACGAACCCAACGGGATAATTAAGCGCACGGAATAAAACGTTATTACAAAAGGGATACGCATGCGCAAAAGCGCAAAATTTTTTAAATATTTATGGCCGAAAAC
>NW_008804546.1:6354511-6371792 GCF_000145635.1 Gaeumannomyces tritici R3-111a-1 | reverse complement strand
AGCGTAGGAAAAAAGTAAGCGTTAGCCAAAGCGGTTTAATACCGCTACGGAAGCGCACCGCCAAAAAGGCGGAAACGCAGGCATAAGGTTTTTCTTTTTTAGGCCCAACCCAAAGGTTTTCCCCCATTTGCATGTACTTAGCCGCAGCACTAAGGTTTTTTCCATAAATATAACAGCGTATAAATACAACAATATTTGTAAAAGGGTTTTCGGAATACGAAAAATGGGCTTAAGCTAAAAGCATCGTTATCGAAACTTTACCGTTATACATTTACGAACCCAACGGGATAATTAAGCGCACGGAATAAAACGTTATTACAAAAGGGATACGCATGCGCAAAAGCGCAAAATTTTTTAAATATTTATGGCCGAAAACGGTTTACGCTGCCGTTTGGCTAAAAAATATAAATCCTTTACCGTTAAAAAGCATGCGCGCTTTTAAAAATATCTTTTTAAATTGGTTTTAAAAGTAATTTCGGCATTACGCCCCGGAACTTTTTACGGATTTAACAACCAATTTAAAACCGGATTGGAACGGCATTTACGTTTACGGGTGCAAAATTTATCCTTTAAACGTAAAAAAGTCCCATAACGCGGATTTTAAGCATTTTAAAATTAATTTTCGTACCGGGGTTAAATATTTAATAAATTACCAAACCTTTAACATTTACCGGATTTGGGTCCCGTTAAAAAAAAAAGTAATAATTACAAAAAACGTTAAATTTAATAAAAAAAGCTTTTTTAAAAGCAAGCAAAAAAAGGACCCAATCGATATAATTATTTACAATTTGCTGGTTAAATATAACGAAACGGAAAACCCATTTGCAACCCAAAAAGGAATTGTTAATGCGCTGGGGCTTTTTTAACCGGAAAAGCTTTAAATACCTATTTTCGCTACCGAACATTAAGGTTAAAAATCGGGGGTAAAAAAGCCAGGTCCTATCGTAACCATAAAAGTTAAAGCCGCAAAGGATTCGGCTAACAAACCGGATTTAAACGCGTACAAATTTTTAATTCCAAATGCTTTAAAAAATGGCTATAAAGCAAAGCAAATGCGTAATACGAGCTTTTTACGTATGGGCAATTCGTATTACGGCTTTATACGGCCCGGGAAAAGCGATAGCTTTCCGCCGGTAAAGGGTAAAAGTAACGACGAGCCCGAAAAACGACCTTTAAAACCGTTAAAGTTTGCTTTACTTTATAAAGCAACAAACCGGTCCTTACTTACTTTAGGACCGGATATGCTAATTGCAATTACAAGCAGCACTTTTAAAGCGCTTTTAATTGCGATACCAAAAGCGTTTAAAGCTTTTAAAGGTTTGTTTAAAGCAAACCCAAACGAGCAAAAAACGCCGCTTTCCCTTTTTCCTCCGGTTAAAAAGGGCAAAGGCCGACCCCGCAAAGGGACGGGCCTTTTGCTTTCGCCCAAAACCTTTTTTTTTAATGCGCTTTTACCGGATTTGCCGATAATTACGTCCAAAGCAATCCGCGCCGCAACGCGTACGGCCGCAAAAAAAAAAAAGGAAAAAAAAAAAAAAAAAAGGAAAGCAAGCAATGCAATAACTTTAATAACGCCATTTTTTATTACGGTTTAACGATAGCGTTTAACGCTTTTAAACCGGAAATTAAAAACGTTGCTTTTAAAACAAGCTTAATAAACGAAAATTAACAAGCTTTTTTTAATACGTATTTGTTTAATTAACAAACGGCAATTAAAAAAAATAATTTTGGCCATTGCCCGGTTTACGAAATAATTGCAATTGCCGTAACGAAAATATCGAAACGCAATAACTTTTAAAAAAACAAACGATTATACCGAAACGAATTACAATAAATTTTAAAGTTTTAGCAAAAGCTTAATACGCACCCGCATAAAAAAGAATTTAAACAATTTGCTTTCGGGAAAATTAATAAATTATTAAAAAAAAAGTTTGGGAAAAAATTCCGAAAAATTTATTTAGTAGCAAAACCATTAACATTATTTAAATATTTATTTATAAATTTAACGAAAACGGTTACGTTACGAATTATAAATTCCGCGCGGTAATTAAAAATAATTAATAACCCAACGGTTTGGAAAAAATTTACGTTGCTACGCTTGCAACCAAAAGCTTTAAAATTATAATAGCAATTATAGCTTATTTCGATTTCGAAACGCATTAAATTAACGTTAACAAAGCTTTTTTTTACGCAAAAATTAGCAATAATTATATACCCGTTTACGTAAAGTTTTTTTTTGGGTATTACCGAAAAAAGTTTGTAACCCGGTTTAAAAAAGCTTTGTACGGGTTACGAAATTTACCGAAATTGTAATATTTAATTTTCGAAAAAACCTTTAAAAAGCTAAAATTTACCCCGTTAACGGAAAAGCTTTATTTATTTATAAGCATAAAACGTAAAGTTTTCCTTTTTTTATACATTAACGATATAATTATCCTTAACCGTGCTACGCATTTAAAAATGGCAACGAAAATGTTAAACGGTTTTAAAAAAAAGTACAAAATAAAAAAAAACCATTTAAAATTTTTTTCGGGGTTTAAATCGTAAAGGACAAAAAGGTACGAACAATAACCTTGCATTATAACTTTTACATTAATAAAATCGTTAATACTTTTAATTTTAAAAACAAAAGCGTAAAGCGTTCCTTTTTGCCCAGCCAAACGCTTAAAAAAAATTTGGGGGTAGCAATACCCGCCGAAGTCCTGGCTATGCAAAAAAAAATCGGGTTTATACTTTATACGGCCATTACTATCCGCCCAAACGTTGCTTTTGCAAGCGCAAAACTTTCCAAATATTTTACAAACCCAAATAAAAAGCACTTAAAAGCGGCAAACCATACCTTTTTATACTTAAAAGGGTTAAAATTTTATTGTATCCGGTTAAAAAACGTTTTAAAGTTTAATTACTTGCTTTTCGTTTTAAACGCTTCTTTCGCTAACAACAAAAAAACGAAAAGGTCGTTTAAAAAATACGTTATGTTTTTATTCGGAAAGCCCGTAGCGTAAAAAGCAAAAAAACAAGCTACCGTTACAACATCCACTACAAAAACAAAGCTTTTAACGTTTATAAAGTTCGGAAAAAAAATTATCGCTATGCAAAGGCTTTTCCGAAACCTGCGCCTGGAAATTAATACTTTTTAAAAGCTTTGCTATAATAACATACAAACGATCCAATTAGTAATCGAAAAAAGCACCCGCATTAATACGGCTTTAAAGCACGTGGATATTATAAACATATAGCTACGCTAAAAATACCAAAAAGGAACGTTTAACGTGGTATATTTTAAAACCGCTTTTATACCAACAAACGGGCTTACCAAAAACCTTCCGCTTTACAAATTTAAAACATTTAAAGCTATTTTAAAATTGCATAATTTTTTTAAAAACGGGTCGGCAAATTTAATACGCAACCAAAAACTTCGAAGCAAATACCAAAAACGTATAACGTTTGCATAAAAGTACAACGCAAATTCCTTTTTTATTAATAAGCATAAAGTATGCCGGCTTTAAACAACAAAACGGTATTTAATTATAACGCGTGCAGCTTTTAAAAGCGTTGCACCTTTTTTTTATCCATTTTTCCTTTTCATTTTAACCTTAGCCCTTACCCATTATTTAATAAATAAAAGCATTTTTATAAAAAAAATAGCCCCGAATTATTGCGGTTTTAATGCTATTTTTTTAATTTTTTTCGTTATTATTACCATTTTTCCTTTTTTTGGGGTTAGGCTACGAAAAGCAGGATTATTTCGACGGGAAGCTTTTTTATTCCTTTTTTTGGCCTTATCCTTTTGCTTGCTGCCCGGTTTCGGGTAAAATTCGAAAAAATGGTTTACCATTTTTTTAAATTTTTTAATTTTAAAACGAAAGCTACCCAAAAGCTTTTTTTGGAATAAAGCAATTGCAATGCGCAATTAAAGCAAAAAGGGGAAAGGGTTGCAACGGTAATTGCTTTAAGCATATTAAATACACCGTAAAATACGACCGTTCCGAAAAAAACGCGCTATAAGCTTATTGCTGCAAAGGCCCCGGAACTTTATTAAAAAGCTTTTGGTGCATTTATTACATAAAACCGCGCGGAAAGTGGTATTATCGGGAAAGCTAATTAAAACGTTCCCGTTAAAGGAAAATCGACGGTTTCGTTAAAAAGAAAGGCCAAATAGCATTTTTTTTAAGGATTAAAACGGAAAAAAAGGGGTAGTTAGCATAAAACCCGCGAAAACGGCTGGGAACGAATTAATTTAATTATTTACCCTTATTTTTTTACCCGCTTTGCGCTTTCGGGTATCGGAAAAAACAACGGGCTTATCGTTATTATCGTTATTTTTTTAAACAAACCGATTAACGAATTTATCGAAATTAAAATTAATTTTAATCGTTTAACGAATAAGCCAATTGGGCCTAAAACTTTTGCTTGGTTTAGCCGGAGCTTAAAAAGCACCGGTTAAGTTGGGTTGGGGATTAAAATAAAGGGTGCGAAAAATAACAAAAATAACCAAAAGTTCGAAAACGGTTACGGCAATATTAATCGGGGTCCAGGTTAAAAAACGGCGCAAGGCTTTTATCCGTTTAGCGTAACGAACCCAATTAATTTTAACCCGTTTAGCGTTTTCGGCAAACGCACGCGCTTTTATCGCTTTAATCGTTTGGGCGTTATTTTAAGCCTTTTTGCGGGCAATTTGTTGCTCCCGCGCGTTTTTTATATCCCGTTGCTTATCCTTTTCCGCGGAAAATTTACTTTTCCTTTGCTTATCCTTTTTGGCTTATTAAGTTTTTTTCCTTTTTTTAAACAATGCGTTTTCCGTTTGCTTAGCTTTAATTGCTAAAGCAATTATAACCGCTTGCAAATCCGCATTATACGCGTACAAAACGAAATTAGCAAAAAAACGATAAATTGGTAAAAAAGCAAAAAGCTATAATTTATTTTTTTTGGGCTTAAACCCGGTTAAATTCTTTACGTTTAGCGCGCTTTTAAACGGTTGCACGTATTGTTTTATTACCGGCAATACCCATTTTTCAGCCAATTTGTTAGCATTGTACAACGCTTTTAAAATATTACGCCGCCGCGTAAAGCATTTACGATTGCTTGCTTTTGCTTTTGCAAAGATTTTTATATTAACAAAGGCTTAAATAATAAAAACGAAAGCGTAAAAACTTACGGATTGGTAAAAAAATGGTGGTAAAAAGGAAAAAAAGAAAGGCCGGAACGAAATGGGAAAAAAAAAGGTTTTAACTTGTTACGCTTACCTTTTCCCGGTAATGGCTAAAACATTTATTTCGTTACCTTTTATAGCTAAAGCATTTGCTTCGTTGCTTTTAGTAACGGGGAGCGCTTGCTTCGTTACTTTTTAAAGCTAATGCGCTTTTACGGTTACCTTTTAAAAGCGGAAAACGCTTGCTTCGTTACTTTTCGAAGCTAATGCGCTTTTACAATTAACCTTTAAAAGCGCGGTAAGCTTTTAAATCTTACGCCATTAACATAACAACCAATTTCCCTTTGTTTTATTTACAAGCAACCCAAAAAATTTGCTTGGGGGGTATATTACAAAATAAACAGTATATACTATCGTAAAAAAGCTTTAAGCATAAATATTAAATACTTAAAGCATTGGAAAAGCGATCCCCTTGCTTGGAAGCGTATAACGCTTTTAAGCGTTAAAAAGGAAGCTTAGTAAGCAAGGAGGACAGGGAGTTACGTGTATATAAAGGGCAAAGGCCCTTACGGGACCCTGCACTTTAAATCCTTTCCTCCTTAAAGCATATTAACCGGAATAGCCTTACACCGTGCCTATCCCTTTTACCTGCAACATAACCCTTTTTAATTACGGCGGGTAAGCGTATTATTCCGCAAACCTTTAAAAGCGGCACAAAAATTGCAAACGTTGGTATCGTTTTTAATTTAGCGCATAAATTAAATAAATTAAATAATTTTGTTAAATTTAAGTAAGCGTTGCATTTCGCTATTTTAAAAAAGGTGCGGAAATTAAGCTTAAAAAATACAAAGCTTTTTGCATAACGGGAAGCAATTGGAAAAAGTTTTTTATTAATACGAAATTGCGGTTACTAAATTTTTTTTTAGCTTTTTAAAAATTTAATGCATGCAGCAATTAATAAAGTTCAAAGTAACAATATTTATTATTAATTTTTTATTTAAAAAAATGTACTTACCGGTTTGTATGCCGTTGCGGAAGCTTGAGCAAAGCTTAACGTTATTAAAAAAAGCAACAATATCGTTACGAAAACGGATGTAATTAAGCAAACGTGCGGCTATGCCTTAAATAAAAATTTCGAAACGATTTTAAAAAAAAGCCGGAAATACGTTAACGCAACCGTTCCGAAAAAAATAATTTAAAATGTTAATTATAAAAACGATTCCGGCACAAATATTGGAAATACCAAAATCGCGTTAAGCTATAATGTTTGGGTTATTTGCGGGGTAGCGGGGAAAAGCAGGAATGTTATTTAATAAATACGCTTTACAAACGGTTTTAAATGCAGCGTAAGCGTTACGTTCGTATTGGAAAAGTTATTTTTTTTTAATTTTATCAGGGTTTTAAAGTTTTAATAAAATATTAAAAACGGAAAAAATACAACGAAAACCGTTCGGAAAATGCAAAAAAACTTATAATTTTGGGTTTGGCTAAAAGTTAAACGCTTAAACGTAATTTTTTTTGCGGTTAATAAAGTTATTTTTAACGTTAAAAGCGCGGTTTACGAAAGCAAGCTTTTCCGCGGCGTTAAGCATACGTTAGCCCGATTTAAATACCTTTTTACCGGAAATAAAAATACATTAGCCATTTTTGCTAGCTTTTTTTTTGTATAGCAATATACGCATTTTTTAAATTTGGAATTTAAACCAAAGCATTTTATTAACGGTATATTTAAAATAAAGCGATTAAAAAAACGGGTAAAAAAAATTATTAAAATTTTGCATGCAAATTCGGTTTAAATTAATCTTACGTGCTATTATTTTAAAACAAATCGTGCAATTTACCGCGCCGCAACAAATATTAAAAAAATAGCGCGAAACCGTAAAAAAATGCGGAAAAAAATACTTATAAGCAACGGGCTTTGCAACGGTACAAATCGCCCGTTACCGTTAAAAAAGGCGAAATAAGCTTTTTAAATCCAGATTTTTTTAAAAGTTATAACGGGCGCGTAAAAAGCGCGTAAAAATCGAGCGAAATACGGGGGAAAAACTGGAAATGCGTTAAAAAGAAATTATTTAAAAAATTGTTAAAAAAGTTACAAGCTTGCGGAAGTGGAAAAAGGAAAATTTACGGTTATTGCTGTTATTATTATTATTATTATTATTGCTAATAATAATTATTAACCGGATTAAAAAAAAACCGGAAAGAAAAAAAGCAACGAAAGCTACGAAATGGAACCGGAAATAAAGCACGAAAAAAAAAAATAACGGGCAAGCTTAAAAATTTTACGAAAACGTGCATTCAATAACCCGATTTATACGCAACGGCCGAACCACCTTTACAACCGAATTACAATATTTTGCTTTAAGCATTAACTTTTTTTTTTATTAACCGTTAAAAGGTGCGGAAGCAAACCATACCACCAGTACATTACTTACGAAAAAAACGCGGAATTGCAAAAATTTCGAAAGGAAAGAGTTTTTATCCAGCCTTACACCAAATAGCTATCGGCTGGAGGCACGGTTTTTACTTTTATGTAGTTAACCCGAACCGTAAAGCTCTTTATGGGTTATATAGCTCGAAAGGGGTAAATAAATATATATATATACAACCCTTTCCCCCGCCGCATTATTTAGCATTAAAATTAACCAAGCTAAAACAATTAAATCCTCGTACGTAAATTGGTTATAAACCATTTAAGCTAGAAATTATATCCCGAATAAAAAAAACCTTTGTTAGCAATTTTGTTAAATCGCCCCGGTAAAAAACAGCTACGCCTTCCGCGCACCAAAACCCTGGGTGTTAGCAGGGCACGCCGGGCTTTGCTGAAAAAAAAGGAAAGCTTCAGACGTGGAGCCAAGTAAGACCCAGTGCACCCAGGTATTGGTTGTTAAACCCGATGTTACAGTTAGGCCTCTGCTCCCAGGTAAGGCACTTGATACTGAGCAGTAGTACGTGACTTGACAAACTGAGGAGATTCACAGATAACTTGGTGCGGTTTAAATGCTTGCCCAAGGGATACTTGGATTGACTGATGGCGGTGCATCTGTCGAGAACTATTTAGGACAGTAGGAATCCTTCCTTTTTATACCCTGTCCTGACCAGGGCGTCTGCCCTCTTGGATTGATACTTGCGATCCTGAGTATCGTGAGTATTAGTGATACTGTTGACACCTGGATGTCACGTGACGGTGCGGGGCAACCCCTCCTCCTGCCGGTCGTGCCCGTTGGTTTGTAACGCAGCATGGAGGGCAGCATGGAAAAGGCTCGTCGCTGCCTTCCCAGTCACGGCCGCAAGATGCGCAACGATTCAGTGCAGTTGCCGACAAGACACGGAGCAGAAACGCCAGGAGCACGTTTCTTGTCTCGTCCAGGGATAATGCATCTGGGTCGGAGCCCAAGTGGTGTGTGTTACGACCAGAGGAGCCCGCTCTCAGAGGTCACGTGACCTTTGATGCTCAGGACCGTCGCTACCTCGGACCGGGACGCCAAGTAGCCCTCGTGCCGTTTCTTTATTACCACAGCGGAAATTATTGCTAATTGCTGCTTGCGTGTCCTCTCCCACTAGAGCGCTGACATTTGTTTGGGTTGCGACGGGGAACCGAACCCCGTGTGCAGTGCGTGTACCTACACCCGCGTGCACCCAATTGCCAATTGCCGGCACCCATTACCTGCACCATCACCTGCACCATTGCCTGCACGCATTACAACCCATTACCGGCACGCCATTACGTTTCCGTCGCCATGTTCCAACAATTGGTAACTTATTTTCCACGGCCAGCGCTTATCCACCGCCCGGGCGCAATCCACATGCGCTCCGGCTGCTCCGGCTGGCCCGTGCTGGCCATGTGCACGTACCCTTAATCGCTGCCAGTCAAACTGGCTACAGCACACACGCGCGCACGCACAACGCATACTCCCCTTGGCCACAACGCACCCAATTCGGTCCTTAATCCCGAAGCTACGGATGCACGCTGCCTGCTTTTGTGCCTTGCCCTTGCTCCCCCCTTGCCTTTGCCCCCCCTTGCCCTTGCCCCCCTTGCCTTTGCCCCCCGATAGTTTTGCTCTGTTATGTACCTGCCTAGGAGTGTGCGGCCCTTGTCATGTACCTTGGGCGAGTTCCAGTTGGTGACACAGGCAACCCATTGGTCAACCAAGGCAAAGGCGGTGAGGAGGGAGCTTTGAGCCGTGTCATGGAGCTCCGGCACAACAACGGTGGGGTAAAGGAGTAGTCCCTAGTTCTCGTGGTTACGTAATTAGGTCGCTATTGTGGAAACCATGTTTAGTTAGACCTGGCTTCCCTCTTGTGCTCGATTGCATCATTCGTTACCAAGTTAGCAACCAGCTCTCACAATGGAGGCTCCCGCGCCAGTTGCCGTGTTCAAAAAGCGCGGGGCCAAAGCCAAGGCCAACATCAGGAAACGGGCGGCGACTCTAGCAGCAGCGACGGCCGCGGACGGCTCTGAAAGCTCAGACTACTCGTCTTCCGAGGACGAGACGGGCCAGCGCGTGAAGAGGAGGAAGAGGAACAAGCACGGCGCAGCAGCCACGACTTTTCCGGGGCCGGGCCCACGCGGCAGCAGCAGCAGCGACGACGACCTCTCGGCGACTGTCTTTAGGGCAGACAGGAGCGTGCCCATCACGGATTCCAACGACGCGACCAAGCAGAGCAACTGGTTCGACGAGGACGACGCCGACGACGCCCTCTCGGCCAAGAACCTGCTGGGCAGCACGAGGGCCAGGTCTGGCGATTCCCGACAAGCCGACGACGGCCTGTACAGGGGCCTGGCGAACAAGGCCAGCTTTGTGCAGAAAAACCCAGACGCGCCGTCGAGGACGGTGGGGCCGATCAAGGCGCCGACAAATATCCGCACCGTGACAGTTACTGACTTTGCGCCGGATGTTTGCAAAGACGTAAGTGGGGGGACTCTAGACGACATACTCTTTTCTCTAGACGCAACATACTCCTCTCTCCAGACGCAACATACTCCTCTCTCCAGACTTAAACTCCCTGTCTCCAGACCCAACATACTCCCTGTCTCCAGACTTAAACTCCCTGTCTCCAGACTTAAACTCCCTGTCTCCAGACTGCTGACCAAATTCCCCATCGCCGACACAGTACAAGCAAACGGGATTCTGCGGATTCGGCGACAACTGCAAATACCTTCACGCACGAGAGGACTACAAGGCTGGGTGGCAGCTCGACCGGGAGTGGGAGAATGTGGCTCAAGGCAAGAAGAACATGGGAGGGACGGTGGTGGCCAGCGCAGCAGATCGTGGCAAGAATAACAAGGCAAAAGACGACGACGACGACGACGACGCGCTGCTCGAGAGCATACCGTTCGCGTGCATCATCTGCCGCGAGTCGTACAAGCAGCCGGTGGTGACCAGGTGCGGCCACTACTTTTGCGAGCCGTGCGCCCTCAAGCGATATCGAAGGGACCCGACCTGCGCGGCGTGCGGCTCGGGCACAAACGGCGTCTTTAACAATGCAAAGAGGCTGCAAAAGTTGCTGGACAGGAAGCGGGAGCGGGCGGCCAAGAGGAGAGGGGAGGCGGGGGAGGAAGTTGGCGATGAGGAGGAGGAGGGGTGAAAATGTATACAAAGAATGAATGACTCTCAGTAGCAAACTCTCAGTAGCATCATCAATGCAGTGGATGATGATTATCAATGTAGTGATGATGATGATTAATGCAGTGGATGATGGCTGCAACCGGTGGGCGGTGAACAAACGGCTTCAAGCATATACCTAGGTAGGTGCAAGCAACGATGAAGCAACGATCTAGGCAGGTACGTTGGCAACGATAAGATAAGTGCGTTGGCGGGGTAGGCTCAGCTCACCATGTGACGAGCATCTGGTGCACACCCTCGACAGTGCATCATCTGGTCACAACTCGAGACGTCGCGTCATCTGGTGCATCAGTCGAGACGTCGCGTCAGGACTCATCCTCTGCCCGTCTGGAATTCATCATTCCATCATTCCATCTTTCCATCTTTTTACTTTGGCAGAATAGCAGCCCTTTCTTCAAAACACTTCTTCATCAGATCCCAGTAGCATCATCCCATCGACCCAAGCAACCGCAGCCATGAACAGCCTCTACTCGGTTGTCAACACGCTCCGGGACCGCTACGCGCCCGTGTCGCACACGTCTACGTTTCGCGAGACGGGCGAGATCACGCCCGAGGAGTTCGTCGCGGCCGGCGACTACCTCGCCTTCAAGTTCCCCACCTGGAGCTGGGCCGATGCCGACGCCGAGGCGCGGCGGGCGAGCCACCTGCCGCCCGGCAAGCAGTTCCTGGTGACGCGCAACGTGCCGTGCAACCGCCGGCTGAATGAGAACTTTGCGGGCGACGCCGGTCTGGAGGAGGCCATTGTTGAGGACGGCGACGAGTTTAGGAGTGGTGGTGGTGCGGACGGCTCCAAGGGTGTTTCGTCGGGCGGCGGCGGCGATGATGAGGATGGATGGCTGCGCACGGGCGGACTGGCTAGCTCTCAGCCGCTCAAGGCGCGCGAGGTGCGCACCGTCGACGACGCCGGAAACGCCGGCGAGCGCGCCCAGCCTGATGATGACGACGACATTCCGGACATGGAGGACGATGAAGATGACGAGGCCATCATCCGCGACACTGACGCCTCGGGACAAACCACGTTAGTATTATCTCTGCTGCTGTGCGGATCAAAGCGAAACATGCGTGAGGGGGCCGCTGTGCGGATTGAAAAGTACAAGACGGGATTTTGGCACTGACACAATGACACAGAGGACGACGGACCTACACGCTGTACATCATGTACTCCCCCTACTACCGGACCCCCCGTCTGTACCTGTCGGGATACGCGCCCAACGGACAGCCGCTGCCGCCGCAGCTGATGATGGAGGACATCATGGGCGACTACAAGGACAAGACAGTAACGCTCGAGGACTTTCCTTTTTTTGCTAGCCCCGTCAAGATGGCGAGCGTGCACCCGTGCAAGCACGCGCCCGTCATGAAGACGCTGCTGGACCGCGCCGACGCCGCGCTCAAGCAGCGCCGCGAGAAGCTCAGGTCGGGCGCTGCTGCTGCTGCCGGCCTGGAGGGGCTGACGGACGACATTAGCAAGCTTAGTGTTTCGGCCGGTGTCGAGTCGTCCAACGAGGACTGGGAGGACATTCAGCACGACGACGTGGCCGACCAGGAGGTGGCCATCAGGGTGGACCAGTATCTTGTTGTGTTTCTCAAGGTTCGTTATTTAATGCTGGAGGCTTTGGCTGGAGGCTTTGGCTGACCATTCGTAACAGTTCATCGCAAGCGTGACGCCAGGAATCGAGCACGACTTTACCATGGGTGTGTGAGGGGGCACTTTTCTTTACCTGAGCCGGAGGGGATACTTGACCATGGGCGGTGACTTTTCTCACTTGGGTTTATTTGTACGATAATGGGGCGTCACAGCAAAGACAGCAAACACAGCAAACACAGCTTGTAATTCTTTCCTAGACTCGAGATTGCCTAGTGGGATGCATGCAACAAGGCAGTTGTTCATGGCAGGCCCAACGCGGTGCAAAGTGATGAATGTTGAGAGCCGTCTCCGTCGAGGGTTACATGGACACGGGCTGTCTTGTTTTCTTTCTTCTTTCTTTCTTCCCCCTTCTTCTTTCTTTCTCCCCCTTCTTCCCCCCCCTCTTCCCCCCCCTTCATCCCCCCCCTTCTTCCCCCCTCCCGCACCGCACCGCCAGGTTCGACCACCTTCTCCGTCCCCAGCACCCAGCCGCCGCCATTGCATCTTTAACCACGGCCATACCGCGAACAAGCCGCGGCCCAGCATAAAGATGCAGATTGAAACGGAGGTGATGGTGCAGGTGATGGTGCAGGCGATGGTGCAGGTAATGGGTGCACCCGGTCATGATTGTGCTGCACAGCGACCATCTCAACGGCAGTTGGCACGATTAATGTGTCATGTACTGAACCCTCCTCGTCTTGCACAGGGCCACACTCACTTGCCACGACCTCGCCGGGATGCCGCCGTTTTCCGGATTGGCCACGGCGTAATACGCTTCCGTGTCTGGGGAGCAGTCCCAATCGTAGTCGCAGTCGGGGTTGGTGCAGCCCAGGTTGGTGCAGCCCAGAGAGCTCACGACAATCTTGAGGCGCCGTACAAAGATGCCATACCGGCGGGCTGCGAGCCAAGCCGAGTCGGCCACGCGCGCATCATCCGTGAGCACGATTGATCCGTGAGCACGATTGATCCAAATAGACGAGGTGCCACGATGGCTCCGAGGTCATGACAGGCGCTGCTCAGGCGCGCAAGATTCTGCAGGTCGAGGATCCCGTCGAACAACTCGCGGGGTAGAAACCGGATCAGCCACATTGTGTCGTGGTGGGACGTGTGGTTCTCCGGATGAGACAAGTGAGTAGACATTAAGGTGAATGGGGAACACGGATCGAGCCGTTGTTGACGATGCATACCAGCAGATGGCTGCCATCACATTAGATCCATTGCAGGCCTGGTCAAGAAATGGAGTCAGGCAGGGTCGTTTCCCGTCTGCCGGTGAGTCCGTCGCTTAGTCCGTTGCTCGACCATTGGTCCACAGCGAGTGGGGATACAGGCCAGAGGCCCCGCACAATAAACCCCATGATCTACAGCACTTTGGTGGGCCCAGCTGTCACTCTCGTGAGCTCGGCGGGAACGCGCCGCTTAATTACCACGCGCCTCGCATGCAACGACCTCTTGTTATAAATCAATAACGTATTCAGCCAAGCCTCCGGGGGTTCCCAATCACCTCGCCTTGCTTTCCGAGAGATTTGGCGTTTGCCGGATAGTAACGATGCCTGTGCCTTCCATAGCCCAGAGGAAAGATTATGTCTGACAGATCCATCAGGACGCTGCGCTTCCAGTTGTCCAGAATTGTCGTGTCATAAAACTCGAATCCGACCGTCCACAGGAACTCCATCGATGCCTGTATCTCTATTAAGTCCACAAAGTCGGCATCGTCGCCCCCTTGTTCCGCCTCAATGTACTCGTACACGATTGCAAAGTACTCCCGGGCGGCATCTGTAGGTCCACGACGGTATTTTCCAACTTGGAGGATGGGCGGCTTGACCTTGCGTTGCGCCGCTTCGTTAAAATACTCGCCGCTCAGCTTTAGCCAGCCAAAGCACTTTCGGGTCCTTGGCATCGAATTTACCGTGCAGGTAATGTCGATATCGACCGGAATGCGCGGCTTCTTGCGGGCTTCCTGGGAAAAGGCGTAGAGATTTTCGATGGCCTCGACGCCATCCCTGGGCTCGTCGTACAGCCTGATCCTGCTTATTTGACCGTCGCCGCCATCCCCGAGGTCTCCCAGCGAGGCCTCCATCATCTGCAGGACGGCGGCGTTCTGGAACTCGCGCTGGGCCGCCCAGTAATACATATTCTCAGGTGGCTTATCGTCCCAAAACTTGGACAAGATAAAAGTTAGCGTCCAGAATAACACAAACGCACAGCAAAACGCACAAAGGCTGATATATTCGTACCAGCTTAACCACAAAAGGGCCCTGGTCACCAAACGCGACTTTCCAGCAGTAGCCATCGTATCCACCGCCAAGGTGCTCAAGCCACCGAATATCTTTCAGCTCCAAGGGGCACTTGCGGAGCAGCGGCTTCCTCAGGTCCGCCCACGAGTAGCGGGCCGGTCCGCTCATGGGCTCATCCGTGTGGAACGGGATCCGCTTCGGCCTCATCCAACGTTCATGCTGCTCTCGAACTGCCGGC
Source organism: Gaeumannomyces tritici R3-111a-1 (assembly GCF_000145635.1). NCBI lineage: Eukaryota > Fungi > Ascomycota > Sordariomycetes > Magnaporthales > Magnaporthaceae > Gaeumannomyces > Gaeumannomyces tritici. The sequence continues at coordinate 6,356,917 of NW_008804546.1, read as the reverse complement.
AGTTGGGCGGCATTCGGGGGGGCAGACATTGCCGGAGCGTTCGTTTCTTTGACGGCAGCCATGATGGGCCAACTTGTCGGATGCGCGAGCTGGAGGGACCTTTGTGGAGAAAGAGGGCGGTGGAGTGTTGACTCCAGGCACTCGTGGTCCGTGCGCCGATTATTCCATATCTAGCACCTTTTCAATTTAGGCACCCGCGACTTCAAACCCAACCTCATTGAGCACCCACCTTCTACTTCAACCACGCCTCGGATATGGCCACTCACCAACAAACGCCCGCCTCCAAGAGTGATCTTGACGCATTGCGGGCCGATACCAACTGTCGCTTTGATGGCGTCGACCGCCGCTTCGATGCGGTCGAGAGCGCCTTGGACGCATTGCGGACCGATGCCGACCGTCGCTTCGAAGCGGTCGACCATCGCTTCGACCTCCTCTCACTGGAGCTTCGCCGCCTCGACGTTCGCTTCAGGAACAGCCGCTTAAAAAACCCCTTCCAGCGAATCGAACCGGCACCCGGCTTTGACCTCCAAACCGGAATCGCATATCCAGACCCCAAATTATTCCCCCGCAACGCACGCGCCTTTTACGCCCTCAGAGACCCGACAACGGACCACCAGCGGCAAGTTTTGGAGCACTTGCAATCTTTTTACGAGCTCCGGCGCGGCCCAGTGGATGGTGGTGGTTCCGACGACGACGATGACGACGACGACAAAGCCTTTGCATCCGCCGGCACCCCCGAGCACACCGTGGACGAGCTGCAAGCGATTCTAGGGCTAGAAGAGGACAAATTCATCAAGTTCAAAGAGCGGGCAGAGAAATTCGGCGCCAACGCGCCAGCCACCACGGGCAAGCATCCACATGTCGCGCCCGACGCCGGCGGGGACCGGCAGCGGCAACGGGTCCAAACTGCCGTCAATCCCCTCTCGGTTTATCCGCGGCAACGGGTTTTTATGCAGCAACAGGTCCAAACTGCCGTCAGTTCCCCTGCGGCAAGCTTCTCTGACGCAGGCAGGGAATGGATGCAGCAACGACGGGGGGTTCAAACTGCTCCCGTCCCTCCCCCCCCCGCGGAAGACGACTTCTTGGAATACCCACCAATAACGTGGGGGGACCGCTCGACGCCCGAGTCGCAGCGACTCACCATCCAAGGGCTGCATGCGGCCTTGGCAATCCACCACCCGCCGCCATGCGAACCTTCGGACGGCACCAGCCCAACCAACGCCGTGTCGACCCCACCCGGCTTCTTACGCGACACAGCTGGGGGCGTAGCAGACTGAGATCTGTGCTTCATTCCTGTGCTTCATTTCCTGTCTTCATTTCCTGTCAGGGGCTGGATGATTGGTTATATTGTAAGGCACGTGTTGTAGCTTTTGAAAGCTGCGTACAAGGTTGGAAACGGGATCCAAGATTGGAAACAGGATCCAAGATTGGAATTTAGTCTGATAAAATGCATTTATTTCGCTACCCTCATGCATCCCGAAACGTATCCTTCGCCGTCGGCTACTAGGTTAGGGCAGAGCCACATGGGCACGGCCGCCGGACGTCGCCCCCGCCACCCAACGCGACCCCGCGCACCATGTCCCTGCGCAGCTGCCCGTCGTCGTCGTTGTCGCTCATCCGGTCGTCCAACATACCCCCGCCGCCCCTGCGTTGCTGGTGCAGGCGCTGCTGGTGAATTTGGTGCGACGAGCGCCCGCCGACGCTGGCCGAGTCGTCGCTCATGACTGGATTCGACAAAGCGGCAACCGAGCCATGTCTCCTCCGTCTTGCTCCTCGGGCGAGGGGGTGTGGCCGCGTCTGAGAGGCGTGGATGCGGTGGAGGAGGATTGGTCACACAGGCCTGAGAGGCGTGGATGCGGTGGTGGAGGAGGATTGGTCACCCAGGCGTGGATGCGGTGGTGGAGGAGGATTGGTCACCCAGGCCTGAGATTTTCTTGTTTTCCCTTCTTTTTGATGGGAGCACAGCAGGCAGAAGTGGAGCCCAGGGGCCGTCAAAGACAACGATGTGGCCGTGTTCGCGCCTGCTGCGGAAGCTGCTTCCTATTTCAGCTGCAGTCGAGCGTTCCAGCCCACAGTGGCGCGGATCAGGTCCCAGTCGCCGTCCTTTCCCGACCCAGTCGGTGATGACGATGCCGGTTGCCCCGAGTCCCCAACGCCCAGCTGGTTGGGGTCGCCGAGGCCCGACGCGCCGCGCTCGAGCTGCCAGCGCGCAAAGGCCATGGCGCCAGCCGAGCTCGTTCCGGGCACCGGCCGGCGCTGGTAGATGGGGCCCGAGATGGTGCTGCCAGCGCGGTAGATGGGGCCCGAGACGGTGCTGCCAGCGCCCTCGCCGAAGCCGACGAGGCTGGCGGACCCGTCGTCGTCGTTGTCGCTCATCCGGTCGTCGAACATACTCCCGCCAGTCGA
>NW_008804546.1:6317833-6353782 GCF_000145635.1 Gaeumannomyces tritici R3-111a-1 | reverse complement strand
CATTCCGTCCGCGACCAAGCTTCAATAATCTCTCTATACACCCCTCCCCTAACCAGGCACCTAGGCAGGTAATAAAGGGTAGGAAATGAGCAGCAAACCCACCAATGCCTTGATCCTCGGCTGATTCGACAATCTCAGCCTCGTCGGCGGCCGGGGCGGGGCGGCGGCCGTCGACGATGCCGAGGAGGAGGACGACGGCGACCTCGACGACGGCCTCCACCAGCCTTTTTCCGGATGCCGCAGCATCTCCACATCGAGCCGGTCGACACCGCGGGCGGGGCGGCGGGCTTTGCCGGCATCCTCTGCCGGTACCGCCGTCGCCCCATTGTCGCGGGTTTGGCCCAACAGTCCTGTTGGTAGCTCTGCGCGCGCTGCTGGTTGACGGACCGGAGTTGGGCTTTATACGCGGGAGGCAAGACCGGTGTAGGAGATGGTTTGGTGGCGGCGTACTGTATTCCCCTTCTTGTCGTTGCACCGATGCGGGCCGGTACGACGGGTGACCAGAGATCGATCGAGTTGCCGAGGGGTATTTGCTGTCGGCTCTGCTTCTGTGCTCCTCCTTGTCGTCTTCATACGGTCATGGCCGAGGAGGAGGACGGCGACGACGGCCTCGACGACGGCCTCGTGGCGCTGCAGAGGAGCATCAGCAACAAGCGGCGCCAAGGCGCCAGCGCCGCCTCGTTGTAGTGCTTCGGCGAACAACTGTTCTAGGTGTTGTCTTGCTTTAGCTGCCAGGCACTGCCAGCTCCAAGGTATGCTCCTGCTACCCTCTCTGGCCAGAAACATCACTAAAGTTGCTTACTTTCGTGGACACTGCGTCGCAGAGTGGCAAGCCGACAAGTCCCAGCCAACGGGCAAGATGCTCACGGTTTACCTATCTGAGCAAGAGGTCCAACAGTACCTCGACATTGTCCCACCCGGCTCGGTCAAGATCGCATGCTACAACGGCCCAAGGTTTTTGACCCTCTCCGGAGACCAGGAAGCCTTCCAAAGTACAAGTGATCCGCCAAAATGCAGAGTTGGGGTGCCCGTCCGAAAATGCTGGTGGTAGTGTGGGTATGACCGCCGGTTCAGCCGCTTTGGGAAAGGCTTGATAACTTTTTCCCATTCGGCGTTATTTTCGTCCTCGACCTTGGCTATGCCAAGGAATGGTTTTCCGTTTGGCTTGGGGCAAACCATTCGGCATTTGAAGAGGTGGCTTGCGTTCCATTTGCTCGGTGCATCGATGCTTCCAGCATTTCGAAAATGCTCGGGATTGTGCTTTTCGATGTATTTTAAAAGTGCACGGACCGATGTGATGGTTTCGGAATAATAAAAGTCAAGAAATGAGCAGCAAACTCCCCAATGGGGCAAACTACTCGGCATTTGAAAAGGTAACTTGCGTCCCATTTGCTCGGTGCATCGATGCTTCCAGCATTTCGAAGATGCTCGGGATTGTGCTTCTCGATGTATTTCAAGAGTGCACGGACCGATGTGATGGTCTCGGAATAAGACATTTTGGGACTTGTTTCGGCAAGGGTGTTGCTCACCAGGGGGCGACTAAGCTTCAATAATCTCTTTATATACCCCTCCCCTAACCAGGTACCTAGGCAGGTAATAAAAGGTAAAAAATGAGCAGCAAACCACCAATGCCTTGATCCTCGGCTGATTCGCTCGGAAAAGGTCGACGAGGGCTACTTGTATCGCTGTCGTGAGTGGTTGTGATAGATGTGGTAGGTCGATGATTGAGTGTCGGAGGTGGAAAGCCGGCAAAGGAGCCAACGATCCCAGGACTAAATACTAGCGTTTGCGGGTGTGTCATGTGACACCACCTCGCACATTGAGTCATCCTCGCATGTGCTGGCTTCTAGCTCATGGAGCAGGGTTGGGCTTCCATTCAGGGATTTGTGCATATACCGACAGGCAGCTTCAATGCTGTCTCGGAATACAGGGAGCTCCCTCCCCATGGCCCACCACTGGGCCCTGTCCCGAGAAGACAAAGGCAAGGCGGGTGTTGGTGTCTCGCGGGCATTGGATAACAGTTCCGACTGCGCCGGCGGACAGCTTCTTGACAAGGTCTTGGTGGTTTCGACTGATAATGTAGGATCTGTACGGCAATCTTGGCCTCGTCGGCGGCCGGGGCGGGGCGGCGGCCGTCGACGAGGCCCGGCACATCTCGAGTGTGGCGGCTTTCGCCCGTAACACCCTGGAGCCAGCTCTTGTTGGTTCACAACCAGGCGTCGTCCTCGAAGCCAAGGAAAAATTTTGACTTCTAGCTCTTGATACGTCTAGGCTTTTTCACCTCTCCAGCAACCCCTGCACATGGAGATCCCATACTGTCCTCGTCCCATCACCATATCTCGCACTACCACCCTTGCTTCGGAGCAATGGCAGCGTTCAGGTACAGGAGGACACGTTTTACGAACGTGCAAAGTTCCGTCGATAATGCGGGCGCCCGGGCTTCATGATGGAGCAGGGGATGAATACAGGCAGACAACCGAGCAGACTCAGCGACGGCGAGGCGGGAGGGGCAAGTCCGTGACGAGAACATCGCCCGAGAACTCCCCGTATTTAAGCGACCACATAGCGGCATGCGGAGGCCCAGCTGGATAATGTAAAGATGCATACCCACGCCACTATGGGCTGGTGTTGCTCGTGGTGCTGCGGAACGAAGCGGCCATACTGGGCGGCCACCTCGTCAGGATCCGAGTCGGCGTGATGGCATTCGGCATGCGCTGGGAGAAGGATTCGGGCACGGTCGATGGCGGCGCCCAAGTGCTGAGAGAAGGTCCTCCCCTAAGAGGAAGAGTGTGTAGCCGTTTCTGCTTGGCGTCCTGGTCAGCAAGCGGTGCATTGATTCCGCGGCGCACACTTCGCGGCGGCTAAGGGGATTGGTTGGCGACTGGCTTACACTGCGATGCACCGTGAAGCCCAGCATGCCGCCGTTCCCCTGGGGTTACCTCGGGCGGAGGGCAATGAGTCGCGACAGCCCCAAAAAGGAAACTTGCCTTCTCCCTCGACGCCCGGTGCTGCTTGTTGGTAAAGGCGGCGTTCTCCAAGGCGACGCACGAGTCGACGTCGGAGATGGTCAGGGGCCGCACGCTGGGCGCGAACGGAAGGGCAGGACCTTTTGGATAGGCGAGGCGGCGCTGGCGCCGGCCATCCGGCGTAAGCCTTTAGGCGGCCATCCGGCGTAAGCCTTCAGGCGGTCCCGAACCTGGGCCCTTCCAAGCAGATCAAGATCCCTTCAAGTCGACAGGATTGCTTCAAGAATGTCTTTGCCGGCCCGAGAAAGGCAAGTTCGAGCGCCTCAAGAACTTTCTGCTGCTGCCGTCCTTTCTCGAGCGCACCATCTGCTTTGGCGCCCTCGCCTGCCTCGACGCCCTGCACCAGCAACTTCTTGTTGCCCCGGACGTCATGCTCCAGGCCGGCAATGGCGGCGATGAAAGGCAGGTTCAAGGCCCGGCACATCTCGAGTGCGGCGGTCATGCTCCAGGCCGGCGATGCCGGCGATGAAGGGCAGGTTCAAGACCCGGTCGTGCTCCAGGCCGGCGATGCCGGCGATGAAGGGCAGGTTCAAGGCCCGGTCATGCTCCAGGCCGGCGATGGCGGCAATGAAGGGCAGGCTCCGTTGCAGAGGAGCATCAGCAACAAGCGGCGCGAGGCCTGAAGGCTTACGCAGTCTTCCGGGTTTCCATGCCTGTACACGTCGCAGCCGACATCATTCTAAAGCTGATTATGGAAACAGATTTTACCACGACCGCCGCCATCCCAAGTTGCTTGGGAGGAAGTCTGGGATGGCGGTGGTCGTGGTGAAGTCATATTGCTTGGGAGGAAGTTTGGGATGGCGGTGGTTGTGGTAAAGTTTGTCTCCATAATCCAGCATCGCAGGAGAGCCGTGGTGGGTTTGTTGCCTTGATACCAGCTGTTGCCATTGCTATCGCCGCTGGTGCTATGCTGTTGCTGCTGCTCTTGTTGCTGTTGTTGCTGTTGTTGTGGCTGTTGAGAGTAGGATTGAAACTGGTGCTGAGGCTGGTGCTGAGAATGCTGTTGATACTGCTGTTGAGGCTGCCGCTGGTGCTGTTGCTGCTGCTTTTGTTGCTCTTGTTGCTGTTGTTGTGGCTGTTGAGAGTAGGATTGAGACTGACGGCGCCGTTGGCGTACGAGTGCTGCATGTAGAGAGGGCTGGGGCGTCTGGGTCTGATCCGAAACGCTGGGCGGGACGCCGTTGGGCGGGATCTGAACATCTTGGACACGGCCAACGGCGGCGCAGAAGTGGAGATGGCTCGGGGAGGTCTGGATGCCATTGAGGCAGGGCGCGCCAACATCTTGGACACGGCCAACGGCGGCGCAGAAGTGGAGATGGCTCGGGGAGGTCTGGACAAGCAATCTGCGGCGTCGTGTTGGCCCCTTCATCGGCCTCACGCCCGACGGCGCCTTCGTCGGCCTCACGCCCGACATCTGCGGCGTGCGCCGCCCCAACAACGCCGAGGCCATGCTGGGTAGATACCACCCGTCGCCGCAGAGACCAACGAAGTAGTTGCGCAGGAAGACGAAGCCGAGCACCGTGCCCCTCTCTGGCTCCGGTGTCTGGCCCTGCGCCACCGACTTTTTGTTGCCCCGGACGTCATGCTCCAGGCCGGCGAGGTGGCGATAAAGGCAGGCTCAAGGCCCGGCACATCTCTGGCTCCGGTGTCTGGCCCTCCGCCACCAACTTTTTGTTGCCCCGGACGTCATGCTCCAGGCCGGCAATGGCGGCAACGAAGGCAGGTTTAAGGCCGGGCACATCTCTGGCTCCGGCGTCTGGCCCTGCGCCACCAACTTCTTGTTGCCCCGGACGTCATGCTCCAGGCCAGCGATGGCGGCGATGAAGGGCAAGTTCAAAGCCCAGCACATCTTTGGCTCCGGTGTCTGGCTGTCGACACCGCCCATGAGAAGGCAAAAGTCTAGCAAGGAGCACCCGCCGGCAGCCTCCTGCGCCGGGAACATCTCGTGGTCTCCGGGGCCGCCGTCGTTCCAGCCGGGCATCCGCATCCTGTCCCAGAACCTGGGGGTCGCCTCGAAGCGAAGCGTCTTTGGCATCTGGAGGCCATGTCGCGCAGCCGCGTCCACTCCAGGCGCATGGCCATCTTGTAGCCCGACAGGCATCGCCCATGCGCTGATGGACAAACGACTCCTTGGGGCTCAGTGGACTCTTGGCCTCGTCGCCGTCTTTTTCGTCCTTGAGGGTCTTGGGCCTCGTCGCCGTCAGCAAAGCAAAACCTACCATCTTGTTGGCGCGGGCCATCTCGAGCGCACCGGCGCTGTACGGGTTGGTAAAGATCTGGCCCAGGAGCGACGAGTCGACCTGCTTGCCGCTCATGATCTCGGCCGCGGCGTCGCTGGGGATCTTGTGCAGCAGGTTGGGCGACAGGAGCGGGCTGGAAAATGACAAGAGGTACAGGGCGATGAAGCCTTTTTCGTCCTTGAGGGTGGGTGGTGTTATGTGTGGCTCGGTCTTGGCCTCGTCGCCGTCTTTTTCGTCCTTGAGGGTGGGTGGTGTTATGTGTGGCTTGGTCTTGCCCAGCTTCTCGTAAACCCTGGCGAGCGCGTCGTGTATTAGGCAGTCCGAGTGAAGCCACTTTCCGCAGTCGCCGTCTTTTTCGTCCTTGAGGGTGGGTGGTGTTGTGTGTGGCTTGGTCTTGCCCTCGTCGCCGTCTTTTTCGTCCTTGAGGGTGGGTGGTGTTATCGTGGCTTGGTCTTGCCCAGCTTCTCGTAAACCCTGGTAAGCGCACCGTGTATCAGGCAGTCCGAGTGAAGCCACTTCCGCAGCCGCCTTTTGTGTTGGAACATCCTATCAAGGTCTTGTCAGGATTTGCTGGCTGGCCGCATTTGCAGACATGCTCGACCGACTGTGCATGGGAGAGGCCGAGTTAGCACAGCCGCTGGCCCTGGCGCGCAAGGTAGGTAGTACGTACTGAGAGCTCGGCTGTCCTCACGTCGAAAGCTTGTCGCCAGTAGAGGCTGCTCTGAATGTCGTCGTCGTTATCCTCGATCATCTGGTTCACCTGTGCTTGGGAAGTGACGCTGACCACATTCCGATTCTTTAAATATGTTTGAAATATGGGCAGGCAGAAAGCAGGGGAGGCTTGTAGTAGGTCCCTAATCAGTTGCTGGCTAACTGGGACCAGACTGTAATGGTCAGCGGTCTACTAGCCGGTGTTTGATAGCAGCAACTGAGTGAGATCAGTCGACAAGGGCGGTACGTACCTCGGTAACCTTCACCAGAATCACACAGCGCCCTCGAAGTCTTTGTCTTGTGGGCATGGGCAGTGGGCTAGCGAAGTTGGGTGCTTTGCTAGTTGTCCAAACTTGGGAGGGGTCGTGTCCGGTATTCGACGGCGCGCCGGCACGACTGGGCGTGATGTTTTGGAGGAAGAAAAAGACAGGGAAGCTGGAGCGGGCAATGTGATTTTCAACAGCAGTCCCTTTGTGGGACCAGTGCTCCAAAGGGGGCCTGGCGCTGACATTACGGGCCGAACACCTCATGTGCTGAAGGCTGTTATCTTGCCAGGAGCAACCAGTTGGAGACCCCGCCCCAAGTTGTTCCTTCCTCTTCTGCGCAAAATCAGGCAACTCCAACCCGGACCACACTCTCCGCAAAAAGGCCAGATCCAGTATAGGTCATCGGCCGAGCACCTCATGTGCTGGAGGCTGTTGCCTGTGCCAGGAGCAACCAGTGGGAACCCCGCCCCAAGTTGTTCCTTCCTCTTTTCAGGTTTCTGCGCAACAATCAGGCAACTCCAACCCGAACCACACTCTCCGCAAAAAAGCCAGATCGAACAACCTCAAAACAGCATATTCGTCCAACCCGAACCACACTCTCGCAAAAAGGCCAGATCCAGTAAAGGTCATCGGCCGAACAACCTCGAAACAGCATATTCGTCCACCCCTTCACCCACCTCTATTTGGGTAAGCCACCCCATTTGTCCTAGGTTGTTTCTGCCCGTCCACATCCATACCCATTCTCAAAGCTCAGCCCATCTTTGGTGGCACGGCGCCACCTGCATATTTCAAGCGGCGTCAGGATCACCCAGTGCCACGAACTGGCATTGCCTCACCACACCGCTGGCCACCAAGTTCTACAGTAACCTCTGGCATTGCCTCACCAGCACCGCTGGCCACCAACAAGTTCTACAGTAAGCTCTACCATTTTCCATTACCAACACCGCTAGCCACCAACAAGTTCTACAATAACCTTTACCCATCCCCGCGATACTCGGTAGCCAAACCCAACAACGGAGCCGCCGGCCGGGACCCAGCCTCCCGCGAGTGGTCGGCCGTTCGAATTGAGATGCCGGATGGCCGCCTGAAGGCTTACGCCGGATGGTCGCTTGAAGGCTTACGCAGTCTTCCGGGTCTCCATGCCTGTACACGTTGCAGCCGACATCATTCTAAAGCCGATTATGGAAACCGACTTCACCACGACCACCGCCATCCCAAACTTCCTCCCAAGCAACATGACTTCACCACGACCACCGCCATCCCAGACTTCCTCCCACCGCCATCCCAGACTTCCTCCCAAGCAACATGACGTACTCGATGATCACCCTCGACGAGTACGAGGATGTACAAGGCCGAGCTCGGAGCTCTGGACACCCTCATCGAGGGCCTGGGCGAGGATATGGAGCGCGCCAGACAAGTCTTTGATTGGATCCGCACTTTCAAGAATCCTGTTTGACAAGCTGCCGCACATGAAGGATCTCATCAACGACCCCAACTCCCTGCCTCCCAAGCCCAAGAACATGGCCAAGGGCCTGAACTCACTTCAGAAGGCGACCTATGGAGCGCGCCAGACAAGTTTTTGATTGGATCCGCACTTTCAAAAATCCAGCCTTCACTGTCAACCTATTTGACAAGCTGCCGTACATGAAAGATCTTATCAACGACCCCAACTCCCTGCCAAGCTGCCGTACATGAAAGATCTCATCAACGACCCCAACTCCCTGCCTCCCAAGCTCAAGAGCATGGCCGAGGGCCAGGGCCGAACGAGCCAGACCTGCTGTGGGCGGCACTGCTCTCACTGCCGCCCGAGGCGCTCCGGCCGGGCTGTATGATGCCGGGCCGTCCGGGGGGCTGTTCATGAGGGGTGACTGTGCTGCCACGCGGAGTGGCCAGGTGCAGAACTGGGAGCTGGGGCCGACCGCCTGCGTTGACCGCCTGCGTTGACCGCCTGCGTTGTCGCCGACAGGCTTCGCATTAGGGGATGGTGGAATGGCAAGGCCGAGGCGAGGTGGCCCGCGAGCGCTGCGGGCTCCAGGTATTGCGGGCCGGAGAAGCGGCGCGGGGCTAGAGAGCATGGGGATCGGTGTGGAGCCAGGCGGCGTGGGGGTGGGGAGGCCGAGGCTTGGTGACCTTCATTGAGCTCCTCGCCAACCTTCCCTGCGGCGTTGGCATTATCCCTGGTGGCCCTAGCGGCGGCAAGACTTTCTTCAACATGCTCATCACCACCATGGCCGAGGGCCAGAACTCACTTCAGAAGGCGACCTTCTTTGAGCTCCTCGCCAACCTTCCCTGCGGCGTTGGCATTATCCCTGGTGGCCCTGGCGGCGGCAAGACTTTCTTCAATATGCTCATCATCGCCATGGCCCAGGCGGGTATGATCGAGTTTGTGGATGAGGATGGCAACAAGAAGCAGCGCCGGCCCAAGATTCTGTATCTTCTCGACATCAACCGCCCCGTCGGCATCAACCGCCCCGTCGATGACACTACCGACAAGTGCGTCAAGATATCCCCTTTATTGAGCTCTTCGCCAACCTTCCCTGCGGCGTTGGCATTATCCCTGGTGGCCCTGGCGGCGGCAAGACTTTTTTCAACATGCTCATTACCGCCATGGCCCAGGCGGGCATGATCGAGTTTGTGGATGAGGATGGCAACAAGAAGCAACGCCGGCTCAAAATTCCCATGTCAACCCAGATGAGGAGAGGACCTGGTCTTGATGTGAGTTACTTTGCCCAGCGGCCTCCTGCCAAGCCTTTTGCCAACTTTTGCAGCACATCACTGACAAGGGCTTTCACCTCGTATGTGTGTAGGATTAAATCGAAATGGGGGTTTACATATGTAGCGGACGAGATGCCCAAACAAGTTCAAGCCTGGAAACGGCGCTGATATCATCTTCAACCCGACGCCCCGTCATCTTGCGGCAAACTTTGAGTGCTGTGCCGAGTGTAAGCAAAGTCCCTCCAAATCACTACCACTTACAAACAAGGTCATCAAGAGCCACACTGACAACTAGAAAACGCGAAATAGATGGGCGTTATCGTTCGCCTGCCCGAGCCTCCTTACAGCTTCGGACCCTACATACCTTTAGCCTCGGCGCTCCTCTGCTTGCTATTGCTTGGGACCCACCTCGCGCCTGCGCCCCGGATTGCTTCACACCTCACGTCGTCCCGAGAGCTTCTGATTGCTCGGCTGTGTGCAAGTTTGGACGGCTGGGCGACTGGTCTTTGCGCGCGGGTGGTCAGGTGCTGCCGGGTGGTGCCTGGGGCGGAAGACACCGCACCCGACCGGAGTCTCTCCTCAGGTCCAAAATCAAGCCGCCTTTGGCACGTAGCTTCTCCAGCCTACAGTCACGCCACCCGCCTCCCTTTGCCCACAACAACATCCTTGCGCAATCCGAGTTAGCGGCTGCCTCAAGGAGCGTACACCCAAGCTCACTCGTCCACCGGAGCGCTATCCGGCCCGTCTACCGGCGCGCTATCCGGCTCTCGTCCACTGGCGCGCCATCTGTGGCTCGTCCACTGGCGCGCCATCCCCAGCCTGCCCTGCCAAGGGCAAGGCGTGGTGCCGACGGCGAGTCGGCCAAAAGCCAGGGCCCGCCCAAGGACGGCGGGATCAAGGACTCGAAAATGAACGACTTTGAGAGATATATCGACACAGAAAAGGGCTGGACATGAGGAAAGCGTCGGGATCATTTGGATGACCCCGGCGCCAACGCGCTATCGTGAGTCGCCACCACCGCGGCCGCCACGATAGCCGCCCCTGCGCGCACCCTCTCGGTAACCTCTAGGACCGGAGGGAGGGTTGATGGGCATGCTCGGGCTGGCGGCGACCTCATGCTCGGGCTGGCGGCGACCTCGATCCGGTGAGGGTTGATGGGCATACTCGGGCTGGCGGCGACCTCATGCTCGGGCTGGCGGCGACTTCATGCTCGGGCTGGCGGCGACCTCAATCCGGTGAGGGTTCGAGGGACCAGTTGGGGGCTGCTGCGAGGAGCCCGGGGTCGTCTGCGAGTGGTGGCGCGGCCCGTGGGGGGTCGCCGGCGACGAGGAGGCCGGTCCGGTGGGAACCGACTGATTTCTCGTGGCGCTGGGGCCGGTTGGTGGCGCCCAAAGTGCGGCCGGTGCACCAAAAGCCGGCCGTGTTCTCATCTTCCAGCACGAGCTGTTGCGACATTCGGGGGACGATGTAAAGGCACATCGAGTACCGAATGCGCGGCTTAGAGGCTAAACCCCCTGAGCCTCTTTGGCGGTAGCGCAACGTCGGGCGTGGTCGTGGCCATGAATGAGCTCCGCCTAGAGTTGGACGAAGCCAAGTTCACAACGATCCTCAAGGAGCTCGTGATTCTCCATGAGTGTGTATCACCGGCTCCATTGCCGATACAACAGCGTCAACCCGTCGTCACTCTCGCCGGCGCAGATCAAACTATTTAAAGAGGCCGGCGACGACCAGAGGCGCCGCCTCGTGCAGCTCTGGAGCATCTTCCCGTCGTCGCTCTCGCCAGCTCAGATCCAGCTTTTCAGAGAGGCTGGCGACGACCAGAAGCGCCGCCTCGTGCAGCTTTGGAGGCCGGCGACGACCAGAAGCGCCGTCTCGTGCAACTCTGGGGCATCTTCCCGGCAACGGCGGTGATGCGTCCCCGAGTACATGGGCAAGGCCCGGGCAGCAGCATCCGCGTCAACCCGTCGTCGCTCTCGCCAGCGCAGATCCAACTCTTCAAAAAGGCTGGCGACGACCAGAAGCGCCGCTTCGTGCAGCTTTGGAGCATCTTCCCGGCAACGCCGGTGATACGTCCCCGAGTACATGGGCAAGGCCCCTCGCAAGAGGAAGCGCACGGTGGAACCATCACGCGCACGCAAGAAGTTCGCTTCACTCGACAGCGGCGATGAGGGTTCGGATTCCAACGCTGGGGACGACCTTGAGGATGAGCATTAGGGGAACAAGCCTCTGGATGGGCGTTAAATCGCGGAAAAACTCTCCTCACTGAAGTTGCAGTCCAAGGAGTTTAGGGCTTCCAGAAGAGGCTGACCGTTGAGATCGATAAACTGAACACCACAATCAATGACGACCGTCGAGATCAATGAACTGAACACCACAATCAATGGTGCGAGGGCATGGCCATGAGCCCCGACGAGGGCGTCTCGGCCGAGATGCAGGAGGTGGAGCACGAGCTTGAGGAGAAGGAGAACCTGGCTCGGAAGCAGGGCCGCAGGCGTGGCTCGGTCTCTCCGTACGCCCTCGAGATGGGCATGGGTGGCAGCGAACGCAAGGCCAGGTCCAAGAACTCCCGCTTCCCCACGCCGCCGCGGAGCCCGTCGTCGTCGCGCAGCCGGAGCCGCAGCCCATCGAGGCGGCGGGTCGGTGGCGGCTCAGGGGCCGGCGGTGGCGCCGTCGGGTCGGCGCTGGCGGGGCTCAACAATCTGCTCTCCCTCCTGCTCAGCCCTGCCTGGGTGCAGACGACCTCACCGCTCGCCTGAAAAACTTCGACATGGAGGAGACGGCTGCATGCATCAAGGGAAGAAATGCTTGCCATGATTGCTGTGTATACCCTCGCGGGTACTCCTCAGTCTATACGGTGCAGCTCCTGTTGAGGTCATCTCTGGCGGGCGGCTTGATTTTGGACCTGAGGAGAGACTCCGGTCCCTGGTGCGGTGTCTTCCGAAGTTTTTCAGGCGAGCGGTAATCGGACACGATAGCCTACACGTTCCCACATACAACTACCTGCCACCTGCCCAAGCCTCCTTACAGCTTTGGACCCTACATACCTTTAGCCTCGGCTACACGTTCCCACATACAACTACTTGCCACCTGCCCAAGCCTCCTTACAGCTTCGGACCCTACGTACCTTTAGCCTCGGCGCCCCTTTGCTATTGCTTGGGACCCACCTCGCGCCTGCGCCCCGAACTGCTTCACACCTCACGCCTGCGCCCCGGACTGCTTCCACCTCACGCCTGCCCCCGGACTGCTTCACACCTCGCGCCTGCCCCCGGACTGCTTCACACCTCACGCCTGCGCCCCGGACTGCTTCACACCTCGCGCCTGCCCCCGGACTGCTTCACACCTCACGTCGTCCCGAAAGCTTCTGATTGCTCGGCTGTGTGCAAGTTTGGACGGCTGGGCGACTGGTCTTTGCGCGCGGGTGGTCAGGTGGTTCGCTGGCCACTACCGGGTGGTGCCTGGGGCGACATGAAGGAGATGGCTGCATGCATCAAGGGAAGAAATGATTATCGGGCAGCAGCAGCCTAGCAGCAGATGGAGCAGCCCAGCACCAAATGGGGCAGCCCAGCAGCAGATGGAGCAGCCCAGCGGCAAATGTTAGTAAGTTCCCTGCTCTTGTTCAATCAGTTCTCGCCGTTGCACATCGTCTCCTACACAACCTTCGTCTTTTCCTTCGTCTTCCACACAACCCTCATCTTCTTCTACACAACCTTCTTCTACGGAGCCTTCGTCTTCTCCTTCGTCTTCCACACAACCCTCATCTTCTTTTACACAACCTTCTTCTACGGAGCCTCCGTCTCCTACACAACCTTCGTTTTCTCCTTCGTCTTCCACACAACCCTCATCTTCTTTTACACAACCTTCTTCTACGGAGCCTCCGTCTTGTACACAACATTCACCCCCGTTTATTACACAACCTTCATCTTATTCTTCTGCAACCTTGGTCTTTGTCTTGTACAACTTTCGTTTTTTTTTGGGAACTTTATAATGCATTAAACTAACTAGCAGCACTGTCCACAGCAAAGCCAAACAGCGCTCATAATGGCACGCAAGGGAGCAAACCGACCCGCTTCCAGAAGATGTATGCGCGGAGCCTTGAGATTGCCAATGCGCGGCGACCCGAGGTTATAGCTGCTTGCGCCGCCGACATGAGAATGCCGGAGCCCCAACTAGCCCCGGAGGAAGATAACTGGGATGCTTCCCCTGAGGCCCCGACGTCCGACTCTGGTCCCTGTGCCCCAGCCCAGCTGCTTACAATCGAGCAACTCCAAGGCCACTACTCTAAGAGTGTAGGCTCGGGAAAGGCGGTCTTGGCTGAGCTTACCAAAGAGAACGTGGACGAGGTCGACAAAAAGCTGATCGGCCTCAACGAGCGGATCCTGGACGCCCGTAGCCAGCAGAACTGGGCATTGTCAGAAGCTTTCGAATGATGGGGCAGCCCAGCAGCAGATGGAGCAGCCCAGCGGCAAATGGCACCAAAGTCGTGCTCATGTGGCCGAGGAGGACGTTGGCCGCCTTGCGAGGGTCCAAAACGAGCAGATAAAGGTCGAAAAGAGGGAGGTCTTGGGCGTGAGGCGCCAGCGCGTCCTCGAACCAGGCAACGCTAGGGATTCCGCCGGATGCTAGAAGTCTGCATGGCTCAAACCGGGGATGTGGAGCGCTCGTCTCTTCTTGGTTCGGGTGGTTCGGCGGCAGTTCCTGGCATCGTTGGCATCGACACTTCTCATCCTCGCGGTAGCCTACGCGACGTCTCTCAAGGCGCTGGCCTCCTCAACGCCAGGCCCCCTCCTCAACGCCAGGCCCCCTCCTCAACGCCAGGCCCCCTCCTCAACACCAGGCCCCCTCCACTTCTTCCTTAAGGGGAGCTTCCTTTACCACTGCTTCTTTTCGTCGCTACCCTCTTCATCTGGCATGCTTTCGATGCGCTGATCCACTTCTTCCTCGAGGAGCTTCCTTTACCACTGCTTCTTCTCGTCGCTACCCGTGTCGCAGCTCACGTCGGCGAGGTTGCCAAGTACTACCCGAGCCCGGAGAACTTCCTCGGCAGCGCAGGCCTGGGGTGCCCAGGCTGGCGGCGACAATCCCTTCGCGCAGCTATGGATGGTGTACGCCAAGGCCGATAAGCGCTGGGCTGGCGCCGACCTGGTACGTGGCGATAAGTCCTCGGCCTCGTCCGTTTGGCGTTAAAAGCCTTTTTACTAACCGCGCTATCTGGTCTCTTTTTGCAGGGTGTCATCAGCCTTGAGCTGTTCTTCCGCTGCCGCGGCCGTCCTGGCTTCTCCCTCCTTTGGCTCGACGCCCATGGCCCCGAGGAGGCAAGCATCATTGGCACCTACGATGTCAAATGCCAGGAAGTGGAGGAACGCTGGCCAGACAAGTGCCAGGACGGTCTTACCATTACCATCAGCACAACGACCCAGCCTCACATCTTTGTCGGTACCTTCCGCTTGGGCCCGCACAGGGGCATAATGCTTATTTCGGCCAGAAAGTACCGCATTTCGCGGTACAGTGGTTAGCTCGACGACAGGCGCCGCCGCCGGGAGAGGCGCGGAGATCTACAAGAGGACGGCGGCGAGGCCGGAGAGCCCGCCACCGAGCTAGACGATGAGGCTGCTGAGCCCTCGGGGCCATGGGCGTCGACGGGCGGGCGACCCGGGCCTTTGCGGCCCCCTGGGAACCAGCAGCTTGATTCTCCTTGGTGACTTGGTTATATGTTGCTCATGTTGGAGGACACGAGGACCGATAACCTACCTTGAAAGCTTCGTTCCCTTCCTGGCTGAGCCACAGCCGCCTTCCCTCAAGTCACGCTTGTTACTCCCCCACAAACAGCCTCGAAAAGAGTGAGCAAGGACACAATACGATACAAGCTTTTCAGCGAGCAAAAGGATCTGGCAAGAGCTGCACAAGCAACAAAATGAAATCTCGGTGTTGAGATAATGTGGAGCATGGGAGCAAGAACATAGGGACCACCGCCGCCAACATTGCCATCACAGCCGCCGCCATCACAGCCGCCGTCGCCATCACCACCATTACTTTCCCAAGGGACTTCTTTGCTGCCTACAGCAACTACCAGATCCTAGCCGCACTCAACGGCAACAGCTCGGCCATGTACATGCTCGGCCTGATGCACTCGACAGGCGTTGGCGGCGTTGCCGAGCGTGACCAGGCCAAGGCCCTGCTCTACTACACCTTTGCAGCCCTCCGCAGTCACACGCGCGCGCAGATGACGGTTGCCGTGAGGCACGCGGCCGGCATCGGGACCGCCAAGAAGCGTGAGGAGGCGTGCAAGTACTACAAGCTGGTCGCCGACAAGGCCATCGAGTGGTACAGGTCCGGTCCGCCCGGTGGTATGGGCTGGGCTTCCGAGTCGCACCGCATCGCCGACGGGTCTACCGTTGCCGCCGCCACCGCTGCTCTTGCCTCTGCTCTGGCCGCCGCCGTCGCCGCCGCCACCACCACCACTGCCACCACTACCGCTACCATTACCACCACCACAACTGCTGCCGCCGCCGCCGCTGCCACAACCACAGCCGCCGCCACCATAACCACTACCACAACTGCAGCCGCCGCCGCCATAACCACCACCACAACTGCAGCCGCCGCCGCCGCTGCCACAACCGCCGCCGCCGCCGCCGCTGCTTTTGCCTCTGCATCAGAGTTCATATTGTGTTGCTGTGAGCACGACTTTGGTGATTTCCGCAAGTGGCGTTTGCAAGACTTTCGAACAAAGCGAGCGGTGATTGACGAGGTATTGCGAGCTTCCCATTCATGAAGCGGGCGCCCTTACCGGTGAGGTCCCACTCCTGGGCGCTGAGGGTGTGCTTGATGGGGAATCGCGTTGCGCTGTTGAAGTGGCGGCCACCTCCTCCTCAGCCCCCGACAGTCCCAAGGCCAAGCGTGAAATGTGGATGTTGGCGGAGAACACAGGTCTTGAAGTTTCCCTATCCCCCAAAAAATCTCCCCAAGACGCCTCGAAATTGGACCCATCGCCCCAAGGACAACACCGCCGCGAGCATAAATACCCCCGGCCTGACACGGCGGCTCCCGCTGCATTTTTATCGCCAGAATCGAGCTCGGCCGCAACTACCCGCCGATTCTGCCCTAGCTCGGGGGCTTCAAGGAATCAAGGTCCGGTGGGCTGATTAACCACCGGGCGGGGTTCGCCGGGACGATGGCCAGGAGCTGGGCAGGCAGACCTTGTCGAACGGCTGCTTTATCGCCTCTCGAACAGGCAACGTGCTGGGCTGGAGGAAATGCGCTTCCTTGACGGCCGCGCCACACGGTGTTGCCGGCTTCTCCGGAAGAAAAGATGGCAATGACAGAAGGAGATGGACAGTCGGTCGGTAGCGGCAGGGATGGGATGGGTGTGAATGGAGCTTGGAGCTTGGAGCTTGGAGCTTGGAGCTGGCTGGTGATGGCCCAATGGTCCAGTGGTCCACGCTTCTCCAACCAACACTACACAAAATGGTCGGCCCAAGTAGCGCCATCATTCGCGCGGCCACTCGCCGTGGCCTCCTCGCCAGAGTCCCGATGACGATGCTGCGGCCGGCGAGCAACGCCGCCAAGGCCACCTCAATCTGCAGCGCCACGTGAGGGTCCACCACGTCGACAAGGACAAGGACGACCCCATGCTCCGGGATGTGCTGGCCCAACGGCCCAAATCGAGGCCGTCGGAGGCGCCTCGGGCCTGGATAAGGACCGGTGCCGTGCCTTCGTTTTGCGTTTTCGGGCAAGGTACCTGCCTGTAACCTGTAATCAAACCATAGAGGGGTTTAGCCTCCAAGCCATCGAATATTTAACCCCAGCCTTTATATTGTCCCCCGAATGTTGCAACCGTTTGTACTGGAAAATGAAAATACGGTCTACCTGGCGGCTGCTCTGGCGCGGCTTGCTTTCCGGCACGCTGTCCTCGGCCATGCGCAGGAGCTGCCGGCACTCGAAATTGGCAGAGTGAAACTTGATTACCCCAGCGGCATCATACCACATTCTCTTTTCGATTGCGAACGTGCTACTGCCTCCGGAACCCGTCGCCAAGATATGAGTCGAGCCGGCCGTGCCTCGTACCGCCGCCGCCCCGAGGCGCGACAAACGGAAGGATCCAATTGTTCAAGTATTTCGTCCTGAAACCCGGGCATTTGCGGACAATCCCGAGCGGGACAAATTTGACAAGCACCTGGTCCCGAGGGCTTAGCCGGAATTGGCAAAGGAACGCTGGATATTCGCTTGTGACTTTGGTATTCGTCGTGTAACCTTTGCCAGCGGGCCCAACCAGGGCGCAAGCCGAGGCCGACATGAACAACGACCAAAACGCAGACGGCCAACAGCCAACCATTGACCCCGACATGCACGACGATTATTACGGCCAATAGCCAACCATCGACCCCGACATAAACAACGACCAAGACGCGGCCAACAGCCAACCATCGACCCCGACATGCACGACGCGATTATTACGGCCAACAACCAACCATCGACCCCGACATGCACGACGATTATTACGACGACAGCGACGACGAGGCTGCAACGCCTAGCGGGCGCAGCACGGCCACGGAGCTCATTCTTGAGACAAGATGCCGCAGCCATCTGTTCGTGGAGGTCAAGGCTTTCGATAGCTTCCGAAATCGAGATGTCATCGGTCTTGGAGCAAACGAAGGTGACGGCGTTGTAAGTGCCATCAAATTTGAGCTGGCGACGGAACGCCCGGCCTAAAAGGTTCCGCGCAGATTTATCGTCGACTGCACGGGTGATGGGCGCGAGGATCCAAAGAGCACTGCACTCTTTCACAGCCAACCATCAACCCCGACATGCACACTGGGGTTACCTCGGGCGGAGGGCAATGAAGTCGCGACAGCCCCAAAAAGGAAACTTGCCTTTTCCCTCGACGCCCGGTGCTGCTTGTTGGCAAAGGCGGCGTTCTCCAAGGCGGCGTTTTCCAAGGCGGCGTTTTCCAAGGCGGCGTTCTCCAAGGCGGCGTTCTCCAAGGCGACGCACGGGTCGACGTCGGAGATGGTCAGGGGCCGCACGTTGGGCGCGAACGGGAAGGGCAGGACGATTATTACGACGACAGCGACGACGAGGCCGCAACGCCCAGCGGGCGCAGCACGGCCACGTACCCGGTCCACATCCGGGCCTTTACGACGCTGGGCGACAGGGCGGAATCAGCTTAAGGCATTACAGCGGGACAAATTTAACAAACACTACGCTACGACTTCTTTCTTCACGCTTCAAAAACGAGATTCTGGCGCCTTCTCAAGATGGGTTCTTGAAACTTGTTGCGCATACAGGTCTCGAATCGTCTCTCAACTTCTTTTCCGATCGTTGTTTCTTCAAAAAAAAACTCCTCTCTTCTGCACCTAATCCCGAGGGCTTAGCCAGAATTAAAATATTTATTTGTAATTTTAGTATTCGTCGTATAGAGCCAATAGCCAACCATCGACCCCGACATGACAACGACAGCGACGACGAGGCCGCAACGCCCTGCGGGCGCAGCACGACCACGTACCAGAGGAAAGGTCCCAGACCACAAGGCACAAACAAGCTCGACTCTATGATGCCATGGCCACGCGACTTGGGTCTTACTCTGCATCATCCATCGTCTTGATGCGTTTCTTGGCGAGCTCAAAAAGAGAAAAGAAAATGGCGTTGACGGCGCAGGAACGTCCCAGCCTGGAAAGCCCCTCAACATCAACGACCAAGATCCTCTCCAGATCGAGCGCCAGATCCGCGCCGAAAGGAGAGCCAAGCGCCTCCAGCAGAAGAAGGAGCTAGAGGAGCGGCATAATGAGAGCGCGCAGGATGTCTCGGACAAGCCGGAGCGGGCCGCCGAGCAAGCCGCCGAGCAGGGCCCCAGCATCCCCGAGGATGTGTCCGACAATAGGCCCGACACGGTCCGGATGCTGGCGCAAAACGCCCTCGCCGAGACTGGCAAGCTCGCCGGAAGGCCGCCCATCGCCCATCCTGAGGCGCCCACCGGAACCCTGGCGGAGGGCGACACGCCTAGTCCGCGGTACATATTCCTCTGGAAGAACGAGTCGATTGGGTCTGTGAACACGTTCAAGGGTGATTAGCCGTTATTTTTAGACTCGTGGCATCAGGACGGTACCCACAGATCATGGCCCATGACACGATACCGCAGAGTCCGCCAGAAATCAGGACCGGGCCGGGGCTCGCATGGCTGCTGCCAGAAAGTGTCGTGACGACGTCGCGGTCGCTGTCCGGGTCCGCGTCGTACATGACACGGCCCTGCACCTCGACGGTGACGCCGGGGTTGCCGGGGTGCTGGACCACGGCCCCGACCTTGGTGTTGGGCTGGAAGCGGCGCGGATTTGTTCTGGGCGCGTTGTTGATGGATTTATTCTGGACACTCGCCAGGCTGGAGGGAACAGGCCCATCAACAAGGCGCCCAGAAAAATCATCAACCCAAAAGGCGGTTGTGAGCGAACTAGTCCAAATATCACTAAAGGGTTAGTGTCTTGTGTCTTGTTGTCGATGGCGGCTCACAGAAGGACAGTGACTCTGGACCAGCGAGGATGGTTGCATCAACATACCGAATCTGGGCTTGGGCAGCAAACCCCTCCTTCGCGCCCGGAGCCGGCTCGCCGGCTGCCGTCCATGCTCAGGTCCGTGTCCTTGAGCAGCTCAGGGATCCGGGACGGCAGCGGTGCGTGAACCTGCCGGTTTCGGGTATCTTGTGGTCGGGGACCACGACGGCCGCGCGCGCCACGCGCGGGTGCATGAAGAGCACGAGCGACAGCAGCACGCCCTCGAGCAGCCACGCGCGGGTGCATGAAAAGCACGAGCGATAGCAGCATGCCCTCAAGCAGCCACGCGCGGGTGCATGAAAAGCACGAGCGACAGCAGCACGCCCTCGAGCAGCCACCCTCTGGGCAGGTCGGCGAGGCCCCGGCATGTTGTCGTTGACCTCGTCGGCCACGTCGTCCATGTTGACCATGTCGGCGCCCTAGCATGTTGTCGTTGACCTCGTCAACCACGTTGTCCATGTTGAGCTTGGCAAACGTGCTGATCATCTGGCGGTGCTCTGGTGATAAAAGTTAGCCAAGAAGGCTACCAGGCCAGCAAGCGAAGCGAAGCCGATGCACATCCACATACCTCAAACGCACTCACCCATTTGCCACTTCTGCTTGATGTCCTCCCACTCAAGCTTGGGGATGGATGCTTTTTTCCGAGATCCACTGGGAAGCCATCAGAGACGATGGAAACTCCAGCTCAGACGAGGACCTGCAAGGCTCCGGTGATGAAAGTTAGCCAAAAAGGCTGCCAGGCCAGCAAGCGAAGCGAAGCTGATGCACATCCCCACGCACTCACCCATTTGCCACTTCTGCTTGATATCTTCCCACTCAAGCTTTGTTGGGGATGGGTGCTTCTTTCCGATGAGATACGATGGAATCTCCAGCTCAAACGAGGACCTGCAAGGCTCCGGTGATAAAAGTTAGCCAAGAACTGATGCACATCCACCTACATCAGACGCACTCACCCATTTGCCACTTCTGCTTGATGTCTTCCCACTCAAGCTTTGTTGGGGATGGGTGCTTCTTTCCGAGCTCTACCGGGAAGCACTTGACCTGACGGAGACATGGGACGATGGAATCTCCGGCTCAGACTCGATGGAGGACCTGCAAGGGGGCCCATGTTAGCGGCCAGGCAGAGCAAAGGTAGGGACAGTGTTGAACTAATGAAGAACTCGCCCGACATTGCTGCGGAATAGGTGTGTGCCGGTCTTGACGCAGCGGGAAGAGATTTTTCGAAAGGGATTGAGCACGCCACGGCACGTGGACAGCAGGGTGCCGGCAACGATGAGCGACTCCTGCAGGATGACCATGTTGTCGGACCTGACGAGCTGGAATAGGAAGCAGCACAGCTTGTCTTGAGGGAAAAAGACGTGCGGGAGGGGAAACCAGGGCCAGAGGGAAAAGCGGGAGGGGAAACCAGGGCCAGAGGGAAAAGCGGGAGGGCCAGAGGGAAAAGCAGCGAGGCTCGCCTCCCCATAGCAACTTCCTAATCCTTCCCCATGGGCAACTTCCCAATCCTTTGCTCCCCTTGGGCAACTTACTAATGCTTCCCTTCCCATGAGCAGCTTATGAGCAGCTTCCCAATCCTTCCCTCCCCATGGGCGACTTTCTAGTTTTTCCCTCCCCTTGGGCAACTTCCTAGTTCTTTCCTTTCCATGAGCAACTTCCTAGTTCTTTCCTCCCCATAGGCAACTTCCCAATCCTTCCCTCCCCATGGGCGACTTTTTAGTTTTTTGAGCCTGGAGCAGCGGGCTGTTTCTTAATACGTATTCTTCATCGGGATAAGCTTCGCCGGCCGTACGATCGTGAGCCCAGGTATTCATCTCGTATCCGCTTCTTGTGTCCTGCTTTGTCTACTCACGGGGGAGGCCGTCGGTTCAGTGCGCCATGGGTAGGGGGATTCGAGCCGGGCTGTGACCTGTGCGTGAGGCAGCAACCAGACTCCCGTCCAAGCCCTGAGTCCACAAAACGAACAACCTCGGGCGGATAATGACGAGATGGGAGGGGCCCCTCCCCATGGCAACTTCCTAGTTCTCCCCTCCCCTTGAGCAACTTCCTAGTCCTTCCCTTCCCATGGCTTGCCTCCCCATGGCAACTTCCTAGTTCTCCCCTCCCCTTGAGCAACTTCCTAGTCATTCCCTTCCCATGGGCAGCTTCCTAATCCGTCCCTCTCGATGGACACAAGTTTCCCCGCTTCAGCTCCAAGGTCGGGAGGGCCAGAGAGAAAAGCAGCGAGACTTGCCTCCCATGGCAATTCCCTCTCGAGTGACAAAAGTTTCCCCGCTTCAGCTCTGAGGGCCAGAGGGAAAGCAGCGAGACTTGCCTCCCCATGGCAACTTCCTAATCCTTCCCCTCGAGTGACACAGAGTTCGCCACTTCAGCTCCAAGGTTTCCGGAAAGGCCAAATGCGGCAGGTCGAAACGACAATCTACTTGCTCATAGGCGGTAGAGGTAGTCTGGAGCTGCCCAGTGGGTCACACTTGGGCCATCAGGGTTGGTCAAGCCGTGGCTGCCTGGCCACAAAAGGGAAGTTGCAACCGCTCAGGGCTCAGGGTGGGTGGGCTGGTGGTTGGTGGGCTAGAGGATGAGTGCAAAATTTCTAATTCCCAAGGCACATCCAGTTTCCCTCCAACTCCAACCACAACAACATCATACCAGCCTAGCACCAAGCATTGGCGAGACCAAAGCCGACGCCTCCGGGCATCATCATCTTTATCCTCTTTATCCTTTTTCAGTTTCGGTACGTTCCCACCCACCGGCTACCGTGCCTGGTACCCATTGCACTCGTGAGACCCATCTCGCTGCCCCCGCCACCCTCCCTGTCCTTGTGCGTGCAACGCAAAGGTGAAATGACACAAGAGACGAGGCCAAGCATCTAACATTTGTCCTGTTCTTGATCCAGAAAGCCTTGGTCAACTGGGCCAGCAGCAGCAGCAGATGCAGCTGCTGCTGCTGCCCCTCATCGAAAATCGCGAGGAGCTGCTCATCGAAATCGTCAACACTCGTAGCGATTTTCGATGAGCGGCTGTTTGTCGAACATCGTCAACAACTCCTTGCGATGTTTGACGAGCAGCTGTTGGCGGATATCCCCGGGTCGAGGTTCCTTCCCCAAGGAACTTGGTCTGGATATCCCTGGGTCGAGGTTCCTTCCCCAAGGAACTTGGTCTGGATATCCCCGGGTCGAGGTTCCTTCCCCAAGGAACTTCGTCTGGGAGATATACGTCAACAGCTCCTTGCGATTTTCGATGAGCAGCGTCATGGACGGAGGGTGCGTGGCCGAGGGTGCGTGGCCGAGAACCTCTTGACCTCTCGAGAGCTCGCCGCCTCTTGACCTCTCGAGGAGGGCGCGTGGCCGAGGGTGCGTGGCCGAGAACCTCTTGACCTCTCGAGAGCTCGCCGCCTCTTGACCTCTCGAGGAAAGCTCGCCGACCTCTTGACCTCTCGAGGAGAGCTCGCCGCCCTCTCGACCTCTCGAGGGTGCGTGGCCGAGGAGGGTGCGTGGCCGAGGACCTCTTGACCTCTTGAGAGCTCGCCGAGCTTCTCGGGGGCATCAGCAGCAGCAACAGCAGATGCAGCTGCTGCGCAGGATCGAGGCCGCCGAGGATGTCATCAAGTTCCCCCGGGAGACGGAGGCCGCCGAGGATGTCATCAAGTTCCCCCGGGAGACGGAGGCCGCCGAGGATGTCATCAAGTCCCCCGGGAGACGGTTGCCAGCTCAGAGATGGAGGCTGCCGAGGACGTCATCATCCCCCCGGGAGACGCCAGCTCAGAGATGGAGGCCGCCGAGGATGTCATCAAGTTCCCCGGGAGACGGTTGCCAGCTCAGAGATGAAGTCTCTCGTGAGTGCCCTCGCCGCTTGCCAACTTGAACAACCTCCAACACCCAGTTCAACCGCCTCACCTGCGGTGCCTTTGGACTTGCTCCTCGGCCTCTTGAACCTGCCTCTTTGCTCCAGCGGGGCTGTTCGGTCCCACCTCGCGATTTCGATGAGCAGGTGCGCGAAGGCTTCGTGAATAAAGGTTAGCAGATGATCATCCCACGTTTCTCTTTCCTGGGCAGAGCGAAAACTAACCACAACTTGTGAATGGGGAGGGATCTGCAGATTCGAGAAGCACTTGAGCCGAGAACAAAGTCTCAACATCCCAACACATCCCGATCGTCTTCCGGGCGAGCTAGCGTCTTCTGGGCGACCTGCTGTCATCAGGTTTCAATCCATATACCTCGACGATATTAGCTCGTCCGGAAGACGCGAAGCTCAGGTGGTACAAGAGCAGGACATCAAAGTCCATATACCTCGACGAGGCTGTCGCCAGATGCAGCAATATGCCAAGCCGAAGACGACTGCATCTGCAGCGCCGGGGCCTGGAATCCCCGCTGACGAGAGCCGGAGGGAGATGACGGACAAGTACCGCATCTGCGTCGCCGGGGCCTGGGATACCCCCGCTGACGAGAGCCGGAGGGAGATCGCGGACAAGTACCGCATCTGCGTCGCCGGGGACGACGACTGGTGGCTGTACGGCAACAGCTACTACCACATCGTCTGCTTCAACGCACGAGGCCGTCGCCAGATGCAGTTGGTTCCGGATGGAGCTCGGCTGGTAAGTTTGGACAATCCCTTCTTCCCCATTACTTCTCATGCTGGGCAATGAATTGACACAAGGTTTTGCCCAAAGGCGAGATGAGGTGCGGGGATGACTGGTTGGGGCCGATGCACCGCCAGCAGCTGAGTCCTGCGCCGCCCGCGAGAGCACAGCGGATGGGCAGGGCAGGGCCACATTGACGACGAGGTAACTGTCGGTTCTATATCTTGCACATGACCAGCCTTGGTCTTCCCTTGGCTTGCATGAGCAAAGTGTTTCCTTGGCTGGTGCCACAAGTTTCTTTGGCTCTAACACTTTTCGCTTTGACCCAGACTAGGCTTTACGGCGTCGGCATCCCCGACCACCAGACCTGCCTTTTACGGCGTCGACCTGCCTTTCACGGCGTCGACATCCCCGACCACCCCGGGGTCCGTCAAGGCTCGGCTGCCAGCCGTCAGGGCGGCATCACATGAGCGCCGTCGGGGCGGCACCACAACAGCCTCCGTATTCGCGTACGCGAGTACGTAGAGGTAGAGGCCGTCCCGGCGGCGCTCCGGGGCGCCACCACTGCTTCTGCCGACACCACCGTCAGAGCCCGATCTGGGCGACATGGCGGCAGTCGCTAAAATCCCGATGGAGAAGAAGGGATATCTCGTCGAGGATCAGCACAAGTATCCTCCCACGATGAACTACCAACGCCATGACGAGCCGAGGGTGGGTGCGACGTGCTCGACAAGGACATTAACAGCACTCGTCTTATCATCTATCTTCTTGAAGATCTCGAACGCCTCCTCGTACAGCCCGACGTTGATGCAGACCTCGGAGATCTCCTGGGGGTTAAAGCCGTCCAGGCGGTGGATGTAGTCCATGACGCGAGACTTGTCTGCCTTGGCGGCGGTGAACATGAGAAGGTTCTGCAAGTTCTGTCAGCCGGCCCTTCCTGCAGCCGCCCACGGCCGCCGTGGACCGGTTCCTCAACCAGCTGGTGACCGAGGTCTGGGTCGACCACGGCTGCCAGCCGTCAGGAAGACGGTGCAAGTGCTTCCTGGGAGATCTCGGAAGCACCCATCGCCAACAAAGCTTGAGTGGGTGTGCATGCGAACGAGCTCTGTGTCTGAGCAGCCGTTGGGGCGCCACCACATGAGCCGCCGACACCAGCATCCATCCCCAACAAAGCTTGAGTGGGAGGCATCAAGCAGAAGTGGCAGGTGGGTGTGAGTGCGCATGCGAACGAGCTCCATGTCTGAGATTTGTTTCGGTGCGCCATCGCATCCGCATTCGCCCGCGAGTGTGTCGAGGTGGAGGCCGTCCCGATGGTGGCGCTCTCTGCTGCATCCACACACCCACGGCGACCATGTGCTGCCGTCCCGGCGATTCCGATCATCCCTGCCCGACGCTGTCCAAGGACTACCGTGGCAGGGCTACCGTGGAATTTCTCTTCGGCCCAAACACCGGGCATTTCTCTTCGGCCCAAACACCGAAAGGGACCTCCGCGAGCTCCACGACGACGCCCGGAGGTCAACGAGGAGTGGCAGCACTGACCGCGGCACTCCCCTTCGGCCCAAACACCGAAAGGGACCTCCGCGAGCTGCACGACGACGCCCGGAGGTCAACGAGTGGCAGGCCAACGAGTGGCAGCACTGACCGCGGCCCGGTGCGGGCAGCCCCCGAATGACGTCATCGGACCCCGGGTGCACCATTACCTCCGTTTCAAACTGCAGGTTTATGCTGGGCCGCGGCTTGTTCTCGGTATGGTTGTGGTTAAAGATCCAATGGCAAACACTTGCGCACACCCAATTGCGCCGGCTGCTGTGGCTGGCTCCGTACTGGCCATGTGCTGGCTTGGTGCTGGCTTGGTGCTGTGCTGGCCATGTGCACCAGACGCACTCAGGTTAAAATAATGAATTATAGCTGGAGAATGCAGCCCACGCTTTGATTGAGCCAGTGTCGTCCGCCCATGCCGTGCAGGTCACCAACTGGGTCTTCTGGGTCTTCTGGGTCTTGTGCTGTCTGTCAATCAATCGCCCTCGGGACCAGTGGCTGCCAGTCAAACCACACACACGCGCGCACACCCCCTCAGCTAATTCGACGCACCCGCCCCCCTTGCCCTTGCCCCCCCTTCCCTTCACTCCCTTTCCCACGACCCTGCGCGAGACACCGACGTGGAAGGGGTCAAGTACAAGAAGAAGAAGAAGAAGCTTGTCTTGATTTGCCGCCGAGCGCTACGCAGGGTGTGATGCGCCACCACAAACTCGTCGCATTGCCCCCTCTCCCCTGGGGGGGCACTAATCCGCAGCTCTGGGGGGCACTCTGGAGGGCACTAATCCCCCCCCCCTTCCCCCCTCCCCCCCACGGCTGTCCTGGCGTGTCCAGAGCGGCGTCCGGGCTTCAAGTATGGGAGCAGGAAAGCAATGCAATTTCATTGTTCATCTCTCGGCGCCATCCTCACCTAGTACCGACAGCGTGCACCAATCTGCACCGCATGCACCGATTATACCGACCGCGTGCACCGACTGCACCGATTACACCAACTGCACCCACCCTCACTCCTACAATATTTCCCTTGCAATACGGCTCCGTACTCTCCTCACCATCCCCCCGTTCACCTCCCTGTCGCCCGCAATACAAGGTACTTGGAAGCATAGTCTTCGGCCCGCCCTTGGTCACCGACCATCCTCATAATGGTGGCCTGTTTGGCACGCGTCTCGCACTGCTTCACCGTGTCCTCAATAGCCTCAAAGCAAGAATACGCACGCTCAAACGCCTCGGCTGCGCTCGCCGATAGCTCCAGCATCTGCTGTTCTTTGGTTCGTGACTGCTTGCTGCCGGCTAGAGTTGTCGTGCTGAGGGTTGGCAACAAGGTGACGCTCTCTGCACCTACACGCGTGTCCGGCCGGCCCCCTGCGGTTGACGACTCTTGCCCCGGGTGGACGGATGGACACATGTGTGCTGTGAGAAGAAGTGCGCCCTCGGAAAGCTCGCCAGCCAGCCCCGTAAAGGCGTCACCGAGCGTCAGGTACAGCGTTCCAGCCATGAAAGCGGCGTCGCACTCGAGGGCGCGGGGGATGATCTCGCCGAGCAGTCTAGCCGCCTCGGAGAATTCGCCAAGCGAAACGAGGATATTGGCCAGCGAGCCCAGAGAAAGCCAGAGCGCAGGCAACAG
Source organism: Gaeumannomyces tritici R3-111a-1 (assembly GCF_000145635.1). Classification (NCBI taxonomy): domain Eukaryota; kingdom Fungi; phylum Ascomycota; class Sordariomycetes; order Magnaporthales; family Magnaporthaceae; genus Gaeumannomyces; species Gaeumannomyces tritici. The sequence goes on along the minus strand of NW_008804546.1, from coordinate 6,326,554 downwards.
GCGGGCGCGCCAGGCAGCCGAGGCAGCACGTAGTGCAAGTACAAAGCCCTTGCGCGAGCGACCGGCGCGGTCGTGCAAACCGGCTCGGGCGAGCAGCAGGCGCACGCGCAAGCAGACATCACGGCCCTGATCGCGTTGCTCGCCAAGTCTGACATTGGTCATTTCCAGGGCGGCGGCAAGCTCGCCACGGCGCGTCAGAGCTTCGACGTGTAGTGAATCGACGATAAAGGTCATGTCGGGCTCGTTTTCGTCTGGCTTTGACGACTGCACCAGCTGAGAAATAAAGTGATCGGCAGCGTCGAGGTCACCGCGATGCAATTCACGGCGGAGACGGATGAGTCCGCGGAAGCGCGACCAGTGTCGGCCCACCTTCCACGAGCGGAGGGGGTCACGATCGAGGGCATCCAAACGCGCAATGGCCTCGTCATAGTGACCGCGAGCGACGAGCAGGCCCGCGAGACAGCAAGTGACCTTGAGCTCGTCTTCGAACATGGCACCGCGGGCATGGACGCGCAAGAAGACTTCGCACATGGTGCGGGATAGGAACGCGAGCCCTAGGCGGTCCCAGAGAGCGGTCGTGAGGGACAGCTGGGCGCCCATGGCGCCCCAAAGGTTGTGCTCGACAACTATGCGCGAGCTGGCCATGATAAACTTGACGGCCGTGGCAATGCTTTCACCATTGCAGAGAGACAGCTTGGCCTCGCTGAGCAGAGCGGAGCTCCAGAGGGGCCAGCAGTTGACCTCCTTGGCCTTGACGCGTAGGAAACTTAGAGTCTCTTTGCCGACTCCTAGCATACTGCCCGACTCGAGATCGCGCACAAGCTGTGGACGAGCTCGGCCAAACTGGAAGAGCCAGTTGAGAGAGAAGTTGAGGCAGGCGTCGTCCCTGTTTTCTCTCGCAGTCGACACCGTCTCCAGCATGGTCAAGACGGCCTCTTTGTGGCTGCCAAAGTCGGCCTGCAGAATCGCCAGGTTCAGCAACGCATACTGGTAAAAGAGACGATCCCTGTTCTGCATTGTGTAGTCAAAATAACGGTGAAGGTAGTCGAAGGATGTTGGGTAGTCGCCCGATCTCCATGCTTCTAGGAAACTAGACTGCATGTTAGCGTCATGCCCGCTAAAACAAGTCTCCCACCGGGGTATACAGGTTCCTTGTCGGCGTCACTGGGTCACGTCACTGCGTCACGTACCTGACGTAGTGTGACAAGCTGGGGATCATGGCACTTCCAGCGAGCAGTTCTCGATAATGCCGCTCAACAGCTGGAGGTATGCGGCAGCCATATGCTATAGCAAAAGAGATGGGGGCTGTCAACATTGAGGCTCTTGGGTGCAGGGTTTGTGCTTTGGGTCGGGAGTGTCTACTTTGTATCTGGTTGACCTGAAACTCGAGCAGAAACTCAATGTCCTCTGTGCTGGCGTCGGGAGGGCCTCCTTGGAGATGGCGACCCAGGCCGGGAGGGCCTCCTTGGAGATGGCGACCCAGGCCGCCGTAGACGACTTGGGCGACGTCGTGCACGGCGGGGCCCCACTCATGCTGGCCGGCCAGCAGCACGCTGTCAAAGGCGAGGCCGCCAATCCCCGAGTTTCTTCGCGTCCAATAGGCAGCCGCCGTGGGTTGACGGTACTTGACAAAGCCAGCCCACAGCTCCGTGGCCTTTTGGAACGAGAGACGCGAGAACTCGAGTTGGGCGCGCCGCACAAAGTTACCAAAGGGGGAGTTGGGCGCTAGGCGCACGGCATCATCGGAGGGCAGCTCCTCGCCGTTCTCAGCAGCCAGCCGAAGCTCCTCGCGGGTCGGTGCAAGCAGCAGTCGCGGGTCATCAGTCAGGAAGCGATGCAGGGCATCGAGCGAGTCGATCTGCCACAGCTTTTTGAGGAAAAGGAGGAAGGAGAGGGGGGACAGGATATGCTCGAATTCTTGTATCGACGTCAGAACCGCCGTGGCGGCCGCCGCCTTTTCCCAACGGTCGACTGAAGAAGCGCCCGGGAGGGGGGTGGCAGAGAGGCTGCTGTGAATGTGTGAGCCGACAAAGCTCAACAACGGGACCGCCGCCTCGTCAGGAACCACCCCCGACACGTAGACATCGATCACCGCGAGCAGTGAGATCTTGGCTGGCGTCAGGTACGACATTCCGGCGAGGCAGAAGCTGGTGTCTTTGGAGCATGGGTCGATGCGAGCATGGGTCGATGCGAGGCGACAGATGGGGCGGCTGGAGACTGGGGGATCTCCACTGTTTACTGAATGGAGAGGGCAGTGGTCGCTACAGTGATGCGTCTGACGAATTCGAGCGGGAGCGGGACTCAAACGACTCGTGTGGGACAAAGGGTAGGTGCGAGGTACCTAGGGACCTACCGTACCCACCACAGTTGACCCTCAACCAAACTGGAAAGTCTTTTAGCACAGGTCGACACCTCCAAACCACCTCCACCTCCACCAACACCTCCAATCCACCGACACCTCCAATCCACCGACACCTCCAATCCACCAGCACCCGACGCCGACTCATCAAAGCCACGTGATACCGCGTCACTCATAATCGCTCCGACCGGAACCCACGCCATGCTTGCAATCCATCCATTCTCCACTCTACCGCTCCTCTGCCTCCAATCTCCAATCCATCCTGCCTAATCTCCAATCCATCCCGCCTCCCGCCCTGCCCGTCCGTTTATCCAAAAACATGCCCGGTCTTCGCATTACGTCGTGGAATGTCAATGGCATCAGAAACCCGTTTGCCTACCAACCATGGCGAGAGAACAAGACCTACCAGGTGCGTTGTCTTGTCCACTCTCCATGTCTTGTCCCACTCTCCATCCGTCTGTTCCTGACCACCCCTCAGGCCATGTTCGACTCTCTCGAGGCCGACATCGTCATCATGCAAGAGACCAAGATCCAGCCCAAGGACCTCCAGGATGACATGGTTCTCGTTCCCGGCTGGGACGTCTACTTCAGTCTGCCCAAGTTCAAAAAGGGCTACTCGGGCGTTGCCATCTACACTCGCACCTCCAAGTGCTGTCCCATTCGCGCCGAGGAGGGCATCACCGGCGTGCTCTGTCCTCCAAACTCTGCCACCAGATTTCGTGACCTCCCCGCCGACTGCCAGATCGGTGGCTATCCCCGCCCCGGCCAGCTGACCCGAGACGTCGACGAGGCCACCCTGGACTCTGAGGGTCGGTGCATGATCCTGGAGTTCCCGGCCTTTGTCCTCATCGGCGTCTACAGCCCAGCCGCCCGCGACGAGACGAGAACCGACTTTCGCCTCGGCTTCCAAGAAGCCATGGATGTCAGAGTCCGTAACCTCGTCGCCATGGGCAAGCATGTGGTTTTGACGGGTGATCTGAACATTATCCGTGGCGAGCTCGACACTGCCGGCCTCGTAGACTGGCTACGCAAGGCAAATATGAGCTTGGACGACTTCCTCTCGACGCCGTCTCAGCGCCTCCTCAACCATCTTGTCTTTGGTGGTGTCGTCATTGGCAAGCGCGATCATGGCCGAGAGACACCAGTCATGTGCGACCTGGGCCGCGAGTTCCACCCCATCCGCCAGGGTATGTATACATGCTGGGAGACTCGCAGGAATGCCCGCCCAAGTAACTTTGGTAGTCGCATTGACTATGTGCTGTGTAGCGCCGGTATCAGGAGCTGGTTCGTCGATGCCGGCATCCAGGAGGGCTTGCTCGGCTCCGACCACTGCCCTGTGTACGCAACCCTGAGTGACATTGTCAAAGCGGGCGAGGAGGATGTTCATATTGCCGATTTGGTGAATCCCGAGGGCATGTTCCGTCATGGGGAGCGGCTACGAGACTGGTCTACAAAAGATCTTCTCTCTTTATCGGCAAGACTCATCCCTAATTTTGATCGCCGCCAGAGCGTCAAGGATATGTTCTCCAAGAGGTTTCCTCAACCACCCCACAAAGAAACGCCCCCAGTACTATCCACTGCGATCGCTTCAAACACATCGATGGACACACAAGCTGCTGCATCCACAACCTTCCAGTCAGGCTTGCAGAAAAGGCCACGCTCGCCACCTGTGTCCTCCCCACCACAGAAGAAAGCCAAGTCGGCAGCAGGCCGGTCTTTGGCCAAACAGACCACTAGCGGCTCCCAAACGAGCTTGAGAGGTTTTTTTACGCCCAAGCAGTCACTCCGAGCCTCTGAGACCATCTTCGATCCCATACAATCCAAAGAATCATGGTCAAAGATTCTGGGCAAGAGGGTTGCGCCAAATTGCGAACACGGCGAGCCCTGTACCAGTCTTGTGACCAAAAAACCAGGTATCAACTGTGGTGAGTTTTTTCTCCTCGGCCCACAGGAGATGGCACACAACAAGTCTTTGGTACCTCCCAGATTCTCCGGCCTATTCACCTCCCAGATTCTCCGGCCTATTCACCTCCCAGATTCTCCGGCCTATTTGCCATCGGCGCTTGTCGACTAAAATACACCCTGTCAGGTCGATCATTTTACATGTGCGCCCGCCCGCTAGGCCCATCAGGCGAGAAAGAAAAGGACACCGAGTGGAGGTGCGGCACATTCATCTGGAGCAGCGACTGGGGAAAATCGAAATAAATCCTCGGCAAGCCCCCATCAGAGTGTTCCGAGATACTCTCAGCCATTCATCATAATCACATGGGTCACCGATGGGTGACAGTTTGCAGTCTCAACCTCGCCCCGACTCATGGCACAGCTGTCAGAGCCTGACTTTCCGTCTAATCCCTTTTCAATTCCTTTCGTCACTTCCTTCTACCTTGTGCCTCCATTCCAATGCCCAGCCGCTGCCAAATTTCGAATCCCGTTTATACTCCTGACGGGAAGTCTTGCATAGAACTTCCAGGATGATACCATGGTTCCCCGTTGGTGGAGCCTGCTACCCAATGCACCTTGCCAGAACATGGACGCGTTGATACGAGCAGTCGTATGCATCTCGCCATGTCAGCCAGGGAGCATCTGGCTAGAAGGCCGGATCCAGATTCATGTCAAACGTGAAAGCCGGATCAAGCTGGAAGGCTGGACCGAGCTGGAAGGTTGGATCGTGCTGGAAAGTCGGGTCAAGCTGGAATTCCGCACCAAGCTGGAAGGCTGCATCAAGCTGCAAGGTTGGGTCGTGCTGCAAGGTTGGGCCGTGCTGGGTGTTGAGGCCGAGCTGGAAAGTCGGGTCAAGCTGAAAGTCGGCATCAAGCTGGAAGTCCGCATCAAGGTGGAAAGCCGCATCAAGGTGGAAAGCCGGGTCAAGCTGAAAGGTCGTGTCAGGCTCAATGGTGAGACAAGCATCCTCTTGGATCTTGTTCCAGAGGTTGGCGGGCGATTCGGTGTTCAGGGGGGCGATCGGGATCCCCAGGGTGTCGGCACTGGATCGAAGACCCGAGCTCTTGTCGCCTGCCGCCAGCAACTCTTCGTTCAAGGAACAGCATGTGTTGCTGCCCACGCTGCCATCGCCAGCAAGGAGGTCGACTTGATGATTGTCATCAACAATCATATCTTTGTCATCGACCTTGCGCGGCGCCCAGGTCGAGTTTGCCTTGCTCTTCAGCTCCTTCCCCTTGGATTTCGTGATCTTGTTGGCAGCAGGCCTTTTCTTAGTCTGGCCACCCTTCTTGCGGTGCGAATCTCCAGCTCTTCCACCGCCGGTCGCCAAAGCGGCCTCGGGGTAGTCGGGCTCATGTCTTACCCCCTCCCTCATCTTGCGTGCGCGTGTCTCTCAGTGAGCGCGAACCTCAGGTAACTCGTACTTCCACATTGTGGAGACTGCCTAGGCTATGAGAAGAATATTAGCTAGTACATCCATGATTTTCGTCTGAGGCAACCGTCAAAGATTACAGTTGCCTGATGTGGTATTGCAAGGGTGCGAGGAATCATGGTGATAGGGAGGGTGAGATTGAACTGAGGGGATAGCTAGTTGCGCAGAGTTTGGACAGCTTCCCCTTGGCGAATTTGGGTTGCCCATCGCAAAAGAGCAAAATGGTTGCTCGTGAAGTCCGCATTTTCCTAATAATCACATACTTCTTGAGATCCGTTTGTCTTTTTGAAGATGTGAATGCGGCATCGATGTTACACCGAGGTTTCGCCCTTCTATCCCCTCAGGTCGCATCCCCTGTGTGGATCATCTGCCCGAGCTATATGGTTGGTTTCGTCTGCATTTACTGTATTAATGAGGAGCATGCGACTTCTTCTCGTCGGTGAAGATTAGACAGAAGTGCATTATCACCTGAGTAAATACACTGTCGCTCGAAACAGCCGGTCGATTTGCTATCGAATTCCTTCTCAAGTCTCCACGGCGTATATTTCTCATCCTCCTCACCAAAGTCCGCCTTTAATCATGTCTAAACGCCATGGCTATGCTGTCATTGGGGCTGTGAGGTAGTCCCCTTGCAGGAATGTAAAGAGAAGGCAGAACATCGAGGATGGGTATCTGTGAAGTTCCGCTATTGCTGTGTATCGCCTCCTAGGTTAGGACCGGCCTCCCTCCCAGCTTCCCCGTTCGTTCTCCTGTAAAACCTAGTTGGGAGTCTCCTTCGCCTCGGTGGCGGCGGCAGCCGCAGTCGCCTGACGGTTGGTCCGCTGTAAGAGAACTGTTGTCAGTCTTGCCAGCCCGAGGAAAGTTGGAATATCGTAGTGCTTACACGGCGAATGATCTCGCTGGAGCGACGCGGGGTGTAGCGATAGTCAGGGTGCTTCTCGTGAAGCTTGCGCTTGATGTCGTCGGCCATCTTCTTGTACTTGGAGCGCATCACGGGAGTCTCATTTGCCCACTGCTTTCCCAGAATCACAGCTACCATCTAAGTTAGCGTTCGAATTGGGAAATCATCAGGACCAAGTGAACGTACAGATCATATTGTTGTGAATTCCGGGATTGTTGGCCTTGACAGTAGCGTGAAACTCCTTCCTGTAAAGAATGTAGGCATTGGGAGGACGCGGAATCTTCTCCTCCTTCTGAGGCTTAGGATCCTGGGCGACATTGTTGGACTGGGGCTCAGTCTGAGTGGGAAGGGAAAGATTGACGGTGGAGCCATTGGGCATGGCATGGGCGCTGGATTGCATCGTGAATCCGGCCGACGCAACAAGACCGGCATAGCTCGAGGCTAGGGATGTGGCAGGTGCCGAGAAGCTCTGGAAGATACTTGGGTGGATCAAGTTAGGCCGCGCGATGTTCTGTTGGGCGAACGTCGGCTGGAACACATCCTGCTGCATCATTCCAGAGTCGAAGACCTGGGACGGTGACATGAGGGAGCCATTGTAGACCAGCTGCTCGACGATATTGGCGCTTGTTGAGTCACCAGGATTGACGAGGCCAAAGTCCATGGCGTGGTGGTGGTCAGTTTGACCGATGGGGCTGCTAGGGATGCTGTCAAGATGATCTGTGGTGGCAACAGTGTCGGGAGAGGAGGCCTCGTCGAGATATCCAGCACCGAATGAGAAAGACTCGCCGCCGGAGACTTCGGAAATCATCATCGCAGTGGAAGTTCCAGTCGCAGTACGATCAAATCGGATCTTGTTGAAGCCACAGGCTGTCTCATCCGAGATGTTGCAGGAGTTGATGCTGACATCTTGACCACTCTTCCGGAGATCCCAGAGCCAGACCGCGCCGACACCTTGAATCATGACGACCTGAAAGTCCTGCTCAAAGGAGAAGGTCGGCCCAATGTAGTAGCGACGAGCCTTGATGTCACGGACGAAAGAAATCTCGTTGATGCCCGAGTGACTGCAGTTTCTTCTTAGTAATGCCAGTGGAAGAATTATGGGTTAGGGAATCTTACATTCGGAACCAGCTCAGAAGCATCTTCTTGGAGGTCTCATCAAGCTGGTCGAAGAGGATGGTCGCGATGTGCGCGATATTGTTGGTGTTCCCGTCTTGCGTGATCTGGTCCTTGACTATGACCCAGACGGAGGTAGCTACCTCCATTTGGGAGATATCCGCTTCCGGGGTACTCATTTTGGTGGTGCTGTTGGAAACGTCCTGAGGCTGGATTCGGGTGAGAAGCTGTATCCTGGAGTGCTGCTCGAGGCGGCTAGACGAAGAATGGTGGTGATGTGTTGATGAAAATGGTTCTGCAGGCAGAGGAAAGAAGGAGGAAAATCTTGGCTTGGAGTTGAAATGTGAGCACGTTTGTGGTGATGACTTGGTGAAGGGGATCTGAAAACTAAATGGTACCTTTGGGATGTTCCCCCTCTTGTTAATGCATTTGTAAAAGCAGATTATACGATCTCCACTGAATCTTCAACTATGGGGCGGAAATGTGATTGGCGATAGGTTGTATGGCAGTACAAAGCCGGGGGAAGTAAGGAGAAGGACGTTCGCCTTTTGTTGACAAAAAAATGAAGGGAATTCGAAACCGTCAACAGCCGCAAAGTTGGCAAAAAAATCCAATTATCCGACCGCTTGCAAGCCCTAAAGCATTATTTAGCCGTGTTATATTACATTCCAATGTTAAGGAAACGTTGGAATGGTTATCGTGGTCTCCCTTGCGTCGTCACACCTGGTGTAAGTGAGCAGGCAGTTTGGCAGATGTCCGATTAAGGTTGGGGGTTATGGGGCGCGGTGGATGTGGTCGAACGGCCCCCACCGGATTTGGCGGGCGCTGTCAGCCCAAAATGCGGGAACGATGTTCGAAACGGGTCAAGTGGCACACAGGTGCGGATCTTAATGCAAACGTTCCCGCGCTGCCGGGAACATCGAACTGTGCACGCTTGCGTGGTGGGGTGGGGGTGTGGGCGTCCCCCCCCTCCCC
>NW_008804546.1:6292431-6317318 GCF_000145635.1 Gaeumannomyces tritici R3-111a-1 | reverse complement strand
CGTCGGTCGGGGGTCGGGGGTCGTCGGGCCCGTCCCCCCTCCCCCCCCCCCCCCCCCCCCCACCTCGAGCTGAAATTTTGCTGGCTGCTGTGGCTGCCGCTCACTTTGCTCTCACCTTTTGAGCAGCGAACGTGCACTTGGAAATTTGTTCCCCGTGTTAGCACTAGTTTGTGGGGGGGGCAGAGTTTTCTCGTCTCTGCAAAAAGAAGGTGGCTGGGGGGAGGGGTCGCAGCCAGTAAGGTGGCAAATGCAGCAGGCAGGCGTGACCACATCCTTATGCGCAGCCCCACTCCTAGTCTCGCGCCCATCCCTGTCCGGGCTTGCAGCCGCATTTCAGCACGGGCCTCCTTCCTGAGTAGGAAAGTTGGGGGGGATGGCACGCAGGACAAACACCAGAGGGGGCTGCACTGTACTTGGATACTGTGGTGCTGCAGGACTGACAGCCACTGACAGCCACCGACAGCCACACATTCGATGGTCAAAGCATTGGACCATCTCCCAGAACCCCGGCTCGATGTGCAACCCTCTCCCCATTGGTCGTGTGGTTGATTGAAGACGTGAGCACGTCCCCGTCCAGCTTTCTTCTTCCGTCTCTTCTTCCTTTTTCTGGCTCCTTCAAATCTCGCGGCAAAGCAGCCCCGGTCTGGCGGTCAGCCGTTCCATTAAGGGGGCCACACATGCTAGCAGTGTGCAGCTCGGAAGAGGCACTCTGAATAGGCGGCCAAGAATTGTTCACTTTGCATCGCGGGGCCATGACAAGTCCCTCTTACTCAGTCCCCCCTTGCATACTGCGCCCATCGCGGTCCACGTCGAAAACCCACACATTGATCGCAGGAAAGAAATACCTAGAGGCTTGCTATATACCTAGGCAACCGAGAAAAATGAAAAAAGTCTAAGACTTTGTCGGTCGAGAATGATACATATGGCGGAAGGATAGGACAGGGGCTAAATGAGGCACTGAGCCGACACGGCGTAGAAAGCCGGCTCAACCGGATCGTGTAGTTACGAGAACACGAAGAAAGCTGCACCGAAAAAAGGAAACCAAAAACTATATCATATCATAGGTTGGAATCCCGACCTGACACATGTTGAGAGCATGTGGGAGAAAGATTTGAGGGGGGTCCAATCCAAACCTGCCCTCACTCTTCCTGATACGATATCTTCCTCATCTCTCCCAGCCTGCGGCGTGCCGCGCCAAGGGAATTCTCAAGCTGGAGTATTTCGACCTAGGGGGGGATGCATGGTTAGCGTTGACGCAAGGAGGTCAAACGAAGGGTAAAATGTCAGGATACGTACCTGTTGCTCCATCTCCCGGACTTTAAACTCGTGCGACCCCAGTTTGGAGTAGTCGACCTGCTCCTCCTCGCCCTGCCGGTCTCTGATGAGCGCCTGGACCTGCCGCACAAGGGACCGACACGCCGCCCCGACCGCCTTGCTCGCCTGCTCCAGCCCCTCCTGACTCTTGCTCATGAAGCCGGCCTTGACGCGGCTGGCAGCCACCAGCTGCGCCGTCGACGCCGCCACGTCGTTGGACGCCACTATCAGCTGCTCCGGGCTGTTGCGGTTCGAGATGACGCCGTCTGCCGTCTCGATGAGCGTATTGGTCGACGAGGCCACCGCCTTGGCCGCCGATACGAGTCCCTCGGTCCACCTGTTGTTCTTCTTGTAGAATGCCGTGCGCGAAGAGGTCCCCCGGCCGGCTTGCACAATCTCCTGCTGTGTTGTCGTGGCGGCCTTGATCAGCTGCGCAATGGCGTTGGTGACGGCCATGGCGGCATCCAAGATTGAGTCGTGCACTTTGAGCTCGTACGTCGAGTAGCCGTCCCTCGGCTTGTTCTTGAGCTTGGCCAGGCGCGCGGCGGCCGCGGCGATGGCGTCGGCAGCCTTGCTCAGCTCGTTATCCACAATCTCGCCCAGATCACCTTTGAGCTTGCCGAAGCCCGGGGCGAACGTCTCGACGAGCTTGCTCAGCTTTTGCAGGTTCATCTGCACGTCGTTGTTGCTGTTGATGACCACGTCGGTCCTCTGGATCGGATCCATGCCCTCGAGCCGGAAGCTCTGCAGGCCGCGGAAGAACTTGACCGTCGCGGCGGCCGACTGTCGCGCCCCATTCATCAAGGCGTCCGTCTTTTTGTCGTCCGTCGCAAGCCTCGTGACACCCTTGGTGTTGTTGCACACATCCGCCAGAGCGCTGCTAAAGACATTGACTGACTTGATCAAGTCCGAGTGTGTACTGTTGGGGCCGTCGGCAATAAAGTTGTTAAAGGCCGTTGCGAACTCCATGGCGCTCGCCGACGCCTTCTCGATCTGCGACAGCACGTACGTCGGCGACGCGTTCTGGTTGCCGGCCTGCATGGTCGAGTCGAGCTCGTACAAAGCGTCGTCGACGCGCTGCACACCGGCCTGGAGGACAGAGTCGATGATTTCGTTCATCTTGTCCAGGTTTGACATGATGAGGGCATCAATCTGTCCGTCCAGGGCCGTATCCGTCGCGCCCTGGTTCTCCCTCAGCTCGTTGAGCTCGATCAGAGTCTGGTCCATGCCAGCCTTGTACACCTCGAGCTCCTCCTCCTTCTCGCGCAGGAGCTGCTCGATATCGGAGCTGCCGTCCCTGAGCTTGCTTTGCGCATTCTCCAGGGCGCGCGACTTGCTGCGCAGGGCCTCCTCGAGATCCGCCATCTCCCGGTTATACTTGGACAGCATGGTCGACAGCTCGTTGCCCTTGCTGCGCTCGAGGTTGTCGGCGCGGTCGAGCGCCATGCGGAGCTCGCGCTTGAGCTTCTCGACCTCGTCCTTGCTGGACCCCGACAGTCTGTCCTTGTCGTGTAGGGCCCGGTCCCTCTCCCTGATCATGTCGGCGAGCTCAAGGTTTTTCGTCTTGATCTCCCGCTCGAGCTTCTCTCGCCGTTCGATTGCCTCCTGGGCAGAGGCCGCCTTGAGCTGGACCGACTTGAACTTTTGCAGGAGGTCAAGGTGCTCGTGGCGCAGCTGGGAATACAACTTTGCCAGGGCCTCGTACTTTGTGCGCCACGTGTTCACCTGTTCCTGCAGCGCCCGGATTTGATCGTCCTTGCTGCTCATCTGCTGACCCAGGCTGCCCTGGACGTGCTGGAGTTCCCCTTCGAGTGCCTTGACGCGCTGGTCGTACTGTTGTAGCATCAGCTGGTCTTGCTCGTACTGGGCTCTTGCTCGCAGGTTCTCCTGTTCCAGCTCGGCAAGGCGCCCCTGGGTGGCCATTCTCGCCTGCTGTTCCAGAAGCGCCTGGTGTTCTCGTTGCTGCTGCTCTGCCAGCCGTCGCTGCTGCTCGGCGAACTGTTGCTGGGCGAGCAGAGCGGCCTGCTCCTGCGCCTGCATCTGCTGGCGCTGGCGCTCCTCGAGTGCGCGCTGCTGGGCCTCGTACTCGCGATTCTGTTCCTCGAGCTGTGTGCTCCAAAAGTCATTTATGACTCCTGGCTCCTCGTTCTTGGGCTGTGGCGGAGGCGTCGGTTGCCGCTCGATTTCCTGCTTTGGCCTCGCAGGCAGCGCCGGGGCCGTGTCGTCCTCGGAGAGCAGGTTCGGAGGGTCCTGTGGCAGCTTCGGGATGGCGATAAGGCTGGTCAGGTACCGGAGGTTCGAGCATTCGTAGTAGAACCGGACGAGGCGGTGGTGTTGGGCATCATAACGCCCTCGGAGCGGCTCTAGGGCGTCATCGTCACCCGTTGTCGAGTGCATGGCGCGGAGCATGCTGGTGATGAATTTATAGATGCCATATGTCTCCTGGACAAGAGGAACAAGTGCGGATATCCTGCACTCGTTGTTGCCCACGTTGCGAAAGTGGGAAAAGATCAATTTTTGGAACTGATCAATCTTGTCTTGCAGGGTCATGAGGTCGGTAATGGCCTCGTAGCCCTCGTTGGGATCGTTAATGACCTTGAGGCTCACGTACTCCTCGTACTCGAACGTGCCGTTGAATTCGGGGTGCTGCTGGTGGAAGGAGAGCTTGGCTAGCAAAAAGTAGACGTACTCCTGGATCAGAGGGCCGTACCCGCGCAGTCCCTCACCAACCACGGCGCGGTTGAGGCTGTCGATCCAGGAGCGGTTGGCCATGGCCTCGCGCAGGGTAGATGGATGGCCCTCCTGGAGTACCTTGTGAACCGTGATGAGAGCCTTGAAGGTCTGGACCTCGTCGGCGAGGAAGGGCTGGACTTTCATGGCGCCCCAAAAGGATTGGGACGACTTGTGGTCCCAGGTGTAGACGATGCAGCTGCGGACATGTTTGCGCTTGGGTGCCGACTCCTCGGGGCTGGTGGCTTTCCTAACGTTGACCGAGAGCTCCGTTTCGGACCTGGGTTGCGGCATGTCAGCACGGCAGTGTGCGGGTGGCTACACGGCAAGTGACAGCACGCGCGTCGGCGGGGAGAGGGCATCCACGGACTTTGCATGATCGAGGCTGCGGACGGTGGCCATATTGGGCGGGCGGTACAGGGACACGAATCAGAGCGAGAGGTCAGATGGAGCGGCGTGAGGCGCGTATAGGAGAGGAGGGATTGGGACAGGCAAGCTCCGAGGAGCGGCGACGCATCGCTCGGGCAGTGATGAATGGAGGAGCTTTGGAGCAGCTCTGGAGGAGCTCTGTCGAGGTGTGGCTAGGATGATGCAGCTGCGGTCTGCGGGGGAAATAACCTGCGACGGAGACGGAGAGTGGCAGAGGCGGAGAGTGGCAGAGGCGGAGAGTGGCAGAGGCAGGAAGGCACCAGGCAGGAAGGCAGGAAGGCACCAGGCAGGAAGAGCACGATAATGAATGTGGAGCAAAGACGTCGTCAGCCTTGACACAATTCAGCCACGGCCAAGGCTGGCCAATCAGGAAAGCGAGGCCGCCGGAAAGTGGATCGCCGCCAGCCGACGGACGTGGGCCAACTCCCCACCAGGCAACCAGCGTGCGGGGTCTTTGAGAGAGCAGGGGAGCAGGTGAGGAAGTGAGGAAGGGGAAAAGTTGGTGTTGTAGTGGAGGATCAGGCAAATTTATATTGGGATTGCATGGAGTGTTATGTATGTTGAGATAGGTACCAGGTACCTCAAGTGCTTGTGGGTGCGCATATCGGGCAAGAGCATGACGTTCCATGGAGTGTTTGAAATAGTGACAGGAGCATAGGCCTCAGGTTTTGATATCGAGCATCTGCTTCAACAGCGTCTCTGATGTCCGCCACCACCTCCCGCGCTCCTCGAGATGGTCCTCGCCGCCTCGTAAGGCCGCCTCCTTTCTTCTTTTCGCCTCTTGGGCCGCAGCAGTCGAGGCCTGTCGCATGGTCTCGAGCGGCGCCAGCTCCGCCCGCAGCCGTTCCGCCTCCTTGCGCTTGCGCGGCGCCGCCGACCCGCGCAGCTGCCCCAACTGCCGCTCCAGGTCTCGTGCCTCTGCCTCGCGCTGCTCTGCGAGTGCCGCCGTCTTGCCTATTGGTAGCCGCAGCTCCGGGTCCGTGGCATGCTTGTCTTGGCGATCCTGCCTCGCTTGTCTCAGCGTGGCCACGTCCTTCTCTAGCTGCGCCATCTGATCTGGTAGTTTAGCTAGCTGCACCCTCTCGAGCCCGACGCGCATGTGCTGGCGCGCCAGTTCTGCACCTTGGCGCTCCAGCTCGGCCACGAGCTCCGCGACTTGGCGTTTGAGTGTTTTCAGTTCCGCCTTGGCTTGGGCGTTGAGCGCCTCCAGCTCTGCGTTCTCGGCCGGGTCCACGATTAATGGCGGGTCGCCGACGATGGCGCGGATGAACTTTTCCTTGGTGACTTGCTCCACATAGCTGAAGCGCAGTTTGGCGAATAGCTCCTTGTAGTGCGTGAGGTCTGCTTCGAGAGACGCCGGCGTCGGCGCGTCGAGCGACGCCGTCGAGATGTCTGATGTACGTGCTGTAGTGCCGCCTGGGTTGTTGTTGCCGATGGCCGCTTCTAGTTGCTCCACGGCGCTGGTGATGGGCTCGCTCAGACGGACGACGGTGAGCTCGTGCTTGGAAGCAAGAGCGTCTAGCTGAGTGGCGACCTTGGCGGGGTTGTTGGTTTCGGGCATCTTTTCAATTCCGGCTGGTTTGCGCGTCCTGTGTTTACTTTCCCTCGATCAATCTGGCCGATTCTAGAGCAGTGCAAAGCCCCACCCAATCGCGACCCCACCCGGCTGTGTTTGCGCTCTAAACTGTTGAGGAGCTCGATCCAATTACCAACATACTACCTCTCTACCTCTCTACCTCTCTACCGATCTACCTACCTACCGACCTACCTACTACCGATCTACCTCTCTACCGATCTACCTACCTCCGATCTACCTACCTACCGATCTACCTACCTATCGATCTACCTAGACACCTTTGCTTGGCCGCCATGTCGAAGCACGGCTTCCTTCTCACGGACGATGCTGTCGCCGAGAGGCTTATAAGCGAAGCCAACGATGACTCCAGGAGAGCAAGGTAGGCCTCCGGCCGTTTAATTGTCCTCTTGTAACAGCATGGCCTGACTTTGCGCTGGGACGGCAGGCCCGAGAACAAGCCCAAGCCCAACACGAGGTTCCTGCGCAACATCATTCGCACGACCGAGAACCACAACGCGGCGCTTCTGGCCAAGGAGGCCGCCGAGTCTCGGGCCCGGCTCCAGGAGCTGCGCGAGACCGAGCTGCGGCTGCGTGAGCGCCGACGCCACCGACCAGAGCCCCACGAGGTGCGTCGGCGGCAGATGCGCGACATCTCGGCGATTCTCCATGGCGGCGGTTGCGGGAGCAACAAGGCTAGGAGGAGGGCGTCGTCTTCTCATGGCCGTGGCCGTGAAAGGGACCACGGGCGGGAGAGACGCCGATCATGCTCGCCAGATGGTGGTGGCCAAGGACATGGCCGTCGGTACAGAAGAGAGCGCTCTCCTTTGGGGGGGGATGATGGCGAAATACACGACCGTCGACACGGAAGAGAGCGCTCTCCTTTGGGGGGTGATGATGACGATGGCGAAACACACGACCGTCGACAAGGGCTCCCGCCGTCATTGCTAGCTCGTGGACTCGGTTCCCTCCCGCCGTCATTGCCGGCTCGTGGACGAGGAAATACAGCACCCGCGTCCGGCATAGATGCCCGCTTCTCGGAATCGTATGATCCCACGTCCGACAAGGGAGGAGGGTGGGATGATATGGCCGAGGCATTTAGGGATCGGCAAAAGTGGAAGGCACAGGGTGCCGAGAGACTCCGTGCCGCTGGCTTCACCGAGACGCAGATTCAAAAGTGGGAGCGAGGAGCCGGCACCGGGCGAGGTGATGGCGGGGATGCCCATGCGGACGACTTTTGCTGGTCCAAGAAGGGGGAGTTGAGACAATGGGACCGTGGAAAAACAGTCAACCCCGACGGGTCCGTATCGACGGGCCCTGACTGGGCCAAGTAGAGCGGGCCCTGACTGGGCCAAGTAGAGCGAGCGCTTTGGTGTCGTGTGGTTGCACATGATTCTTTTTTGGTAGGACGACAAATGAGGTCAAAAATGAGGTCAAGGATTTGATTGTATTGAGAGCAAAATCCGGCTCCAATGCATGGCTTCATTCCACTACATGCCCTTGCCATGGCCCAAACGCCGTGAATCAACGATGAATGACCATTTTTCCGAGACGGTCAGTAAGAAAAGTGATCTTGGCTTCCAAAGCCTCCCGACCTAGTGATCTTGGCTTCCAAGCCCCGACCTAGTGATCTTGGCTTCCAAGCCTCCCGACCTAGTGATCTTGGCTTCCAAAGCCTCCCGGTACTCTACTCCTCGTCCTCCTCGTCGCCGGCGTCGTCACCACCCTCGGCGGCCTTGGCCTTCTTTCTCCGGACACGACCGGGGCGGCCGCCGCCAAAGGGCGAGGTGAGAGAAAAGTCAATGTGCTTCTGCGAGTCGAGGCGGACAATGAACGAGGGGACGTTGACGATTTGCTTGCCGACACGGATGTGACGCTGGCGGATCAGAACACGG
Source organism: Gaeumannomyces tritici R3-111a-1 (assembly GCF_000145635.1). Classification (NCBI taxonomy): domain Eukaryota; kingdom Fungi; phylum Ascomycota; class Sordariomycetes; order Magnaporthales; family Magnaporthaceae; genus Gaeumannomyces; species Gaeumannomyces tritici. The sequence continues at coordinate 6,309,377 of NW_008804546.1, read as the reverse complement.
GCGTGGTGAATCGACTTGGCGAGGCCGAGCTTGTAAACGCAGGTCTGCAGGCGACGCTCGAGAAAGTCCTCGACCTTGAGGGCCAGCACGTAATCGAGCTTCATGCGCGACTCGTCCAGGACGCCGACGCGGACCAGACGGCGAATCAGGGCGTTGCCCTCGAACAGGCGCTTGGGATCCTTCTCATCGAGGGTGAGAAGCTGACTATGTGTGCTGTTAGCGGGCTCTCGGGGGGCGGGAAATGTGGTTTGACATACCGGGCAGCACGACGGATCTTGGACAGAGTGAGCAGGACACGCCAGACCTCACGCTTGTTCTTGAGACCAAACTCGCCAACGAGCTTCAGCTCCGAGTCCCTGGATTGAGGAACAAATGGTCAGTTTGACTAAAGACGTGAAAACGGGCAAGCCCGGTTCAGTGGCCTCACAGTCGAGCCGCTTCAAAGGGTCTGCGTGGGACCTTTGCGGTCTTGGAGTAGCTTGGCTTGACACCCATGGTTTCGAGAGGGGGGGTGGTCAAGGTGTTTTTGTTTGTTCTGGAGAGGAGGTGGTGATGGACAGAGGTGGTGATGGACAGAGGTGGTGTTTTTTTTGGGAGGTGATTTTTTTCGCAAGATTGTGTGGTGGGGGAAGATGATTAAGCAAGGTGGCCCACTCCTTGGGTGGGTTCCTCTTCCCCACTTTTGTGAATGTGGCCTGTGCACAACGTGCACCCAATAGAATTGGACGAGCGATGGGAAGGTATCGCGGTGCAGATTAGAGTGCGTGGTTGATTGAATGTATTTTTGCTGCTACCTAGCCAGTGAAGAAGATGCGCTACAAGTCAGCGCCCCAGGGGCAGATGTTCCTTCAAGCCCCAGAAACAGATGTTCCTTTGCCTAAGTGGTCTTGTCCTTGTTGTGGTAGTTTACGTTGTCATTCCAGCTGGGGTAAAAGTAGGCCGAGAAATGTCAGCTACGAAACCACATGTGATGAGGCGTCCGGGAATGCATGCGAACAGAGACAAGAGGTCAACGTACAAAATGGTCTTGTCGCCATCACCCCACTGGTAGTTCTTGGTGCGGATGTTCTGGTAGGGGTATTCGATGCGCTCCTCCAGAGGGGGCATGTGAGACCAGTGCTCCCAGTGCTCGTTCCACAGGTAGTAGGCGTTGGCCGCAGAGGCAGCCAGGGCAACGGGGACCACGCTGTGGAGTTTGTCGTCAGTCCAGAGACCAGATCGTATCCCCCCGAGGGAAAAAGTAGGGGCGCTCACTAAAGAGATATCTTGCGCCACAGCTCTGTGGGGAGTAGCTTCAGTCAGCACCTGTATTCGCGCTCGCCGGTTGGCACGAGATTGGGGCTTCCCAGACACCGTCGGGGAGGGGCCTACCAGTGCTGGCGTGTGCGTGCTCCTTGACGGCGCGGCGCTCGCGGACAAAGGCGCTCTCGGTGCTCGGTCCTGGGGAGCTCATGAAGCGGCGCTGGACCGGCGCCCGAATCTGCGCGGCAAAACGCGGGGCCCGAATCTGCGCGGCAAAGCGCGGGGCGGCGCGCAGAACCTGGTGTTTGGGGAGCATTGTGTTTTGCGTCGATTGCGATAGTGTCTTGAGGATAGAGGAGGGGATCAATTGCACGGGGATCGGTTGCATTGTATGGACTCGAACCATGTTTCGCAGATTGACTGACGTTGTTGCCTCGGGCATAAAGTTACGTCAGCAGCACGATCTTTTTTATGGGGCCCTGTCCCACTATCGGAAGTCTAACTACTACTTCTTTTTACAAGGCAAAAAGCCTAAACACACGGAAAAGAGGACAAAAGAGCGCAAAAAAGAATGAGCACAATTAGAGATGTACAAGCGTCTGTCAAGCGTCTGTCAAGCGTGTTATCAGCGGCTTCGGCGATCCTCCTGCGAGTCTCGCCTGGAGCGTGACGTGACGACGCCGAGGCTGCTGGAAAGCAGGCCGAGCCAGCCGTCGGCCCGATTTGAGCGGCGAGCACGCTGCGAGTCGGCGGGCACCAGAATCCCACGTTCCAAGTCGCTGTCGCGCTCTGGCGAAGCAGCCCCATTGCTACTGGACCCAGAACCGGAGCTTTCGGCCTCGGCATCATCATCATCGCTGTCGTCGCGGTAGGCCTCATACCGCGGGCTCGATGAAGAGCCGCGGGCAAGCGATCTGACAACGTCGCCCTTGCAGATTGGACATGTTCTGCGGCGGGTAGTCAACCAGGGCGTTCTGCAAGAGGGGGGAAAGGTTAGGGTTAGACATCCGGATAAGCCAGCACAGAGCTGGAGGCCGGATAAGCCAGCACAGAGCTGGAGGTATCCCCCCCGACAGCGCCGTGGAAACTTGGAATGATGGACTTACATGCACTCCACGTGGAATTCATGACCACACGGAAGGCTCATGACTCTGCTGACCCCGTCGACGTATTCCTCCAGGCAGACGACACACTCGACCTGACGACCCATGTACTTTTTCCACTGGCTCGGGCGGTGGGCCGCCGATTTCTCGTGCTCTGGACGTGACGGTGTCCGTGGCGCCTGCAGATCCGAATCCACCCTGAGCAGCGAACTTGAGCCCGAGTCTGGAACATCGGTCGTGGTGCGTGACCTCGGGCGTGGGCGAGAGGGAGACGCCTGCTGCTGTGTTTGTGGCTGTGGTGCATGTGGCTGTGGCTGGGCTTGGGTTGTTTGTGATTGGGGCAGATGCTGGTGCTGCAGCAATGGCGTCGTCGGCGACGAGCTCGTTGGAGAGGGTATCCGCGAGGATTGGGCAGTCGAAGATGCAACCGTGTGGTAGGTTCTGACGGGAAGGCGCTCGATGACCGACTTTGGTGCCCGCCACCGTCGCCTCCTGATTCTTGCGCGTAGTATGAGAAGTGCGTAGACGACGCTCAGTGTGATCAGCGGACTGACAACGAGCACGAGCAGTGTGTCGAAAAAGGGGCTAGCGCTGCTCGCCGGTGTGATTGTCACCCAGAGCCCCTCGCGGCCTTGGGAGCCGGGGCCCTCGACCACGTTCCCTGCCGGCAGCGCCTTGGCGTGTCCCAAACTTGACTCCTTGGGTTGAGAAGGTGTGCCGACGAGGTCTGGATCGCGCCAATCTTGCACACCAATGACAAAGTCGTCATCCTCGCCAACGTTGGTTCTCGTGTTGGAAGCCTTCTCCATGCTGTTCCTAATGGCATTGTCCTTTTCATCGCTCCAGTCGTTGACGAGAACCCAGTTCTTGCCAGATACCCCATCCGAGTCGCTACCCCAATGAAACAGTTTGCTGAACCATCCACGGCTCCGTGGCCGAGTGGATGACGCGGAGGCTTCGTTGACGGGCTTTCTAGGGACATTTGCTTTGATGTTTGGGGTAGAAGATGCACTCATGCCGACGACAGAGCCCTGGCCTCTGATCCTGCGGTGAACGCGGCCCTTGTCTGACTGCTGGACTTTGACGACGGCGTTCCCGTTCTCATCAAGTATATCCTCGATGAAGCTCCCGGGCTGCACCAGAGACGACAGGATTGTTGCCGTCATGCGCGAGGTGAAGATGGCGGGAATGGTGACGTTTGATGTGTCACCTCTAGCAAACATTTGTATCAGTGGGCCACCCTTGGTGTTGTCGCCAACAATGACGGCCACGGCACCTCGGCGCTGAGCCCACTTGACCTTTTCGAGAAAGCCGCAGCCACCTCGGCTGAGAAGCGCAACCTTGCCCGTGATTTCGGCAGACTCCTGGATGGACTGGATGTCGGCGTGTGTCGTGCCCGAGGGCGGAGTCTCCTTGCGGGAGACGGACGACGAGCGCTGCAGGCCCTGATGCAGATAGTCATCGGTGCCGTCATCGGTGCCGTCATGGGTGCCGTCATCAAAGTGACGGTATTTCGAAGACTGCGAAAGCCTCGACTGGCGGTGCACAGCCTTGGAGTCTGCTGCCCTCTTGGAGTTTTTGGACTTGGTGTGGGACTGGGCGAGGAGCTTGGAGTCTTTGGGGTAGGACTTCTTCGTGGGGATGACGGCGGCTAGACCCGATGTGCCGTCTTCCCATCCGGGCACGTCGCTGCAGCCAAGCTCGCCCTCGCCCTCGCTGTCGGGAAGGTTATCGTCGGCGAAACCACTGCCGATCCATAGCTGGCCGCTCAGGCCGTTGTGGGGCAGGGGCGGTCCAAAGGCGGCGGGGCGGGCCTGGAAGGAGGTGCTGTTGTCGTCGGTCAGGGAGATGACGGCGTTTGGCGGAAACAGCGTAAAGGGCGTCGAGAAGGAGAATAGCGATTGGAAGGCCGACTTGGCGGGAGGGCCGTCGGACACGGTGGGGCGATGGGTGGGAGAAGACTTGCGACCCGAGGTGATGGACCGGCAAAAGAGGAAGAGGGATGCGAAGAAGAAGAGGATGAGAATGGCGATCCGCGGAGGGCGCATATTGGCGCTGGACCCAGGAGGCCAGGCGGAGCGTCGTGTTGGTCTATCGGGTTGGTTGTTGATGTCGCGGCTGGAGCAAAACAAAGGCTGTTGGCGCGGGCTTGGAATTCGCGGTCGGGGGGACAGCAGCGACGCCACTGAAGCTACCTATGCACAGGTAGGTAAGTAGGTAGGTACGTACGTAGGTACCCACTGCCTCGAAGGCGGGGAGGCGAGCAGACTCACTTGATTGAAATGGAGAGGGGCGGCTGCCATTGTCGGTCGGGACGGCTGCAGGGTTGTATGTCGGGCTCATCATGCCATGTCTATGGCCGGTCCAGTGACTGCATCACCCGTGCCACTTGCAGCGTTGACTCGGCCAAGGCCCTAGCCCACTCCAATCTCGCGTTCAGGTAGATGCGACCGCTGGGGCTGGGACGCAGGATCCCCCAAGCTTCAGCGCACCTCGGATCCCCCCCAAGCTCGGATCCCCCCAAGCTTCAGCGGCCCGACGATTACTCGCCAATTGATGCCTGGACCCCCCGACGCGGCGGCGAGACGACAATGCGGCCCAACCACCACTACGGCACAGCGCCAGGATCAAATCCGAGCTGGCAAAGGAATCTGGCTTCAGAACGGGCTTTGCACACTCACCAAGCAAACAAAACGTGCTGCGTGTTTGGAAGCAGAAGAGGAGGAAGAAGGGGAAAACGGGCCTGGAAAAAGAAAAAGACGAGGGAAAGCAAGCACTGGGAAAGCAAGCACAGGGCCGGCGCCCGTCTCCCGGCCGGTCTGTCCGTCGCGGAATGAAGCTGTGCCTCGTGCGCCATCCACGCTGTTGCCCTGCCCCGTGTGTGCACGCTGAAGTGTGCACGCTGGTGAGTGCACGCTAGAGTACGCTGGTGTGTGCACGCGCCGACAATGGATCAGGGACCTGCATTGGCGCCGCCGTCCTTCCGCCCGGCGAAAAAGGTGACCGGCATCTGCCTCGCCCATTTGCAGGTTGTAGCCGTCGATTATGATCTTGGGCGCACGCCTTGGGTCGTCGCAGACTCGGGACCGGCCGCCCGGCCTCGCGCAGTAGGTCCGACCGTGCTGTAATGCGTTCCCGTGTGGGCTGCCCACTCGCCCGGCTTGTTCACCAATTGGTCGGCGAGGTTAAAATCGCGGCGCTCCGGGCGGTTGAAGGGCTTGACGAAGCGTCCGAAGCCGAGCGCCATGAGCTTCTCAGCCACGTGGTGCGCCTGGTAGTTGCTCCTAAACACCGACTCGCTGTTGCCCTGCATGTAGCTCTGCAGCGCCGCGTGGAAAGCACCGGCCAGTCTGCCGACGCACCCGCCGCGCAGCCCGCCCACCTCGAGCGTGCCGTGCCAGGCAACATGCACCGCTTCTCAAAGCCCTCCTTCCACTTGAGCTCGACGTAGTTGGTATTGCCGGTCGGGCCGCGTGAGGAGGTCCTCGACTCCTAGTCCGTGTCCAAGGCGCCGTCGCACAACGCCTGGGCCGAGACTCGCGAGGCAGAGCATCTCGCAGGGCACCGTGGCGGCCAAAAGACATCTTCTCGTCCTGGGTCAAGAGGATCCTCTTGTGCTTCTTGGTCTTGTTTTGGTGAATGGTGCGGCGTGGTCACCAACTTCTCCGTCCCGTGGCTGCATCCTGCATGGTGCCGAGGCGCATCTGCTCCTACGTCATCCCGATCAAGGACCCCGGCCGCCTGCGTCGAGGACGGTGAGCGTGCAAGGTCCGGCAGTTCCTCGTGTATCCACTATTGCCCAAGGGTCAGGCGCCAGCCACGTCGGGAGTGGGGGAGGGGAGGGGGGAGGGGAGGGGGGGGAAGGGGGGGAAGGGGGGAGGGGGGGGAAGAGGGGGCGACCTGATAAAGGAAGGGGGGCGACCCGATAAAGGAACTTACCATGGTGACCTCGTAAACAGCGCCCTTCCGCGCCGACTCCCTCGTTGGTCTTGGCCGAGCACTCAAGGTACTTGTACGCGCCCATCTTCTTCTTGATCTCCTCGCCCCGTGGTGCAACAACATGTCGCCAACACCACCCACCCTCAAGGACGAAAAAGACGGCGACGAGGCCAAGAGTCCACTGAGCCCCAAGGAGTCGTTTGTTGGCTCGTCTTGCGGAGCTCCTCCTCGCCCTGTGGTGCAACAACATGTGGTTAGTTGTCGCTCAAGGCCATGTGTCACTGTGAGCAGTGTTGCGGGTAAACATACATCCTCGGGCGAGACGGGCTTCTGGCTCGTCTTGCGGAGCTCCTCAATCGTCTTGCGGAGCTCCTCAATCGTGGCTCTGAAGACCGCTGGCCCCTGGCCAAAGATCAGAAGAGCATCGGGAGACACCCACCCGCAGCCAACAAGGATGATGGGCAGGCCGGAGCAAAGTGCAGGACCTCGGAGATGCACTGGAAAGTAGGCCGGGCACATGGTTAGCAAAGGAAGCTTCATTCTCACGGAATCTGGGGTGAGACTAACCTTCTCCTTGTCCAGCGAGTCGGACGAGAAATACTGATACAGGGCTCTCTTAACGAGGAACAATTGGAGGGCAAGTCTGGTAAACGTCCCAGTTCCAATGCTGGTGCCAGAGAAGCGGTCAAACGCCCACGCCAGTCGAGCATCCGCCAAATCAGCGGGAGGATGCCGGCGAGACAACCTGGATCGGGGGACGCCAGGCGTTTGCTGCTTGGGGAATGATGATGGCGACTGTATCCGTGTTGCCGACTCTGAGCTTGGTCTGGGCGGAGCTCGGTACGGCATGTCTAGACATTGGCTGTCTACTGGTTCGTCGAGCCCCTGTCTCAAGGGCCGCAAGGTCCATGTCTCGGTACACGTCGTCAGGCGACGGCCCAGGAGAATCACGCTTCTTGCGTAATCAACAACGGTGGCATGTGTTGAGGGAATGGCTCGTACCTCTCGCGCATATACATGCCGCTTGCAGCTAGGTTCTGGACTCGAGCTCTTGATCGACTCGAGCCATGATCGACTCGAGCCAGGGGCGCCCGTGTCGCCTGACCATCGACGGTCAAATGATCCGGCTATCCATCTGCATCTCGGTTGTAGGCCATCCGTGGCGCTAATCTTTGGACTTGTAATCCAAAGGCTGCGGTTCGAGTCCCGCGTTGGGTGCCAGGAGTATGATGCCATTGTCGCTGGCTTCATGAGGTCCGGAGAGGAGTTGAGAAGAGACAAGACACTTACTTTGACCGGCTTCTCCGAGACCTGGGCGACATGGACAATGTCCTCAGCCGCTCCCGAGATGGGGACTCGACACCTTCGAGTCTTGCGTGCCTCGAGGGCAGACGCCGCCTCCTCAGCCTTTGCTCCCGAGATGGGGACTCGAGTCTTGCGTGCCTCGAGGGCAGACGCCGCCTTATGACCTGAAAAAGGTTGTCCTTGTCAGCCTTGCTCTGATGACATCTATAGCCAGGGGCGTCGCTCACATCTTCGACCGAGGGACGAAGCAGAGGGCCGTGTTGGTCATGGGTACATTGTCGTCGCCTCCGAGATGGACAGTGAATGGGAGCTGTGGGATCATACTCAACTGGGGCGGGAGCCGGTGTGGAGGACTCTCGTCGCTCGAGTGGTCAAGGTAGCTGTCTACACGCGGCAGAACTCGAGATTGGTCCTGCGCTGGAGGGTCTTGAAGCCGTCGTGCGGGAGGGAGCAGGGCACTGTAGAGCATGTCTCTATCTTGTCCAGATTGGGGTGGCCCAGCACTGCGCGCCCAGGTTAGCTGGAAATCCATTCTGGCACTAGGTAAGGAGGGCCGCTTGGGACTTTGAGAAGAGTGTGGAATGAGGTGAGTGTAAAAAGGCTAGCCTCACGAGCAACAAAGGGGTCCGAGGGCTAAAGAGCATCGTCTGACCGGCAGCGCTCTTCTTGGTCTGATCCGATGGACTCGAGCCAACTCGGAAATTGCGTCGGTCTGTCCGACGTCTGCAGGTTCGTCTCGAATAGTCGTGCTTGTTTCGCGGCAGGTAATAAAGGGGTCTCGAGGTTCGTGTCGAGCCGCCTCGTTCATGATGAAGAATGAATGAAAGAGAATTGGAATTTTGTTCGGGCGATGTAAGTTGTGGACGAAAATTCTAGGCAACAGTTAGGGTTACCGAAAAAGGGGCATGAGCCCTTTGGGATAGCGGTCCCTCGCGGGCTGTTACGACCGACCACGCCAACAGACAGGAGCAAAGGGGGAAGGCGGCTGGGGCCACAACTTTGAGGGCAGCTACCGCGCCTTCCCAGTCTACAAAGGAATACGTGATGGCCCAATCTCTGGATTTGTGATCCCAAAGCACAGAGCCACAGATCTCTCAAGGCAAATGGTGCAAAGCACTACAGTAAGAGATTTCCTTTTGTCCTAGATAGCCCTTGATAGATGCACTGGCATTCATTTTGTTACAACCAACAGACATGGCCCAGGAGGGAGGCCCGAGGTGTGGCAGCCAGGGCAGCCGGGTGAGCATCACCCCGCCTTGTCACCTGACACGGCCCTAGGGCACAGGACAAAGGGAAAGAGCCTGAGAAGGAAGGTCACCACCCAGGACAAAGGGAAAGAGCCTGGGCACAAGAAGGAAGGTGTTATGAGCCTGGGCACAAGAAGGAAGGTGTTACGAGACAGACGAGGGGCACAGGTTCAGCCGGTGCCGAAAGAGGTCACGCGATGGCCTTAGCTAAGCCTGTGATCCCTCCACAGATCACAGATCACGGGCTCTTGGCAGAAGCACTGGTGCGCTGCCAGGCCTGGGTATAAAAGAAGGGGATCTCCTACTGTCCTAGATAGTTCTTGATAGATGCACCGGCAGTCAATCCAAGTTGGCTTCCGGGTAACAAGCATTTAGACCGCACCCAAGATTTTTGTAAATCCCCTCAATTTGTCAAATCACGTGCTACTGTTCAGTACTCCTCAGGTGCCTTACCTTGTGAGCAGAGGCCTGACTGTAACAGAAGGGATCTCCTACTGTCCTAGATAGTTTTTGATAGATGCACAAGTTGGCTTCCAAGCACCCCTTGGAGCAAGCCTTTTAAACCACACCCAAGATTTTTGTGAATCCCCCGGTTTGTCAAATCACGTGCTACTGTTCAGTACTCTTCCGGTGCCCTACTGTCGGAGGTGCAACCTGTCGGATTGAGGGAAAGCCAGCAAAGGAAAGCCAGCAAGGAAAGCCAGCAAAGGAAAGCCAGCAAAGGAAAGCCAACGATCCCAGGACTAAATACTAGCGTTGTGGGATGTCATGTGACCCACCTCACACACCTACCTTGGGAGCAGAGGCCTGACTGTAACAAAGGGTTTCCTACTGTTCTAGATAGTTCTTGATAGATGCACCGGTATTAGTCAATCCAAGTTGGCTTTCGAGTAACCATCCAAAATGTTGTCAGTTAGGTTGATTGACTGGCTCATCAGCTGCTGGCTTGATCGGTTTCTGCTGCCAAAGTGCGGCCGGAATCGGCCGCCTCGAGATGGCGCGTTAATCGGGTTTACGCGAGTTGGACGCGCTCGGTATCCTGCGGTTCTTCTTGGAAGTCACGCTCATCATGTCCAAGTTGTCGGGGTCGATACGAAGACCAGTCGGCGGCCCGGTAGGATCAAAGTAATCGTCATCTTCGTCGTCGTCGTTAAACCCACCGCCGCCGTGGGGTTGGCCGCGGAGGGAGGGCGTAGGGCCCCTGCGAGGAGGTCCAGGAAGGGGGCCACGCCTCATTCTCATCTCTTGTTTTTTCAACGCAAGTTCCCGCTGTCGGATGGCCAACTCCCGCTCCCGCAGAGCAAGATCGTGGTTGTTGGGAGGGTAGCTGGTCTGCCCACCTTCGGGGATGTCATCGTAGACCACCAGATGACTGAACTCCTCCAAGTCGGCCTGATTTGTCAAATCACGTGCTACTGTTCAGTACTCCTCAAGGGTTTCCTACTTGGAGAGTGATCCTGATTCTCCCGAGGGGTCGAGGCAGCCTTTGGGGTTTATGTTCTGACGCTGGGTCGGATCCATGGCCTTTTCTTACAGCCCGATTTGGTAAACTTGTGGGAACATGAAATGGGAACATGAAAGTATGGGAACATGACCAGCAAAAGTATCGGAAAGCAATGCAAATTTCATTTTGTTCATCTCAATGACGGGCCCGGATCCTCCCGGCGCCGTCCTCACCTAGCCTGCCTATCGCAAGGACCAAACTCTTCTTACAAACCCCTCCACAGCAGTCCCATCAATCCTCCGCTTAGGCTGACGTGTCCCCGCTCTCCTTGGTAGGAAAAATGGCGGCCTTTATGAACAGCCCACGCGCGCGTGCCCGGGCCGTCATCCCGGACCCGTACCAGCCACAGCTTGTCGGCGTATGCACTTCTTACTCCTGTCTCGCGGCGTCGCGCGCGTCCACCTCCAGCCCCCGGAGAACGATGGCGAGGAACTCCAGGTCCTCGACGAGGGGCCCGCCGAGCGACGGGATGCCGAGGGCCGAAACCGTCAGCTCCATCCTGTCGTGCAGGACGACGGCATGCCTAGCGAGCCGTCCCAGCGCGCGCGCGATCGAGTCCCAGTCCCCCCCCCCTGCTCCCGTCTCAGGTTCTCCTGCCAAGGCACCATGTCCTCGCCGTTCCGGATCGTCCTCAGGAACTCGAGCAGTTGGTCGAGCTCGGCCTCCGAGATGGGCTGATCGGACTCTTCCGCCCCGCGGATGCCGCCGTCGGCGTCTTGTTGGTCGCGCTCGCTGCCGGCGGCGGCGGCGGCGGCGGCGGCGTCGTCGTCGTCGTCGTCGTCGGGCGCGTCTGGGACCGTGTCTTGGCCCTCTGCTACGCCCGCCGTCGCGCTGTCGCTGCTGCCCCCGACATCCGCCGTGGCGCGGGGCGTTGCGGCCCGATGGCCAGGGGTTAGCTCGTCCGAAAGGGTGTGGTTAGTCCCGTCGGCAGTGCCGACGACGACGCCCTCCTTGTCCTCGCGAATCGGCCTCAGCGAGCTTCCCGACATGGTGAAATTTCGTTGCGGCTGCGATATCGAGAGATGAAGAGCGATGCGGAGTTGTCGCTAGTGATGTTTTTTGTCTTGTGTGAATCGCTGCGGTCTGCTCGGAGATGGCGATGCTCAATGTAGAGGTGATGCTGAATATCGCTGTGGGATGGATGCTGGTCGCTGCCTGGACATTTATATACTTTTACACCCTTTGTCAGCTGTTTGTGCTGTTTCGCGTCCGTTTGGGGAAACAACCCCTTTGTTGTATTTACACAAAGCGGTTGTTTATACCTCGTGTTCCCAGCCATGCTCTTTGTATGCACTCTCTTCTGTCACCAGAAGTGAGGAGCAAAAAGATGACTTTTCGCGAAACGTGTGGAGCCTTGTCAAAACGGTGCCTGGTGTTGGGCCGACGGAGCGTAGACTCTGCCGTGGGGAAATGGGCAACAGTAGGACTTGCTTACCGCTGTGACCTGCGTGCTTGCTTGGCTTGTGATTTTCGGATACAAGTCCCCTCCCCCCTTAGTGCGAAGGGGGGCGAAGCCAACTAGCCCACTCAAAGACCCAAACTGTGAGGATATGGCGTGCCTGTGCCACGAGACGGGACAGCATCCGAGCGACTTGGGGATGGGATCTGGAAAATGTGGACGGCGAACAAGTTTAAACTTGCCTCCAAATCACTTCTGCGTGCTGTTTTGTTAGTCTTACTTTCAGGGTCAAGGTGTGATAAAGGCCTCACTTACCCCTAGCCCCTCCTCCTCTGTCCCCCTAGCCCCTCCTCCTCTGTCACCCCTAGCCCTGTAAAGGAGGGTCTCGAGTCAACCCTTGCTGCTCAGCGTTGCTAGACTGGACGTCCTGCTCGACGGGCTCTGAAACGGAGCCAGCATCTGACTGCATCAAGGACCCCTCAAAGTCCAACTCGGACGGCAACTGATCAATGGCGGAGCAAACGCGCTTAAAATGAGCGGGCATCCATACATCGTAAACGTTCTTGGTGAATCGATATGCCGTCCATTTGTCCTTGCCGTCCAGCGTAGTAAAAGAAAATTCGTAGATCGGGTGACGGTAATACTTTGTTGGATTTTTTTCAGTAATTACGGCGTAGTGGCCGTAAATCCGCACTGATCTATAGTCGTGCGAAATCGAGAAGGCGAGAATCTGGCCATCAACTTCACGCTCACGCTTTACAGCACGAAAAAGCTCGACCATAGCCCGTACCGCGAGGGTCATGCTGTGGGCGTTTTGCCGGTCTGCAACATCAAGCGCCGCGGCGCCGCACTTCACCTCGCATGTTAGGAATGGGAAGTACATGTAGTACGTGGCCATAAAAAAGGACTGGTCCCCGGAGATAAAATTGCCGATAAATGGCGATAGCTTGGCGAGCTGCTCGTCGGTGAATGCCCCCCGCCTAAAGCCGACCGAATAGTCCGGCTGGGGACGAGGACTGGTAAAGGGGACCGAATTGTTCCACCATTCGTTGACGCTCTCAACCAAAATGTCGAGGTGGCTTGCACCGAATGTAGCGAGACTCTCGGCCGAAGGAACAATGAGTCGAGTGATATCTTGGATGACTCGCGCCTCATTTTTGTTGTGTATCTTCTGGCATGTCGTTTCGAAAATGTCGTCCCGGAAAAGTGTATCGCCGGGAATTGGCTGCGTCTGCTCGAGGAGAGATTGGCAGAGGGCCTTGCTGGCATCGGGCAATGGCAAAGAAGCTTTGGCCATGTAGCTACCTTTGACCTCGAGGAGAGTTTCATAACGCTGGTCTCGGTATGGTGCGCTTTTCTCCTCATGCGGCTTTTGGTCGCTCGGCGTTGAACTAGCAGAGTTGGATCGCTTGCGGGACAGGTTGGACGAGGACTTCTTCCGCCCAAGTAAACCCTTCATGGTGGGAACCATCTCCCCTGTGTCTTTGGGCTGGAACAGTTCCTTTGGCCAGCGCCCCTCCTTCCGCCAGAACGCAATCGGGTCGGGGTCGCCGCTGCCAATGGCTGGCTCGCCAAACGTGGTCTCAGCAGGCGGGGTGCGCCATGTCCGTTGGCGCTTCCGTTGGCGCTTCTGGTCTGGGTTTGGGCTGTGCTCGAGCGTGTCGTCGACCGATTGCTGTACTGGTGGCTCCTGTAAATAGTTAGGCCATGATTCAATACAATCATGGACAGAATGCATACCTGTGCAGATGGCGTTTCTTTGAGTATAGAGAGACGTGGGCGATTGCGTTTGGGAGCGGGTTGCTCTTGAGTGCGGGCCATGGTGATGAGGACGGAGGGGAAGAGGTCCTGTGATGGGCTGCCGGGGAATCGAGGTTTCAAGATGGAGTGGCATGTAGAAATGGCAGCTACTGTCGTTGCCTCAGCTGGACCCACAACTTCGGGCGGTTACGTCTAACTCGGTGACAAAGCGCGGCTAAGCGGAGACAAACCCCCGGCTGCTGTGTCCAAAAAAGGCCACTCGACGAGGCATCTTTACTAATAACATTTGTTTCGGCAGCTATACCGGTTCACGCACGCGTGTATGTATAAGCAGCAGTAGCCAGTTCAACCGGTCAAGTGCTGCATCGAGGCTGCCGAGTTTGCCCAAGAGAAAGTGTGCCGAGAGCTTCAAACTAAAACCCGTCCGCCGGGTGCACGCACAGTCCACAGTCATTGTTATCTTTTCGAATCGATATCCACCACATCGACATATCCCTTGCTTGAAGCCGCAATCAACGACGTCCATCCGTCTTTATCCGCAACCTCCACGTCGGCACCCTTGTCGTCGAGAAGCAGCTTAACCATGTCGGCGTGGCCATTCTCGGCAGTCCACCGAAGCCGTGTTTGGACACTCATCCTGTTTAAACTCGTCACCGTTTCCCGCCGCCGTCGGTATGCCAAAGTTCACCCCACCGCTTCTGCGCCTGTAACCATCGTTTAGACGCACGCTCTTGTCTTTCCTTGACCTCTGCCTACCTTGTGCTTGGATGGCGTATCTCCTCAGCTCCGTTGCTTGGATGGCGTATCTCCTCAGCTCCGTTGCTTAGATGGCGTATCTCCTCTCTTCCTTGGCCAACATTCTTTTCTTTTCTTCAAGCTTTCTCCTTTTTCTTTAAGCTGCATTATTTCATTTTCTACTGTTAAAGACAGGCGCCAATCCCAGGGAACTCTCATTTTACCATTCTCGACAAGTTCAGGGTGGACTACCGTAATTACGGCATCTCCACGGAAGCACAACAGCTGACCTTGTTGGGTTGGGCACGTCGACGGCCGGACTGTTGGATCCTACTGTACATCAGACCGCATTTCTTGTTTGAGGTTTACAGACGGAAGATTTCGTCCAGTACGACAAAGTAATGCGCCGGCCGCGCCGTGCCTTGGGGGCGGCGTGAAACTGCAGGAAGAAATCCCATCAAGCTGCCTCGACCCCACAGGAGAATCGAGATCACTCTCCAATTAGCCTCTAATTCTTACTTGTTACAGAAAGAACATGCTTGCTTTCCGTCGACAGAGTCGCAATAAACTACCTAGTGGGAGGGGGAGACGCAGCGACCCCTCACGACCTCTGAAAACCAGGCCCCACCCTCTCCGAAACAGCGGGCCGGTTGCCTTGTGTGGTTGGAGAAGTGGCCAGTCTGAACCTTGTTTGTAACCTATCCGCATCACACAATCTTTTCTCTCGCCTCTATTATCTCGCTTGCCGACGACCCCCGAGCCAGGCCTGAGAGATGCCTCGCAAGCCACTGCCTCTTGGTCATTAGCAGCCATATCAGGAACACCAGCGCCGTGGCGGGGAGCGTAAAGGCCCAGTAGACCCAGAAGCTGTCCTGCACGACCTTGTCCTGGCCGTTCCACTGCAGCGACGGCACGGCGAACAGGGCGGCGAAGAAGGTCGCCGGGAGAAAGGCCATGGTCATGGCTGCGATGGTCTTCATGGACGAGCTGTCCTCTGCGCTGGAACGCGCGAGCTTGATGCTCGCGCCGGCGTCGACGTGGGTGAGTTGTGCGAAGAGCTTGTTTTTTTTTTTTTTTTTTTTTTTGGACGCATGTAAGCATGTAAGCATGTAAGCACTCAATGTCACCTTGGGAGTTGCGGCATCGGGAAAGATGGGTAATGCTCACCACAGCCGAGAGTCGTTGCGCTCTGACGCTCATGTATGCCAGGTAATCTATATACGTCGCCATGCGCCGGTCCATGACGGGCACGGCCTCCGCGAGGGCCGCCGAGGCCTCAAGATACCTCCGCCTCGCATCGCCGCCACGGAACTCGAGGTCCGGCGGATCCGCGCCCTCGGACTTGACCACCTCCAGCACCCCCCTCGCCACCCGCATGTGCCGCATCCTGTTGTCCATGTTCCCGCCGACCTCGCCCACGGCCTGGACCCAGTCGGTGAGCTGCCGGATGTCAAAGTTGCGGGCCGTGTTGGCTCGGGCGTGAGGGTGCGGCCCGAAGCCAGTCTCGGTCTCGACCTCGCGCAGCGTCCCCAGCTCCCAGCGGCCCGTCTGGTGGTCGAACTCGCGGGTGAGGAACAGGCCCGACGCGAAGCCCGGCAGCGAGGGGCCGGCGGCCAGGTGCCGCCGCAGGGCGCGGAGCGTGTCGACGAAGCCGAGGAAGGTGTGCAGGCGGCGGTTGAGGAAGAGCACGAGCGTGGTCAGCGTGCAAGGGTCAAAGGTCCAGACCAGGGCGTAGAGCAACGTGCCGAGGAAGCGCGTGGTCAGCGTGCTGCTGCCCCCCGCTCCGGAGGGTGTTGCGGCCGCCCCGCCACCGCCGCCATGTGTGTGAAAGCCGTCGTAGTCGTGGCAGATGTAGTAGCGGACGCAACTGTCGGCTCGCATGGTAGCCAGCAGGCTGAGGAAGCTCTTCTGCGAGATCTCCAGGGAGACGTCGAGCTTGCGGGTGATGTGGGCGATGCGGAGGGTGGCCGCGCCCGGCTCCGTGGGAGATGCGAACCAGCTGCAGAGGCTTTCCTCGTCCAAGGATCGAATCTCTGGCTGCTCCGGCTTCAATTCTCCAGAGCCATGAGCGAGTTCAATGGTTTGAGCGAGTTCAATGGTTTGGAAGACGAGGGCTGAAGGATGCTGCGGTGGACTGAACTTCTGCTCGGCGTCAAACACAGCCTCTGACAAGGCCTTGATGCCATCCATTTCTTCCGCCTTGACGCCTCTGGGTGAAGTCGAGGCTGGTTTTTGCGTCGCCGAGGCGCTGATGGCGACAGCAACATTTGCTCAGGCTGGGTCTTGCTGACCATAAGCACCAGGGTAGATTGGTGCAGTCAGTGCAGTTGGTGTAGACGGTGTGGGTTGGGGCACGCGGTGTAGACTGGTGCAGATTCGGATTGGTGCGGTGTAGATTGGTGCAATCGGTGTAGACTGTGCAATCGGTGCAGTCGGTGCAGGTTAGTGCACGCGGTGTAGATTGGTGCAGTCGGTGTAGATTGGTGCTTACGGTGCAGATTGGTGCAGGTTAGTGTGCCCTGTACCGACCACAGCTGCTCACCTCCACCCCGCTCTTTTAGGCCGACACAAGCACTGCATCTGCCCCCTGCGCACGAAACGGACGAGGGCTCCGACCGCTGCCAGTCAATAGGAAGCTGCTGCCGGGCTGGATCCCAAGCAATCAACGTGTCGGCTCGCGATCGATGTGTCGACGGGCGAAAAGGGGGGAA
>NW_008804546.1:6259947-6292163 GCF_000145635.1 Gaeumannomyces tritici R3-111a-1 | reverse complement strand
GGGGGGGGTGAAGCGGCAAGCGAGGAACTTTTGTTCGTGATCCTGGGCTGGGCCGTTGCTGGCTAAGCAAGGAGGGAGGGCAGAAGTGCAGGGGCAAAAAGATGACTCTCACGAAACGTGTAAAGCCTTGTCAAAACGGTGCCGGTTAAAATGGGGTTGGCCCTGGTGTTGGGACGGACGCTGGCGCTTCAGGGACAACTGTTACGGGACACTGTTACGACCAACGGACAGAAGGAGGGGCAGGTAATCCTCACTTCACTAGTTAGGACACACCCCGCACACGTGACCTCTGGCGCTAAGGACCGACAAGGCACTTATCACCACTGAGCCCAAGAGATCAGGAGTGATCAGTGGCTTGTTGGGTCTTGGCAGGCAAACACCCTTGGCCGGGCCAGGGTATAAGAAGGAAGGGTTTCCTTTGTCCTAGATAGTTCTTGAGCGGCACTCCGGGCAGTTAAAGGGCTTGGCAAAGGTTAGGCCGCGAATGTGGACGCTGATGGTGTGGCTCGGCCCAGTAACTGACGGGGCCCGACTTGCGGCGCGGACCCGTGGCGTCGGCGCAGAGGCTGTCGGTCGACGCGCCGTGGCGTCTCAGCCTGTCCCGCCGCCTCAAAGTACTCCTTCGCCGCTTGTCCACGGCCATCGTCCCGCATCAGCAGCGCGTCGCGGAGCAGCTCGTAGAGCCACTCGTCGCCGCCGTCGTCGTCGTGCTTGACGAAGCGTCCGAAGCCGACCGCGATGAGCTTCTCAGCCACGTGGTGCGGCTGGTAGTTGCTCCTGAACACCGACTCGCTGTTGCCCTGCATGTAGCTCCGCAGCGCCGCGTGGAGAGCACCGGCCAGTCTGCCGCCGACGCCGACGCCCATCGCATACCGACGCACCCGGCCACCTCGAGCGTGCGGTGCCACAGGATCCGGAAGCCCTCGTACGAGATGGGGAACATGCACCGCTTCTCGAAGCCCTCCACATCTTCTCGTCCTGGGTCTTGAGGATCCTCTTGTGCTTCTTGGTCTTGTTTTGGTAAATGGTGGGCGTGGCCACCAACTTTCTCCGTCCCGTGGCTGGATCCTGGATGATGCCGAGGCGGATCGCTCGTACGTCATCCCGATCAAGGACCCCGGCCGCCAGCCGCCGATGCGTCGAGGACGGTGAGCGTGTGGAAGGCGACGCGCTCCCGGGGCTCGCACGGGATGTCCTTGGGGGGTCAGGCGTCAGCCACGTCGGGAGGGGGGAGGGGGGAAGGAAGGGGGGGGAGGGAGGGGGGGATGGAGGGGGGCGACCCGATAAAGGAAGGGGGGCGACCCGATAAAGGAAGGGGGCGACCCGATAAAGGAACTTACCATGACCTCGTAAACAGCGCCCTTCCCACCCGGCGGGGTCGACATACTGGAGCGTCCAGCGAGCCTTGTTGGCGGGTCCGTCCTCCTTGCTGCCAGCACCGTGCTGTCGGCTTTGCCAACAAGCGACGCCAGACGCCCCAAGACCGCCCCGGCCGACTCCACCGTTAGAGATCCGTTCAGGTTAGGGAGACTCGCAAACTTGCGCATTCCAGGCTTGCCACGCCCGCTCGCGATTGTATTCGGTCTCGTCGCTGACACAAGACCGTCAGCAATGGATGTCGCTGGAAGATGGCCTTTGCTTTCTCCTTCTTCTTCTTCTTCAGGTAGTCGGCATAGGACGACATTGCGCCGCCGGAGCTGTCCGCTGGAAAGAAACGAAGCAGGGTGAGGGGCAAAAGAGGAGGCAAAAGAGGAGGACGAGAGAAGATGACAAGAGACGACGAGAGGAGATGGCGAAAGGGGTGAACGAAAGGGCATGGCCAAAGGGAATGGCGAGAGAGGAGAGGGAGAGAGGAGGGGGGAGAGGGCGCCGGGCGGCACACCGCGTCAACAGAGGACGGGACAGTCGAGGGGAACAATCCGCGGCATTTGGTGCATCTGCGGCGAGGGCTGGGCGTCCGCAGGCTGCCAACTCTGGGAGATGTGGGGGTTAGTGTTATTCTACGAGATGGAGAGGAAAGAGGTCCTCACAAGGCTCCCAGTCTCAAGGACCACTCCTTGGAACAGCTTGGCAGGTTGTAACAGGTTTCCGCGACATGGTAGTACTGTCCAGCTGAGTCCTAGGTCGGTGGTGGGCGAGATTTCGCCGCTTCCGAGGTTCGCCTCCGGCTTTCTTCCAAAAGAGTGTCCGTCGCTCGAGCGGTCAAGGTAGCCGTCTGACCGGCAGCGCTTTTCTCGGTCTGATCCGATGGACTCGAGCCACTCGGAAATTGCGTCGGTCGGTCCGACGTGGTCTTGAAGAAACGAGGCTCTAGGGCGCTTCGGCGCGGGTTGCTGCAGGTTCATCTCGAATAGTCGTGCTCGTTTCGCGGCAGGTAATGAAGGGATTTCGAGCTTTGTATCGAGCCGCCTCTTTGTGGACTGCCGAGGTCCGTCCATGAAGAAAGAGTGAGGTCCGTCCATGATGAAGAAAGAGTGAGAGAGAAACTTGTTCCTAATAAGCTGGGCGATAAAACGGGCTGCTTACATTTGGAATTTTGTTCGGGCGATGAGTTGATTGGGCGTGGACGAAAATTCTAGGCAACAGTTAGGGGCGGTGTTATGAGTACGGTGGCCCAATTCAGAATCCCACATGAACCATGTCATCGCCCGCGCCCCGAGACAGGGGAAGGTGGCTGGCTGGGCCACACCTTTGGGGCTAGCTACCGTGACACATGGCCCGACGTGGTCTTTGAGAAACGAGGCTGCAGGCACGTCTCGAATAGTCGTGCTCGTTTCGCGGCAGGTAATAAAGGTCTCGAGGTTCGTATCGAGCCGCCTCTTCGTAAGGTCCGTCCATGATGAAGAATGAAAGAAAGAGAATTGGAATTTTGTTCGGGCCATGTGTGGACGAAAATTCTGGCAACAGTTAGGGTTACCGAAAAGGGGCATGAGCCCTTCGAACCCCGATAGCGGTCCCTCGCGGGCTGTTACGACCCGCCACAGACAGGAGCAAAGGGGGAAGGCGGCTGGGCCACGAGGCCAGCTACCGCGCCTTCCCAGCTAACAAAGGAATACGTGACACATGGCCCCAAGTTGGATCTCTGGATTTGTGATCCCCAAGCACAGAGCCACAGACCCAAGGCAAATGGTGCAAAGCACTACAGCAAGAAATTTCCTTTTGTCCTAGATAGCCTTTGATAGATGCACTGGCATTAGATCATTTTGTTACAACCAACAGACATGGCCCAGGAGGGGGCCCGAGGTGTGGCAGCCAGCGCCAGCCGGGTGAGCATCACCCCGCCTTGTCACCTGACACGGCCCTAGGGGCACAGGACAAAGGGAAAGAGCCTGGGTCAAGAAAAAAGGTGTTACGACCACCCAGGACAGACGGGGGCACAGGTTCAGCCAGTGGAGAGGTCACGCGATGGCCTTGGCTAAGCAAAAGTGATTTGTGATCCCTCCACAGATCACAGATCACAGGCTCTTGGCAGAAGCACTGGTGTCCTAGATAGTTCTTGATAGATGCACCGGCATTAGTCAATCCAAGTTGGAGATGGTGGGATCAGCAGGCGACAAGTTCGCCATTGAGATCAACTTCAATTCCGGTGCCCTTCTTATCAAGAACTACAGCAGGAACGGGACCCGAATCACATCATATAAACTGGGCACTCTAACCCTAGAAAGAGCACAACGAGCCATTCCGCCAAACGAACATGTTCAGATCGTTATTGGCAAGCTCATGATCACGATCCAGCCTCCCGTTCACACTCTGAACCTCGAATCGGAAGCGACCACGAGCGCAAAGACTCTTGGCCATGACCTTGGGAGAGAGCTCGGGTTTGGGACCAGCGCCACCGTCTACCGCGCGGTCCATGGGGCCACCAGGAAAGCCGTCGCTGTCAAACAGTTCCGCACAACCGACGTCAAAAGGCACAGCGATGGCGAGTTTCTCGACATCCGCCACCCCAACATTGTCGACTATCAGTGCTTCGTCATTTGGCCCGACAGGCCGCCGACATTGGTTATGGAATTGGTCGACGGGCCTGGATCTCGCCAAGGAACATGAACAACAACCGCTCACGACCCTGGAAAGCCGCATCGTCCTTGGGCAGCTTGTCGACGCCGTCAACTATCTCCACGGCAAGCACATTACGCATCGAGATATCAAGCCTGCCAACGTCTTGGTCCGGTCTTGAAACCCAGTTCACGTCAAGTTGACCGATTTCGATCTGGCGTCGACATCGTCGAGTCTCAATCAAGATTGTGGCACGCCATACTACGTCGCACCAGAGATCCGTTCCGGCCGGCGATATACAAACAAAGTGGACATGTGGTCCCTCGGCGTCCTTGCGCTCGAGCTTCTGTTTGGTCTTGCTCACTATTCCAAATCGCAAGCCCGCCAATGGCCGGCAACAGTGGAAGGGCACACCGCCCTCCTAGGCCGGCCGGGAGACAGGGCGCCGGCGCCGGGTCCACCGCCGGGTCCACCCCACGCACGCTACCCCACACAATAACAAACCCCAAAAAGGCCTTGGGTCAAAAAGGCCTTGGGTCAAACACGGCCCTCCACCACAACATTACAACAACATGCACATGCACATACACCACTAAATGCCCATCGCGGATTTGAATTGACCTCGTTTGAATTGACCTCGTTTGAATTGACCTCGCCACCAGCCAACATCTGTTTATCCTGTTCCGCTCCTGCTCCGTTCCTGATTACCGCCACCACTCGCGTGCATACCTTACCACGCGTGCATACCTTACCACACCGGCAAAAGCACCACACCGGCAAAAGGATCCCACCAGTATTAATTGGACCTTATCGACAATTTAAACATTGGATGGGCGCCCGTATTTAAATTTTGTATATTGTATAAAAAAATCCCGCATTACAAAAAATGGGGCGCAGCTAAAATCTAATCGCCATCCAAACGATTTGGAAGCCACCAAAACCTTGCTTTGGTTTGGTCCCCCCATGCCCCCAAACTCGACCCCCTTGGCATGCGGCTTGCGCTAACCCCTTCCGCCCCGCGTTTGCTCTTTTTGCTGGTTAATACCAAAAACCAAAATGTTAAGCCCGTACCGCCGCGTTGCAGGTTTTGGGGGGGCATTAATCCCCCCATACAATGTCGGGCAAATTTAACCAGCTTTTTATTTCGTTCGGTTGGTTAAAGCATGCGCGGAACCCTTTTAAGCATTAAATAAATAACTACAGGAAAAAACCAGCCGCCGCGGCCCTGGCAGCACCATTTGCTACGGCTACCGGGCCGCGGGGGGCAAAGGACGGCGAACCCCGGTAACCCCCCAATTTCGGCGGTGGGCCCGCCGCCCGCCGCCTCTTCGAGGAGCTCAAGGCCATCCTGATGGTCCTCGACACCGCCTGGCTCGTCCTCAAGGCGGGGCTTACCCTCGAGGCCGTGTCGCCCGCCATCCCCCCTCCCTCTTAAAGTCCACCACAAGTTGGTGCGAGCGGAAGCAACAGTGCGAGCGGAAGCAACAGTGCGAGCACTATGAGATTGATAGGGACAGGAGTTGATAGACAGGGACAGGAGTTGATAGTCAGGGACAGGAGTAGATGGGGAGAAAGTGGTACTTGTGGGCTTGCCTGCCACAACCTCCCTTGTATCAAGAAAGTACGGCTCCCAATAAAATTTGCATTGTACCCAAATCCTTTTTACTCTCTGTCTACCATCGTTCCGTAGCCAACACCCTGAACAAAAACACCCTGAACAGAAACACCCTGAACAAACCTCCTTTACACAACCCTCAACACTCCCTTCCACCATTCGCAAAACGTGCCACCAATCCACTTACACAACTCCCGCAAAGCTTCGTACACACGGTACACACTCAGCAAGTCCTTCATGCTTCCCAGCTCCAGAGGCCCAACAATTTCAATCCGCGCTCCCCGGTCACATGCAAAGTAGAGGTTCCAGCTGTCCTGAACACATAGAAGCAATGGCTGCGTGATGATCCCCCCGTGAGGTACGAGTCCGAAAGCGGCAATGCGACGGTGCCACGCCGCCACCCAAACTCCCAGCTGAATAGTGCCTTCACGCGAAGGACCCACATCCACTTTGGTTTCGATGCTCACCGCGATGGGCTTGAGCGACAAGTAGTCGCAACCGGTTTGGTTGACCATTTGTGCGTCCTCCGTCTCTCCGGTGGCGAGCAGTGCGGCCAGCGCTTCGTGCAAAATGGCGTGCGAGGGAACAAGAGGCTCGGCTAGGTCAAGGGCCAGCGCGAAATCCACCATTTTGCCGCGGGCCACCTCCGTCACAGTCGCCCCCGCCGACTGGTTCCCCAATGCTGGAAGCCATGTGGTCGCGATGGATACGCTGATGATTGATTCGCAAACAACGCCGCACTTTGTCGACGCTGCCGCGAGCTCCAGGATTGGGCTGTGCACCTTTTGATTCCATTGGCATTCCAAGGCACCCTCCTTCTCGCACCGAAGTGCACTTCTCCAAATGGCTGCAAGGGCATCACCCTGTCTGCACGCCAAGGAGCTGAGGGGTTCATCGATTTGCGAGCTTGCCCATGGCTGGAACTCGTCTTCGGTCGGGCGGAACCACGCGTCCGGCCAACGGTGTCGGGCTGGCATCATATTGGCGAGGAATTGGCGGGACGCTTCGGGTATGAAAAGTTCCCTATCTTCGACTACGCGCTGAAGCTTTGTATATAACTCGCCAACGTCCCGAGGGAGTTGGGATAAGGGGTCGCTGGAAAAATTGGTGAATTGGACCGGTTTGGCAAGGAGTCTGAGGTGGAATGGGCGCTTGATGGGACTTGCGGACCGACGACTTGGCCGAGTCGTTTGGGATGCCTGCTCTCGAGAGTCGAACCCGGAGTTGGAGGGGTACGATGTTGAGGCGGAAGGCCGCCAAGGCAGATTGAAGCCGAAAGGTGGTTGCACCATGTCGGTGTCGCCGAGGGAGGTCTGGCCTTGCCCAGGCACAGTCGACTCGGGGTTCTGGTCGTGAATGGCTTCGCCAGGGGCTTCATCGCCATCGTCGTGGGTGGTGGCGTCGCCATGGGGGCCACGCCCGCGGCCGCCCGATCCAAGCGGCCGCTTCCTCTTGCTAGGCGATGAGGACATCGGGGGAGTTGGCGGGATGTTGGCGTGAGCTGGTGAGGGAAGTGGCCGAGAGTGAGCTGCGCAGGCTTCAAGCCATGACAGGATGCGGGACACGTTGGTGCCTAATGGATCGTTGCCGTACTCCATGGCGATTGTGTTGGGCATTCATCAGGTCGAGGGGATTGGCGTGGGATTGGTGGAATGGGATAAGGCGCGAGGGGATTGCTCAGCCAAGGTGGAAAACCTCGGACAAGGTGGGGAAACGTGGACCAAACCTCGGCCAAAGTGGTAAAAAGGGGTATAAATTAATAAATAACGTTAAATATAATAAAAGAATAAAAGAATAAATTAATAAATAACGTTAAATATAATAAAAGAATAAAAGAATAAAAGAATAAAAGAATAAAGAATAAAATATTAAAATACGCGGGTACAAGAATGTTTGCTTTCAGGTATAAGAGGACACGTTTTACGAACGTGCAAAGTTCCGTCGATAATGCGGGCGCCCGGGCTTCATAATGGAGCAGGGGATAAATACAAGCAAACAACCGAGCAAACTCGGCGACGGCGAAACGGGAAGGGCAAGTCCGTAACGAAAACATCGATTCGAGCCGAAGCAAGGAAAAGCAGCGGTAAAGCCTTTCGCAAAAAGTCCTCCGATGGATTAAAGCAATAAGGTTAATCGTATGTTTTTAGCCTTTGCATCGGGTTTAAAATGGAAAATTTGGATATACGACAAAAGCAAACCCGAAAAAGGGCAAAAATTAATCCATGCCAAAGCTGGCATATACTAATAACCTGCCGAAGGGATAATCCCGTGCGAAATTATTGCATTAATCGTATCCAAGGCACTGGACCTTGTGCATCGTCGTTCAGTTACCATTATTAACCAATTTTCGTTGGTACAGCCCGTGCAATGGTGGTGGAAAAAAAAGAAATGATAATGGGAAGAAAGGATCCGGGTTAAATAAGTAAAACAAGGTTGGTAATTTTAAAATGTATCCTGCCATAACCGTTGCGATTTGCTTCGATCTTTTTTTTTAAGCTTTTTTTTCTCTCTTTTTTTTCGAATGGGGTAAATTTGTTTTGTTTTTAGCGGAAATAAAGGGAAGGAACGTAATAAAGTTCGATATGGAATAAGTAAGTCGAGCAATAAAAAATTAATAATAAAATATTAAAATATTAAAATAATAAAATATTATTTTTTTGGGAAGCATGTAAGCACTCGATGTTACTTTGGAATTGCGGCATCGGAAAGGATGGGTATGCTTACCGCCGAAAAGTCGTTGCGCTTTAACACTCATGTAAGCCAAGTAATTTATATGCTTCCCAAGCTTTAAATAATTTGAAATTGATATATGTATTAATTATAATTCCAACTTTGTAAATGCATTTTGAATTTTTATTGTAGCATTTTTTGCTGATTTAATATAGCGGTTGGAATGTGTCGACTTTTGGTGGGAAATTGCGTTTTTATCCAAACTACTTTGGTGTGGCTTTAGTATATGGTACCTATTTAACTAAAAGAGGACGCCAATGGAACGGCAGAGCACCTAGCGGGTTCTTGGATCAATGTCATAAAGCTTGAATGAGAGGAGCAATAAAACTCGACCCACCCGCCGTGCATGTTGCGCGGGCCAAGACACAGGCTTCGATGATATGACACATTGGTCTCCTGTCAACAAGCCAGCCGCCTGCCACAACGTCCTCTCCCCAAGTGCACCATCCGCGGCCAATATGCTTTCGCCACGTCCCCCAAGTTCACAAACTACCCCGTGAAGCATCATCTAGGAGATAGGAAATGCATAGACAAGATGTATTTTTCTTGACTTGACATTGCCCTCGGCCGAGTGCGTAGCGTATCTTCAGCCCAGGACGTCGGGGGTGGGCCGAATTGGCATCTGCTTCCGCTCGCCAGGTCGTGCTTCTCGGCGTCTCGTTGCGCTGGCCTTCTTCTGCCGAGCTCGCACTGGAACCTTCTTGCGGGTTTGCCGCCACTTGCTGAGCGTGTGTGTCGAGTCTTGTCTACCGCCCTTGTCGCCGTCCTCGTCAGTGTCCTGTAACACGTCTTTGGGTGTCTCTGGCTCCGTTATGGCGGTGGTGTCACCTCCTCCTTGTCACCTTTCCTGGTAGCTACAGTCGGGCTGCTGGGTGAGGCAGATATTGCTAGGTGGGAAACCGTCCCTTCGCCTGGAAAGCCGCCAGCGGTGGCCTGGATTTCCGTGCTGGACTGATGGTGGGCAGGGACCAGCCGCCACCGCCCGCGTGCCTCAGCCTGGTCATCTACACCACAAACCACACTCGAAACTACACCATCGAGCCCTCTTCCCTTTGTTCCAGGCCACAGACAGCGACCATTCCCAACAAGCAGAGCTCACGATCATAGGTACCTTCCAACAGGGCTCGACAGGCTCAGTTATTGGTTCATGTGACTAGGATGCCCGCCGTCGAGATCGCGCAGCGGAACTGCAGGACTAGGTATAAAGCAGATTACAAAGTGCGGACGTTTCGGGAGTTGAGCATCAGGTACCCTTTGACCAGAGGCGAGGTTGAGTGGCCGGCAAGGCAGCTGACAAAGTGCATTTTTGTGCTTGACAGATTATGCAGGTAACTCCAGCGGTTGCGGTCCGGGCCTGGGCTGGTGGCACGACTAGGCACCGGAGGCACGCTTGACTACCTCGCCCCGGAGAGGGAGATGAGACACTATCGCCACGCAGTCAAGGTCTGGGGCCTGGGAGTCTCCTAGCTTCAGCAAAATGATGGGCGTCACCCCTGGAGCACAGCGCGGAACCCTTGGCGCCGCGATGATGCAGGTGTCGCGATTTCACGACCAGGCAGTGCGAGGCTACGGCCACGCTGACTAGCCATGCTCGGGAACCAGAACAGTTTTCTGCCCACCCCAACGCAAGCCCCCTCCCTCTTTATCTTCCATTTTCATCCGCTCGCTTGCTCTTCCCCTATTCATCTCTTCCAAGGCCCAGAAACCGATCTTCCCAGAATGGCCGGTGCCACACCCACCCAGGTAAAGGTAAAAAGCATACGGACTTGCCATGGCCACAATCTCGTGGTAGCACGGCTACAAGGTGTAAAGAAGTGGGTGAGGCCGTTTCTATGTTCATAGCTTAGCAGATTCTTAGCATTGGTCAAACCGCGCTGTCTCCTGGATAACACCCAGGTAAAGAGTCACGATGGCTTCACCGTGACTGATCCCGCAATTTAATGTAGTCTATCAAGAAGGGGGAAAGAATCGGAGGTGTCTGGGATGCTTCGCAGGTTCCCTCTGCATACTTGAGTCGGATCAGGACTGACCCCTGACCCCTCAATCCGCTGCCACTGTCACAGGATCTTGTAAAACTCCGGATAGCCTTGATTGTTCGTCGCACCATCGCCAGTCTCGCCACATCTGAGTAGTGATATTTCGACAATCAGCATGGCAACAGCGTTGTGACACTGACGTTCGGAGTCCAGCAGACGGGCTCAACAGGAGGCTCGTCGTCTCGGGCCTTGTCGAGACAGTCGGAAGGTGATCTGCAATAGAACATTTGGAACAGGCAATAATGAGGGAGAGGAGCGGCGGTTCATACCATAGCTCGCCACAGGCTTGTTTGCAAATAGCTGGCCGAGTCATCATTGGATCTTTCCGTGTGGAGCAGCTCTCTGTCGTGGACTGCCATCTTGTAGCTGCTTCGAGACAGGAGCATCCGCCCAAGGGACAGCGGGAATGTGAGTAGCAGGCTACCAGACCGTGCCGTTATCAACAGCGGCGAAGGACACCAGGAGCGGAGGGTTGCTTGTGCAAAATATCCATCGAGCATCCAACACCATATGAATGCATGGCCTGCTGGGCCACCGGGGAATATTTTCCCTAGCGTAACCATCACAAGCCCATCAATCAAGGGAGCTCCAATCAACGTCTCCCAGGCAATGACGAAAGCAGCCAGAAAAGCCCTTTATCTCTCTACTTCTTGCACTTGGCAGGAGGCGTCAGGCCGCATATGCAATCAGTGGGCATGTTCACTCCGCTCTATAGAATGCACCCAATCCCAAGTATACGCATGCTTCTCGTCGGTCAGATCAATAGGCAAGGCTGTGTAAAAGGCAGGAGACGGCCGCCAATGCACGCCCATGGTCAGTCACATGGTGCAAATAAAAAGCAGAATACAGAACGTTGAAAACAGCAAAATTTTCAGGGGAAAAGCATGTCCAGTCCGCAAACTGTCTGTCGGTCTTGCGCCTCAAATCGGTTTTGACTGGTGATGCGGCCTTGTTTCCCAGGTGACCCTCCTATGAAAGTTTCAACGCATACCTCAGTTCGATTCTGACTCCAGTCATGACGAGTTGCCGTTTCCAAATTAGGATACAGGAACGGGAGAACATGTCATCACCAGCCAAGGCTGCTGCAAGATGGAATCACCTCCATGTGAATTATAGCAAGTGATGGGTTTGCTAAAATAGATGCCGGATCAACTCCTACATGTTCGCCACCTGGGCCTGTGGTGGACGGGCCACCCAACGCGAGGACAAACAATTCTCATGTTTCCTTGGCCTTATGTTTGCCCGTGTTAGATGCGTTGCAGTCACTCGCATCTCGGGAACTTCCGGGCGGGAAAGAGCAGCATCAAAAGGCATGGCTGCCACCTGCAACCTGCGAAACCAGGCACCGGCTCCCACGAGGGCTTTGCACACAGCAATCTGAAGATGGAACGGAAGAGGAAGTCGGGCAAGAAAAAGAAGACCAAGAAGCATGCCGTAGAAAGTCCGAGTATCTAGCTGGCTGCCATAGCATCCGCCATTGGGCGAACCTGCGCAACCGGGTTCGCTCTTTTTGTTTTTCCGCCAACGCGTCGTCCCTTCCTTCCCAGCATCAACACAGTCACTGCCTTCCATTCACTCGTCCATATACCCACCTTCTCACCCGTCTCTGAGGGCTGTCTCCACTCGTTTTTTCTCCCCGATCCTGCACCTACCTCTCATCTTTTTCTCTTCCTCCTCCCCTTCCCAGAGCCCGCGCCTGGCAACTCCCTTGGGTCGCCGGCGGCAGTCGTTCTTTCTTCGCCACTCACTTCCTTTCCACATACATTTTTCCACCAAGTATTGGCTTTGCTCTGGCTTTGGTATCGCCACTGGAAAGCGTGACCGAACCTTTTTCCCACCGCGGCAGTCGCGTTCCTCCCACTGCTTTCCGCGCCGTGGCGTGTTAGATTTTCCATCATGACTACAGGACAGATCCGTCAGCAGCAGAGGCAGGGGACGGCCACCCGACCCCGACCGGTGCAGTCGATGCTGCCCATCTCTGGTCCTCCCGCGGTGACCGCGCCTCGCGCCTTTACTCCTCACCCTCGCGCCTTTACTCCTCACCCTCGCACCTTTGCTCCTCACCCTCGCGCCTTTACTCCCCACCCGACCGCCCCTCGCTACACCACAGCAGGAACAGTCTACAACCCCAACATGGCAGCACCCGTCTATCCACCGGTCAGGAGGACAAACTCTCCCCGCTGGTTCCCTAGCCGAGCCAGAGGCAGTCCCAGCCCAGGGATTCCATACAACCAGAACCCCATCCCGGTCCGTTATCCGCCTCACATCACTACATATCGCCGCGACACCTACACGCCCCTTCAGCAAAACTACGACCGCGCCATCACCCCACGCCTGAGAGAGCTCCAAGGGCCCCTCGGAAACTTGAAGAACCCAGTCTCCACCCTCCCCCCGCATCTCGTGGGAATGACATCTCCAGGCCCTGACGTCGGCGGCGGAAGGCTTGCTCAGAGTTGGCGCAAGGTGGGGCCTGCAGGAGTCGATGACGGCCAGCACCAAGATGACGAAGACCCCGAATTCATTGCTTCTGTCAATGTCCTAGCCTCGCAGTTCAATGTCAAGGCCCTTACCAACCTGGCGTCGTACCAGAACCCGTCGCAGAGAGCCGCGAAAAAGGCTTTGTCTCGAGCGCGCCCCTTCTCCGACCGCCCCGCTGCCTCCAGATCGGAGACGCTGAGCATGCCTCAGAACCAGAATCCAACCACTCGGGCTGGTCTCGGAGCGTACAGGCCCCCTATGGCCGGATACGGTGCACCCGGCAAGCCTGGACCTAATGCCGGATACGCTGCGCCCGGCAAGCCTGGACCTGATGCCGGATACGGTCCGCCCGGCAAGCCTGGACCTGATGCTGGATACGGTGCGCCCGGCAAGCCTGATGCCGGATACGCTGCGCCCGGCAAGCCTGGACCTGATGTCGGATGCGGTGCGCCCGGCAAGCCTGGACCTGATGCCAGAGCCTCTCGCTCCCTAGGCGACGACTATGCCCCGGCCGGCGCACCCGTTCCTCGCAATATCACTGCCCACAGCGCTGCCCGCAGAGCCGCCTTTAATGCGTTCCTGAAGACAATAAGCCCTCGCTCAGGCCCATTTCCAACCCGTCCTGGAGCGCCTCAGCCACTCACTGCTGGACCTCCAGGTCTTCGGAAGCATCAGCCATTCCGAGGTCCTGGCCCCTCAGCTCCCTCTGTCCTCCAGGGGTCTAGCGATCCTAGCTCTCCGGACCTACATATCTTTCAGGAATCTGGCGATTCTGCCACCAGCGCATATCAGTCAACCGAGGACAGCGGCTGGCTTTCCGAGGACGAGGGATCCTCGCAGGACGATGTGTCCAAGCCAGCCCAAGACGTGTCCAAGCCAACCCAAGACGTGTCCAAGCCAGCCCAGGACGTACCCAAGCTAGCCCAGGACGTGTTCAAGCCGGCCCAGGACGTGTTCAAGCCGGCCCAAAATGTGTTCAAGCCGGCCCAAAATAGGTTCAAGCCAGCCCAAGAAGAGGTCTATCCCGACGTTATCCAGTCCATGATTGATGCCATCGTCAACTCTCCTCAGCCGTCCAGGGCCATTACCCCCCCAGTCCTCCAGCCACCCATTGGTACTAGCCGCCCCAAGCCAGCCGACCCGAAGACGGCAGATGCAAAGATGGCAGATCCGAAAAAGGCAGATCCAAAGATGGCAGATCCAGAGGCTCCCGCTCCCGCAGTCTCCAAGCCCGAACCGCCTCCCTCCATGCGGCTCTACTACCCATTCGGACTACCCTCTGACTACGTTCCATCTAGCGAACCCCTGGAGCAGTTTCTCCCTCCACGCCGCACTCATGCCCCCAGGACTCGCGAGGAGCTCGACCGTCACCAGAAACGGGTCGATGAATCCTGGTATGCCAACGTCAAGAGCACTCACAATGCCTTGGATGATGCCACCCTGGACGCCAAGAAGAGGCATCTGTTCCGCACTCTCGGCCGCGTCGATCTGGCCGAGGCTATGGCTATTGACGGTCCCGGTCCTGCCGACGAGAGCGGACCCAACAAGCGCTTCAGCAACTTTGTCGTCCCTGACCCATGGGTCATTGACGACTCCGAAGCCGGGCTCCGGAGCTTCTTTGCCAGCAAGTGAGACCCAGGCCAGCCGAACCAAGGCCGGCACCTTTTCTTTTGTCAAATTCACGAGCAAGACAACTGCCGGAGAACGCCTAATCTGGTTATCCCGTTTTCTTTGCATTCTTTTGTTCCTCTTTCTTGTCCCATGTCCTCAGACCGACGGAATTAGTTGACGGAGCGCCTGTTCTATGATTTCTTTTGCTTTTGGGCACAGCTAACGGGCCACATTGGAGACGTGACCAAGAAGAATGGATGAAAACCCTCTCTCCTTTCCAGCATGCACAAACGCAGGTAATTCTTGGTTGCACGCAAACTCTTTGTATTTTGAGATTGTCTCACAATTATGCTCTCTCTCCTTTGTTACATTCCTCCCTCTGTCTTGTCCTCGTTTTGAAACTCGGTCGATGTTTTCAGTTTGCCCACCTGGCTAGCCCAAGATAGAAGCGGCTGAGCAATCATAACGTCAAAACCTGTATAGAGTAGTAGGATGTTGGCATGGACATCAATTGAGCTGGTGTTTCGTGCCGTCACCATTGCGTCTGTGATTGGTCATCCCCGTTTGTTTACAATCGGTCGCCCTCGTTGTCGTTTTGTTTGGTCGCCCCGTTGGAATAATTTCGTCCCCACCCAACCTGCTGGATCGCCCCACTACAAATCCCAGCCACTGCGAGCAATCAGCCATCGCGGCCGCCCGCAAGCTGCGTGCTTCGTGCTTCGTGCTTGCTGCAGCACAGCACCCACATTTTGATCTTCCCCACCGCGCCCCCAGACCGCACGCTCCCTGAAGCCCGTGCCGGTTTTGTCGCGTCTGCTGTCCTTGTAGCTCTGGACGTAAACATTCCAGCCGACAAGACCGCCCACCGTCAAGAACAACCTACGGCCCGGCCTCAACACGACACCTTGTGTTCCCCGATCGCCTCCCACTTTCACTCTCTTGACTTTAAAATCTTCTTTCTCTCCTTTGGTCGCTTTCGCGCCGTCTTTATTTTAGCAACGTCGCATGCTTTTTATACTCCAACAGCTTGCTGGGCGCGACAAGAGGCCGATTCGTCCACTATGGCAAACCCAATCGCCTCTCCCCGGCCCTCTGGGGTGGGAGGGGGAGAGGACCCCTTTGTGTCTGTAGCGAACCCGCCTAGCACCGCGAGACATATTCGCTATTCCACCCTCGATCCGCAGATATTTTCCTTCAGTCTCGGCACATCGGCAGAACAAGCAAAGCGAGCTCTTCAGGCTCATCTGCTCGAGACAAATCGCAAACTGGAACAAGTGGGCAAGTCTGGCACTGCACTGGTTGAACACCGCAGGCAGATCGAGGAGCAGATGAAGGAGGTGGAGCAGCTTCAATCCGAGGAGGAGGTACCATCTGAACTGAAAAAGACTCTCGTAAATCTCGAGCGGGACTATAGCGAGGTGACAAGAGAGACCTCGAGGACCTTGCTTCCCAAACAGAGGATACCAAGCAACGAGGCTGCCGCCGGCTCGCCGTTTGCCCCCGAAGGAAAGGGCGGCAGGGTATGTGCATGATAAAGCTTACTTGCTTGGAGAGAAAGTCGCGATAACATGTGTGCTGACCTACTTCCAGCGCTCAGTCAGCCCGTCCAAATTCGAAAGCCAAGCTACGGGCTCCCCGACCAAGTTGAGCGTGCCAAATCGCAGGTCGCGCAACCAGCCGGCGAACCGGATTCACGATATCGAATTTGCGGCCGAGATCAGCACGAGTCTCATATCTCAAGTCCGTAACCTGCAGTCGCTGCTTGCCGAACGTGACGAGGAACTCCGAGATATCAAGCTGGAGAAATCAAAGCTGGAATTGGATGCCGAGAACTTCCAACAGCGCGTCAAGAGCCTGGACGAGAATGAGCACCGCTACAAGGATGAGAACTGGAATCTGGAGACACAGCTACACGAGCTCATAGCTTCCCAAAAGGAGGCTCAAGAGCGCGAGAAGAAGTTGACACAGGCCCTCAACGTCCTGCAGGCCGACAAGAACTTGACGCAAAGAGAGCTGGACGAGATCAAGGTCACACACTCCAAGCTCGTGGATGAGCATGCTGCCGCCGTCAAGCACCACGACATCGAGCTGGGGACCGTCAAGCGCAACATGGTCATGGCCGAGAGCGAGAGATCTGCCATGCAGCGCAAAATCGACGATCTCACGAGCCAGAATCAGGAGCTCGCCAAGGCCTTTTCGAGCCAGAGAGGGAGGACACTGGAGCGAGACGTCAATCTGGGAATGAGTGACGAGGACCTCGAAACGGCGACTGACAACGCCACACCAGAGCATTCGCCCCCTCCTTCGCCCGTAAAAGGCACACCGCGCCACCCAATGCTCGAGTCTGAAACGCTCAAGACATCTCTGCACCATGCGCAGCGAACCATTCAAAGCCTGAGGGCCAACAACCATCGCGACAAGACCGAGAAGTTGGAGCTGAAGCGCATCGTCCAGGACCTCCGCGACGAGATGGAGCGCATGAGAGGAGGAGATGCATCCAACAGCGCGACTCGACGCACCCGCAAAATGGACTCTCGCGAATTCAAGAAACCCCTCAAGCCGGGCCAGCTCGGCGGAGCTCGTGCCAGTCGCAGCGACATCTATCTCGATGATGACCCCGACTGGGAGGATCAAGCCGGCCAAGCCTCGAGCCCCACGCGTGCACCTGCCGAACGCAATGTGCTGCCGACGACGGAAATGCCCGCGGTGCTCGAGTCCAGTGATCATTTCGAGACGGCCCACGAGACGAGTGACGGTGCGTTTGAGACTGCCAACGATGAGCGTGCTACCGAGACGGAGGAGTTTCAGACTGGTGCCGAGGAGCTGAGCGACGACGACGACGACGCGGCCACGGAAACCGAGGGGGCACCCACGGGGTTGGGCCGACGACTAAGGCGCCCGCCTTCTCTAGGACTGACGCAGAGCCGCACACGATACTCGTACCACAGCACAGCCTCAACTTCGACCGACGAGGATGACTATTCGGTATCTAGTGTCAAGACCCCCACTGCGCTACCACCCCAGAAGATGCGCGTCCGGCTTAGTCGTGCCACACTCTCATCGTCGCGCCGCTCACGACAGGCGAGCGAAGAGCCCACATTCCAGAGCAGTCCTGCCAGCTTCGCCACGAGCAGCGTGTCGGGTACCCCGCAGGCAGCCGGGCAAAGCCTCTTTGCTGAGCTGGGAGACTTTGATGGGAGCGACGATGAGTCTCTGGTGGCAACCCCGAGCAGGCGCAGCGTGCGTTCCATGACTCCTGCCTCGATTGTGCACCGGAGGCGTTCGCCTGTCCCCGAGGTTCCCCCGCTGCCCAAGGCCGTCATGGTCGACAGTGGCATGATGACGGAGCCGGCCTCTCTCGCCATGTCCTACATACTGGCCGAGAAGGTCGAGCCGGTGAGCGAGCCAACAATCCTCCCACCCACTCTTGGCATCTCGGGCATCCAGACGGAGCATATCGAGCCAGTGAGCGAGCCCAAGCTTCCATCTCCGACGCTTCGCTTGTCTGGACTTCAAATCGAGCATGTTGAGCCTGTCATGGAGCCCGAGGTTTTGTCACCTGCCTTGATACTTTCGGCCATCCGTGCCGAGTCTGTTGAGCCGGCCTCCGAGCCTGAGATCATTTCACCTACCCCTATCTGTCTGAGCCTGTCGGCCATCCGGGTCCAAGATGTGGAGCCTTTGCCCGAACCTGGTGCACTAGCTCCGCCTCTCTGTCTCAATATGTCGACGATACAGGCCACAGAAATCGAGCCAGTTGTCGAGGCGGTAGAACTGCCTCCCGCGCCTCCCACGCTCGTACTTTCTCTTTCTACAATCCAGATGGAACATGTTGAGCCTCGGCGTGAGACCGAGTCACCCGCAGCCCCCGCTCCTGCTTTGAGCATATCTGCCATCATTGCTGAAGAGGTCGTGCCCATCGAGCAGCCCGAACCGGCAGTTTCTCCCGCGCCCGTTGCGCTCCTGGCCGCGGTACCTACCAAGACTCAACCTGCCCCAGTCACCCTAGGGTTATCGGGCATTCTGGCGCAGTATGAAGTGGCTCCAGTTCAGCCAGAGCAGTCACAACCGGCCCCCGCTGTTCCAGAGGTCTTGTCTTTTTCCAACATCCAGGTCCAGGACGTGGAACCAATCGTCGAGGCCCCCGTGTCTCCCGTTTATCCAACCCTCACCCTTTCCCAGATCCAAGGACAAGGCCTGGAGCCCCAAGCCGAGTCCGAGACCTGTGCCCCTGCGCTTGCGCTTGCGCTTGCGTTCTCACCCATCCAAGCGGAACACCTGGAGCCCTCGGCCGTGCCGGAAACCTTCTTCTCCACCTTTGCCTTCTCCCCCATCCTGTCGCAAGTTCTGGACCCTTGTGTCGAGCCCGAATTACCGGCTCCCGCGCTGTCTCTATCGGCAATCGCCGCGCAGCATGTCGAGCCTGTCAGCCCTACCAAACTTCCGCTGCCCGGTCTGTCGCTGTCACGTATCTCGACCGAGCATGTGGAGCCGGTTCAGTCTATCGGCCTCGGTCCCGTGGTGCCTGAGCTCGGCTACTCTGGCGTCGTCACATCGGTGAACACCCGTCCAGCTCCTTCCCCAAGCCCGAAGCGTAATGGCTTCACCTTCACGCTTCCCCGCGGCAAAGACGTTCCCAGAACTCCCACCAATGCTATTTTTAGAGTTGGCCGAGCCAAGGGCAAGGGCAAGGCGCCCGAATCGCCCATCATTGCCGAGGATGATACACGTCAATCCCTCAGCGACTCTCCTGTTGCCCAAACTCCCGAGTCACAGAGACCGCTCAAGGAACTCCCAACCAACACCAATACCAAGCCCATGCGGAAGCAAATGACTGCCACGGCGGACCAGGGAGCTCAGACGGCTCTGACGGCCGACGCCATCGACCAAATCATGCGTTTGAGGACCAAAACCGGCAGCCCTGACGATGGGCACCGACGGAACGAGTCTTTTGGCACGAGTGTGGGCACCCCTGGCACTATACGGGTACGACGATCCCAGGAGAGCATTGGCAGCGTCATCCACCACCACAAGAGCAAGCCCGATGGAGCTTTCGACCCCGACATGGCCCCTCCGAGGCGGCCCGGGAGTGCTGCAAGCCGGGCCTCGTTCCAGGCCGCGGCGCTGCCACCGTTGCCACCCAACCATAAACAGGCTATCGAGGCCGCACGAAGCAACTCGTCGGGCGGCGTAAGCGGCACCATCGGCACTATCGGCACTATCGGCACCATCGGCACCATCGGCACCATCGGCACCATCGGCACCATGGGCCCCCCGCTACTGCCAGCTTCAGCTTATCGTAACGCGTCCATCCGACCGCGCACCCCCAGCGGCTCCCATCCGCTTTCGCCCGTCTCGGCCACGTTCGGACGCGGCACGCCGATACCGAGGCCCATTCGATCGAACTCGGCTCTTGGTGCGGCCGAGGTGTATCCCAGCCCTTCGCGTATCACGGCACATAGTAGGCAGTCGTCGATTTCGTCGTTTGCTTCCGAGGTGGACGCGCGGTTCAACACGCAGAACGGCATACCGAGCCAGCACAGCCACGGGTTCGATCCCAACACGGACCCCCGCATGATCCAGGCCATCACGCAAACCATGATTGGCGAGTATCTGTGGAAGTACACGCGCAAGGCCGGCCGCGGTGAGATGTCGGAGAAGCGCCACCGACGCTATTTCTGGGTGCATCCCTACACCAGGACCCTGTACTGGAGCGACCGCGACCCGTCATTGGCCGGTCGTTCAGAGCTGCGGGCCAAGAGCGTGCCCATTGAGGCCGTCCGTGTCGTCACCGATGACAACCCCATGCCTCCCGGCCTTCACCGCAAGAGCTTGGTTATCCTATCCCCAGGCCGCACCATCAAGTTTACGTGTACTACGGGTCAGCGACACGAGACATGGTTCAATGCGCTCTCGTACCTGCTGCTCCGCACCGATGTTGAAGGGCATGCCGACACGGAGGAGATTGCTGAGCACATCACGAGTGAAGATGTCGACGAATTCAACCCTCAGATGGGGCGGCGCCCCGTCGTCATGAGCACTCGCGCGTCCACGCGAGCCCCACCTTCGTTAATGTCTTACAACTCACGCACCACCCGGAACGAATCCCCGGCCATGGTCAATGTTTCTTTGGACGTGCCGACCTTGATGCCATCCCCTCAAAAGAAGAAGGATCAGCGGCCTTCACTGGGGACGCTCAGCCGTCTGAGTGGCTACTGGCGATCAAGCCAGCTGGGAACTCTACGAAGCAGGAGCGTCGGCGCCCAAGAACGATCCATATATGAGGCGAGCGAGGTGCATGATAGCGCCGAGGACCTGAGGGCCATGTACGAGGCACAGGACCGCGAGTCTGCGAGGCTGGAGAATGTCAGAGCCTGCTGCGATGGTAGGTGTCTTGCCATTCTTTTTTTTGCTCCAAGACGTGAACCTTGGGCATTTAGCTGACTCTCTGTTTTTTCGCCAGGAAAACACGATGTGGCCACCCTCACAAAGCGAGGCAACCACTCACACACCCACACCCACACCCACCCCAACCAGCCGTCGACGGCAGCCTCCATGGCTGCCACCGGCTCCATGGCTGCCACCGGCTCCAAGGCCTAAAGATACCAGCTAACCAGAGTTCTGGGCGTGACTCTGTTGTCCATTTTGCATCGGGATGGCCGCTGTCCTTCCATCCGCACGCCCTTTCCTCTCTCTTCTATATCTCCTTGCCATTAAAAACAACACCATACGCCTCGGATTTCCCACGACGTCCACGAAAGCTTTTTGTTTTGTCTTGTTTCTGTTGTCTTGTCGTCGCTTTCGCGTTCATGCCATTTACTGTACCTTCTTGATCGCTTATCTGTGCGCATGGATTATGAACGTGCTCACCCGTGGTGCGGCTCCTCGTCTTCTTTCTTTCGTCTTGTAGAGTACGGATTATTCCAACCAACTTCTCCGTCCGACTAACAGTGAGGTTGACCGTTGTTGTCCAACATGCGAATGAATCCCTTGGAGGTTGTCTCGTTACTGTCGCCTGTCCTCCTCTGTCTTGTGACCTAAAATATCTGTTCTAGTTCTTTGGTCGAGGGTTATCGACAAACACGACAATTTCTCACCTCTGCTGACCCCAAATCCATCGTCCTAGTTTCATTGGCCCCCCATGGGGTCTGTTTCCCCACCGTCTGTCATCCCGCCTTTGTAACCTAGTTCTTGCCCCTCTGCCTCCCCATCCTATTGCCGCGCTTCCCCCGGAGGTGCCTGTTCCTGCGGATATGGAACTACTAGGCTGTAAATGCAACAACACCTCGGCTACCAGACACAATGCTCTCCATGGTCAAGACGTCAAGTCGAGTCTGCCTGGTTGTCATGATTCTCTTCGGCCAAGCCAGTCCCTAAAATCAACGCCTATCCCTATGCGGTGAAGTTTGTCTCTGTTCCATTTGAGAAAAAAAAAACGCAAGAAATCGTGGTCTTGATAGACACGATGCACAGTTGGGTGTTGTCCACCGCCCAAAAACCAAAACCACCGGAAAGTCCGAACTTCGCCGTCTTGTGATTGAGAGAAACAGCCTGCCGCCGTCGAGTTCCTCTCAACGGACAGCAGCAAACAATGAAAGAGTTGTAGGAAAAGCCTCCTCTCATCAACCCTCCGAATTTTCCCATTGCGCCTGACCTGAACCAGCCGATAAATCCATCTCCCGAATCTTGGCTTCGATCGTCTAGATGGTCGTCTCGTACGCGACGGGGGCGAGGGTGACGGGCTTGTTGTCGGCGGTTGAGACGGTCCTGGCCTCCCTGGGCATGGCGGGTTGGCGCTTGAGCTGGACCGGGGTGCCCTCGGCCTTGGCCTTTTGCTTGAGCGCGGCGTTCTCCTTGACGCGGCGCAGGAAGTCGTCTCGAGAGCGCGAGGGGTGGACGTGCTCGATGCGCAAGTTTACTCGCTTCTCGAGATAGCGATGTTTCACTTTCTTGTACACGATGACGCCCACGGCCGACTTTCCTACGTTGTCTGCTCGGGCATGCCATGCCATGTGTTAGATAAACACCCCGCCCGGGGCAGTATGTGAGAGGTTCATGAAAGAAAAGGGGGAAAGCGTACACACGACGCCGGTCTTGCCATGGTAGACCTTGTGCGGCATTCTGCAAAAATAGATGACCAGCTTGTCAGCGCGCGCGCTGTCTCTCAAATCGGACACTTGGGTCTCTTGCGCGGGCAGGATGCTCACCCAGCCTGGACTGCTCCATTGGCCTTGATGTCGACGACATCCCCCACATGGAACTGGCGCAAATACGTGCCCAGGTTGATCATTCCACGGGCTCGAAACTTGCGGGAGAAGGCATAGCGAGTGCCGGCGCGGAGACCGCCGGAGATACCCATCGTGAAATGATTGATTGAGCTGCGGGCAATGGGCGAGATGGAATGGCTTCAGTGGGTGATGATTTTGGGCAAAGTTGAAGCTTCTAAAATTTTTTGCAGACGAGGAACGAGGTCCTTTGTGCGGTTAGGGTAGATGCGGTCGGTGGGCAGGTGGGGCGGTCCCACCTTCCTTGGCTGAACCCCGCCCATTCAGTCCAGTCTCCCAGTCCTGTTGCGTAAATAAAAGCCTCGGGCTTTATGGCATCAAATTATTTAATGTTTTCATTTCTTTTCTGCTTCGTTTTCTGCTCTTCTTTTTAATTCCATTTTCCATTTCCCTTTCAATTCTTCTCATACTCTTCAATCTATTTCTCTTTCCTCTATCTCTCTGTCTCTATTCATGGTTGTAGTTTTTTCGCTTCTCGAGCTTGTTAGAGAAGAACTACGAACGCGAACCACGCCTCTTGAACAACTTGGTAAAGCGACCCTTCAAGCCCGGCTTCTGTGGAGCCGGCTCCTCGCGGACTTCGCCCAGAACTGATGGGGCGGCGCCCCAAACCGATGGGACCATGTAGTCCGGGGTGGTGTTGCAGTACACGATGATGCTTTCGAGGGACGAGTAGTGTCAGTACAGGCGAACCGGGGCGATGGAAACAAAACAATCGGGGAAATCGGAAATATTATCGGCCAAAGGCAAAAAAAAAAAAGTCATTGCTCTTACCTTTTGGATGCTTCGCTCACAGGGATCCGGTCCCGCTCCAGGTCCTCCTTCAGTCGATTGTTGAGCTTGTCCAACCAGCGCAGCATCTTGTTTTGCGACGGCATTTCGGCTACGGTGGCGGACGGGCTCGAACTGCGGGTAGCGACAGAGGGCTGAGATGCGACGGCAAGTGGGCGCGACAAAGGCTGAGATGCGACGGCAAAGTTGGGAGACGACGGGCCAGGCTGTGTGCACTTTGAGAAGGTTGGCTTGCTGCTGCTGCTTCCAGCGGCGGCAGGGGTGGTCTGAGTGTGATGGGGGTTCATGGCGACAAGTCAGTGACGGGGTCGGGGGCAGCGGAGCGAGCTTTATGCTGGCGATTGCGGCAAGGTGAGGTGGCCACCCCCTTAACTAGGTAATGGCTAAGGCCAACAAGTTACTCTTGCCCTACTTTTAAGTTTATCCTTACGTGCTCGCTATCCAGTAGTAGGGTTCATAGCGACAAGTTAGCGACGGGGTCGAGGGCAACGGAGCGAGCTTTGTGCTGGCGATTGCGGGAAAGCAAGGTAGCCACCCCCTTAACTAGATAATGGCCAAGGCCGGTCTGGATCCGTACCACAGCAAGTTCGTGCAACAAGTCTCTTGCCCTACTTTTAGGTTTGTCCCTACGTGCTCGAATATGTGTGCCCACGGCTGGACGCAGACGATTAGTTTCGACCAGTTCCCTTAGAGTTTTGTTCAACGCAAACTCTTACACCCCCAAAAGCATGCTGGCAACTAGCTATCAAGACCTGTTCGACTCCTGCCAGGTCCTGTCTTTTCCATGTGGGAGGCGTCTCACGCCATCCGCCCGGGGACATGATTAGTACCAAAATGCAAAATCGGGCTCGTCCCAGGCCTCAGCCACATTCGTCATAGGAACGTACACGAGATCGAACCGATACTGCGCAACCTTGGATCCCGGATACTGCGTGGCATGGAGCAGCTCCTCCTCCTCTTCCTCGGTCGTCCCCGATGGGCTTGGTGGACCCCTTGCCTCTTCGCCCGTCCCGCTCGTGTAGGCCGGCCGCGAGGTGCCGTGGGGTGGCGGGTCTTGGTGAACGCCTAGAGTGGTTCTTGGAGGGTCGCCTGCGGCTGCAGCCCGCTGCTCTTCCTCGCCCTTCAGGGGCCCCGTGGGCGGGACTCCATGCCCGTATGCGCCGGGGGTGTCGTCGCCGGGGCTAGCAGCAGTCATGTTGTGACTGGGTGACGACGAAGATGGGGGAGGAGGAACGCGGCGGCGTCTCTTGTTTCGCGGCTCTGCTTGCTGGCGCGGTGAGTCCCTCGATGCGTCGTCCGCACCCTCTCCCTGCTCACGTTCCTCGGATGTGGCCCATTGGACTTGGTCGTTCAAAGAGGCTGCTGTTGCCCGCGCTGGGTCGGTTCGAGGGCGCTTTTTGCATGGCGTCGAGGGTGACGTGCCGAGTGTGGCTTTGGAGCTTGATCCCTCGCTGAACGGCTGGGCCATGTCTGGCCCGCCGTTCGCCTTTTGCCCGCTCGTAGGGGGCGAACGCTCCGAGACCAGTGTCGGCGATGAGCGATCGGAGACGGCTTCAGCAGACTCGGCCGACACAACCGTGGCGGATGACTGCGTCCGCGTCTCTTGGGCGACTGCATCTGGTTGCCGCCCGTTCTCCATGCGCGACCGGGCTTGAAGCTGCTCTCTCAGCGACCGGGCTTGAAGTTGCTCTCTCAGTTCTTTCAGAGACTCTTCCAATCCCCTTCTCAGTTCGGCTGCTTTCTTTTTTGCTTCGCTCCTCTCTCTTCCTTCGCTCCTTCTCTCGCACCTCGCGCAGTTCGCGGACGAAACCGTCAAAGTACCTGACCATGGCGTCCAAGGCCATGGACCCAGACATGATGTGGAACCATTCGGTGCGCTCGCTGTCTGCATTTTGGAGCTGTGGGCTGGAACGAGCCTTGTTCAAAGTCGCCAGGCGATTGAGGCAGCAAGGCTCTTGGCATCGGTAGAGCTTGTCTGTATGGTACAGCCGCATCCAACCGCGCACGTCGTACCACGCCTCTTGCAGTTCGGTGATCCGTTCGTCTCTCCGGCGACCGAGCATGGCGTAGAACTCGGCCCGGTCACTCGCATCGCGGCCGCATTCGCGCACGTCGAGGAGGAAGCCTCGGAACTCCTGGATAGGGCAGGATCTAGTGTTGAAACGATCGTCGATTGGCCATCCGTTGCACATGGTCCAAGACCCGATTCCCCAGCCACTGCGGCGGCAGCTTTGCGGCCAAGGCTCCCCAGGTATTCCCGCACGGTTTCGAAGACGTGGCGGCAAGTCGTCCTTGGCCCGCGACATATATCGTCCGACGCCTCGGAGAAGCCGGCCAGTTCGACGTCCTCGACGTATAGGCGGTCGTACGCCGGCGTTGTAGCAAGGCAAAATGTCGTTGTGGACGATGCCGGCCTGGTGCAATCGGCCCGCGAGCCGGATCAGGCAGGCGGTGCAGGAGCCGGCGGGCCAGTGTTTCTAGTTCACGATGGCTTGTCTGACCGACCGAGTTTTCGATGAACTCGAGCGGAAATGCACCTTTGCGGTAGTGTGACGCCAGGTAGAGGCCCCCTCCGCGTTTACTGTCGCCTTGTCGAAGTCCTTCTTCGAAAACAAAGGGTCCCAAAGCCTAGTATGCCGGTCAGCGAGATGTCATCGACAAACACTCACGTCTTCGACAAGCAAGGTGGTAAACTCACGTCTTCGACAAGCAAGGTAGTAAATAAATCAGGCAGTCGCTATTACCGGTAGCTTCTCCAACATTCGCAGTCTGCTCT
Organism: Gaeumannomyces tritici R3-111a-1; assembly: GCF_000145635.1. Lineage (NCBI taxonomy): Eukaryota > Fungi > Ascomycota > Sordariomycetes > Magnaporthales > Magnaporthaceae > Gaeumannomyces > Gaeumannomyces tritici. Next base: position 6,265,844 of record NW_008804546.1, on the reverse strand, counting down.
CGGCCAGGAACCCGCTGGCCAGCCTCGAGCTCCCTGGTCACGTAGTAACGTGCCCGTCCAGGGATCCAGCGACATATACAGGCCTCTATCGGTCCGGCTGTCGAGCGCTAGGTGTCGGGAAGACGTAAAGCTTGTCGGCGTCAGCCGCCCGCGACGGGCTGGCGGACGTGACGCTGCTCCAGGCTGGCGGACGTGACGCTACTCCAGGCTGTGGAAACAGACGGAGCCCTTATTCGCCTCGGTTGGGTCGTCGAGCTGTAGGCTGTGAATGCTCGGTGTATCGTAGCATTTGGTCAACGTGGCATCCTGGCAATATAGCTCGAGTTCCGCCCCTCCGAGCTTGATGGTGTTCTTAGCGTGGGGATTGAGGGCTAAATCAAGGGTGCCGGGGTTTAGGTGGAATACATTAACTTTGGTCTTGTAGGCGAGGGGACGAATCCACCAAAGGTCTCAGTGGACGCGCGCGATAGAGCGGGTGAACTCGCGGCCGAGGATGAGGATGAAAGGGTCGAGAAAGATTTGGCGCTATCGCTTGAGTGGCCGCCACCATCGTCGCCTTCATCATCTCTGATGTCTTCGAGATCCTTTGGCGCCTTGAAAGCAGGCTTGGACTCGGACGCCGGCAGGTAGAAGCGGCACCTCGGTGACTTTTTCATTAAGCGTGCGCAGCTCTTCGAAAAACGTGCGGTCTTGAACGACGATGTATAGGGTCAGAGGGTCTGGGGAAGTTGAGCCCGCATCCGCATGCAGGAGCACCCGCCCGAGCGGGCTGCGTTCCTACCGAGGTTGCCTTTCTCCATGAAAAGTTTGAACGGCCCAGCGCGGTGACCCCGCCTATCTCTTTTGGTATTTCAAGCTCGATCAGCCAGTAGGCTTCTCAACGTTAACCTGCCCCAACGCCACAGGCTCCATTAACGGATCACTTTGAGCGGCCACAAATACCGCAAAGATCAATCCACGCGTCGGTTCAACCAAAATAAAGGCCCTCAAGAAAAACAACACTTGGCCACGGCAACAGCTCCATCAAAGAAAGGCGCGATGCGCTCGTTGATCAGTTTCCAACCCCTCCTCTTCTGACGCGTAGATCCTCTGAGGGATCGCTGTCCACTATCAGTTATTCGTCCATTTCAAACGACTCCGACCTCGTAAGTAAGGCAGTAGATGTTTATCCTCATCCCGCCCTCATGAAGCCGTCGCAGTTCCATGCTTACCGGGAATGAAGAAAGAGACGGAAGAGGCGGCTAGACCGGCTAGTTCGCGAGCTAGGTCGGCCACTCCCGGATCATGGGCCTGCTAGACCAAGAACGGCAGAGTCAAGTGCAGCCAGCGACTCACTCGAAAGGCCAGCCCGGCGCCGGTACTAGCGGTGGCGGTTTCCAGGCCTAGGGCATCTAGGCCGGCAGCATCGGCCACGAACAACGGTCGAGCACCGGCTTTGCGCAACAACCACCGGCCCTCACCCGTTCCGACCGAGATTCACGAGAAGAGGTGGGCTGCGTCGGGTCGGACGACGTGCGCCCTACCGAAGCCTGGCAAGAGAGCAGCCCCAGGGCAGCCCGCCACGGCCCAAGTCTTTCAGGGTGCTCAAGTAGGATCGCAGGGCTGGTGGCGTCCTCGACGCGCGTCGACAAAGAACGAATCGTCGCCGAGGGATCGCAGACGGGGGTGTATGAGTACCAGTCCTGGGCGTCCAGCAGACAGGATGTCGGCCCCGGCAGAGTCTGCTCACACCTTTAAAAACCATTTCAAGCATATCGCCAACAAGGATCGCCTGGCTTCCAGCATTCTTGGTAGACGATTCGCTCTCCAGGTACATGGGACTGCCGCCGAAAAAGCCTTGCGACACGCCCAAAGCTGCTTCCACATAAAGCAGAGATGGATCGCCTGGCTGCTAGCATTCTGGCAGACGATTCGCTCTCTAGGTACATGGGACTGCCGCTGAAAAAGCCTTGCGACAAGCCCAAAGCTGCTTCCACATAAAGCCAAGATGTCACTTCCATGGCGCTTTTTGATAGAGGCCCCTGCTGACCTTTGCTTATCGCTGCCTTGTACCCTGCGGCCGTGGCGATATGAAAAGAAAGACAACAATCAATCGTTGACACAGGGCACCGATACCTGGTGCAATGAGCAGCTCGAGGATGCCCCAGGGCAAAGGAGCCGCCGCCCCGACCAGCCGGCAGACTGGTCAAAAGCCAGGCGGCACCAGCGGCCCCGCGATATGAAAAGAAAGACATCAATCAATCGTTGACACAGGGCACCGATACCTGGTGCAATGAGCAGCTCGAGGATGCCCCAGGGCAAAGGAGCCGCCGCCCCGACTAGCCGGCAGACTGGTCAAAGGCCCGGCGGCACGGTGACACAGGCCACCGATACCCGGTGCGATGAGCAGCTCGAGGATGCCCTAGGGCACCGATACCCGGTGCAATGGGCAGCTCGAGGATGCCCCAGGGCACCGATACCCGGTGCGATGGGCAGCTCGAGGATGTCCCAGGGCAGGGGAGCCGCCGCCCCAACCGGCGGGCAGACCGGTCAAAGGCCTGGCGGCACCAGCGGCCCCGCGTCGTCGGCGGCTGCGATACCGCCAGCAACTGGATATGAAAAGAAAGACAACAATCAATCGTTGATACAGGGCACCAATACCCGGTGCAATGAGCAGCTCGAGGATGCCCCAGGGCAAAGGAGCCGCCGCCCCGACCGGCGGGCAGACTGGCCAAAGGCCCGTCGGCACCAGCGGCCCCGCATCGTCGTCGGCTGCGATGCCGCCAGCAACCGGCGCTGCCTGCTCTTCGGCGTCGGCCCCACTATCGCCTTTGCCATCGATACCGCGGGCAGCATATACACCGTCATCGCCATCGCCATCGCCGAGTCCCGCGCCGGCACCCCTGGACGAGCCCAGCTCGGACATCCTCTCGCCCCTCGCGAAACAGGATTTCGCCTGCCAGATTCACTACCCTAGCGGCCAAGGCTGCCGAAGCACGCACTCTCCTCGCTGGCGTGCGTGCTTTGCCGTCTTGCGCCATCGGCTGGGCTGGGCTGGGCTGGGCTGGGTCGCCGGCAGCTGGACCGCCGGCACAGTTTTCCTCATCGGGGAGCGTGGGAGCCCTGGAAGGTACAGGGAAGAACTCTTGGGGGGAGACAGTGCGTCGTCCGAAGGAGCTCAGGGAGAACTCTTGGGGGGACAGTGCGTCGTCCGAAGGAGCTGTGCTCCTTGCCTTGGCCGTTGGCTGCGCCCTTCTTGCACGCACGGTCCTGGCCCGTTGTCGCCTTGTGGTTGCCGCCGCTTGAACCGTCGAGTCTCGGCTCCGGCCGTTCCTGCGCGGGCGACGGCGATGGAGGAGAGAGTGTATTGGCGACTGTCACAAAGGAGGCTATCACCAAGGGCCGGCACACTGTTCCAGGCCTTGGCGCGGAAGATCTGCACCGACACCGGTGCGGAGCACTGGTGCCGCACAGGGCAGATGAGATGCTTACCGAGCACTCGTCGGCAATGACAGGGGTGCGGTATCAGGTACCGCACCTACAAGAGACGGGATCTGGGTATAAAAGGAGGGCACAGGGCCCTCGGCCCTATACCCGTCCTCCTTTCTCGGACACGAGATCTAGCTCAACATACAATAGACCCTATCTTGCACCGTTTGTCCGTCATTAGCGACGGCACTGGCCTTACGGACGAGCGTGTGGGAGGAGGTTGGAGGAAACAGAGCCCGGCCACGGAACGAGGTTTCATCGAGTCGCTAGCGCCAGCGGGCCCGGTGTATATCTGTGAGCTCGTGGGGGAACACGGAGCTGTTGGAAGCGCCGACCGGACAAAGACAAACGCGTGTATGACTTGGCCTCGCTTAGTGTCAAGAACGAACCTTTTGGCTTGTCGACAAATCGTTTGGAGGCAGCAGTTGAAATGGTATCTCGAGTGACGCATATGGCCCTCGGCTTGTCATGGGCGTCGGTTGCAAGTCGCGTCCAGTCCGGGGCCATGTTCCTCCCGCAGCGTCGGCCAAGTCTGGGTACAGCCAGAATTTCTGGGGGAGCAAAGTTGCGGATGAGTGCGGAACGCCCCGGTTGAAGTCGTCGACCCATTTCGATGACCAAGTAGCACCGTCATTTTGTTTATGTTTCTCTGCCCCAAGAGGAGTTGCAATGTAGTTGCTGCGGTATTAGACTTTTTACCAACAATGTCATGTCATGTTCGATGAGCGATGGGATTGCATTGCATCTCACTTTCCTTTGCCTGGGAAAAGGAGGAACCTCGAGCTAGAGCACCTGTGGGAAGATGATGTGCCCGCAAAGAAGCAAGAGAGACTCGATGCCCAATCCCCACAGGCATTAAGAGACCAACCTCGGGAACAGCTATATCAGAACGCTCACACACGCCAGGAGGCACATTCTACCATGGGAAAGCCCACTTCCCGAGATGGCATAAAGTGTCAAGTACGAGGACGTCGACTTGCAGCTCGAAGCTAAAGAGATGATGAAACACAAATATGCTGCCAGCATTGGCGTTCCTCAGCTCATCCATGGCAAGCGACGGAGAAGCCCAAGGCCTGCCTGCCTCACTGGGAGGAATGGGCTCAAAGCTATAAAGACCGAGCACAACTCTCTTTTGGCAAACCAGACCTGGACCCTCCTCGCCCCTCGGCCGGTGTACAAACTAAAGACTGGACCGTCTGGTGAAATCCTGATGTACGCGATGCTCGGCACGAGAACCCGACATTTGCCCTTTCTGTTTCTTTTCTCAGTCAGCATCTCACAAACGCAACCGAAACCCCCATGTCCAAGCAGTTAAGAAGGTGATGAAGGTACCTTGCGGGCACCATCGATCTCGAGCTGGCATTTAGAAGCCCGTGTCTCCCTGAACGCCCCGGGTGTACTGCGGCCGTGTTCCACCCGTCGCTCTCGCCGCCGCTTCCGCTCAAGCGCGCTCTGCCCGCCGAGCGCCATGAGGGCCGCCATCAGGCGCTCCGTGTAGGGGTCGCGGTTCGCGGGGGTGTTGTGGCGCTGGTGGCAGCGCTGCTTGAGCGTTGTGTGGTCGCTGAGTGCGGCCGCGTGGGCGAGGCCTGCTGCTGCTGCTGCTGCTGCTGCTGCTGCTGCTGCTGCTGCTGCTGCTGGCTGGGGGCTCCCCTTTCGCCTCCTCGGGGAGAAGCGTGGCGTTCTCCTCTTTGGGGGGAGGCGTGGCGTTTCCCTCTTCGGGGGAGGCGCGGCGTTCTCTTCGGGGGGAGGCGTGGTGTTCTCCTCTTCCGGGGAGGCGTAGCGTTCTCTCCCACCTCAAGGAGCCAAAGCCGTAGCGTGCTCCTCCTGTTGGGCAGGCGGTGGTGTCGCAAACGCGTAGTTGTCGTCGTCGTCGCCCATCCCGGTCAAGTCCACGGCTTCAAGGTCGCCGTCGTGGCCCACCTCAGGGGAGAGAAGCGCAGCGTGCTCTTCTTCCTGCTAGGGAGGCGGTGGTGTCGCGAACGCGTAGTTGTCGTCGTCGTCGCCCATCCCAGTCAAGTCCATGACTTCAATGTCGTCGTCGTCGTCCACCTCATGAAGGGGGGGGGTGTGGCGTTCTCCTCCTGTTGGACAAGCGGTGGAGTCGCGAACGGGTCGTCATCGTCATTGTCGTCATCGTCGTCGTCATCGTTATCGTCGTCACCGTCGTCGTCGTCGTCGCTCACCCCGGTCAAGTCCACGACTTCCACAACTTCAATGTCGCTGTCGCTGTCGCTGTCGTCGACGTCGAGCATTCTGTAGGCGTCGTCCTCATCCACGAGCGTATCAGAGCCCCGCGATGGAGGCCTGCTCGGCTGCCCCCCGCAGCTGCTGCGATCGTTGCCTTGGCTTTCCCACAGAGTTAGCCCCAGATTTGACCTTGGGCGACAACGAGCGAGGCGCAACTGGGGGGGGGGGGGGGGGGGGACGGG
>NW_008804546.1:6235634-6256020 GCF_000145635.1 Gaeumannomyces tritici R3-111a-1 | reverse complement strand
TCGTGGCGACCCACTGGCGATAAGGAGCACAGTACAGGTGTCCAGGATCACAAACACAAGTGCGGTGGATGTTGGTGGTACATCAGTTTGGCTTGGTTTTCCAAGGAAGAAAATGTATCTTGCTCCACCGCACTAGTGTTTGTGATCCTGGACACCTGTATATAAGTAGCGGGATCTGTATGAGGTGGGGCTTAGGGCACATAAGTACCTCGATGGATAGACCTGGACGCCCGTGGTAGCCAAAAAGAGAAATGCCCACCAAGTGCCCACCTCGGTCTGGAAGCCGACCTCACACAGATGCATAGCAAGCAAAGGAGTGTATCCTATCGCTGCTGACCTCCACCCCGCTCTTCGAGTTACAACTGCCTGCCCCCTTTTAGGCCGACTGCCCATTTTCTGGCCCGCGCACGAAACGGAGAAAGGCTCCGACCGCTGCCAGTCACTAGGAAGCTGCTGCCGGCTGGATCCCAAGCAATCAACGTGTCGGCTCGCGATCGATGCGTCGACGGGCGAAAAGGAAGAGGTAAAAGTCGTGGCGCGTTGATCCAGAGTTTCGTACGTATGTGCCTCAGGCAGCCACCGCCCTCTCATGCTTACCCATTAACCTTTTTCCTCGCACAATCTCTCCTCATCTAAAGCTTCATTCTCGATAGCACCCAACACAACATTCGTACCCGGACAACAACATCACGCGGCCTGCCCTCACATCACCCACGCAATGTCGGGAGATATTTCCGCCTTGTCTCAGTACCAGATTCGGAGGTTTTTTAAGGAAAACACCTTTGTCTCGAAAGAGCAATGCAACGAGCAGGCCCGACGGCTAGCTGGCAGGCCCGTCACCCCAACGCCGAGCCAGGGTGGCACCAGTTACACCCTTGAAGGTGGGGACGTTGTCGTCCAATTCCGCGCTCCAAATTCCCCTCTGGATATGGGTTTTCTCCCAAGTATCAAACAAGCCTATGGGGACTTTGTACCAAGCCACACGTACCACGGTAGCTTTGGCAGTCTCATCGTCTATTCGATGAGCAATATGGGGGGACACTGCATGTACCTAGCTCGAACCGAGCTGCAGAAGGATGGCTGCCACCTCCTGCGATCCACCTTGGACGACTTGGCAAGGTATGTCAACCCTCGCCCCTCTCCTTTCTCCTTGTCAACCCTCCCCCCTCTCCTTTCTCCTTGTCACGGCAGAGAAGCGGTCGACTGACCTGGCTGCGGCAGATTCTTCGCCTCGGCGTATCACAACACGCCCGCCGACATGGCACGCCCAGGTGCCGACCAGCTGTTCAGCGAGTACAAGTCGCAGCTCCGGCAGCTGCGCGAGGGGCTCCCTCGGCGCTTTCGCTCGAAGCTCGACACCATCATCTCCCAGCTCCCGATTCTCTTTGACGAGGACTGGCCGGTCACGCCTCATCACACCAATCTCCTCGACAACAACATCCACGTGGTCAAAAGCACGGGTAGGATGTCTGGCGTCTGCGGCTGGAGAGGCGCCGTGGCTGGTCCGTTTGGCTTGTCACTAGGCGGGGTCGAGACCATGCTCGGGGTCCGGACCACATCTGGGGACTTTTGGCGCTACCACGACAATCACGAGGAGCTCCGAGATCATTTCTATGATAGGTTCTACCACCATGTGGGAAATGTGTCTGACGTGGACAAGCAGCGCATCGAGGTTGCAAGACTGGTTGGCCTCTTCCTGGCCAATGGCTTCTGGAGGGGAAGGCCGGCCACAGAGAACAGCGAGGACTTGCGTTTCCTCGGTGCCGTCGTTCTCAGATAATGTGCAGCATGTCTTGCCACATCACCCACTTGGATAGATGACAAGGTAGCTTACAAAATTGATTCGAAATAAGCCGATGGTTGCATCCTTGCAGGTGCATGTGCATGTTGTTGTGGGTGGAGGGCCCATCCGCCTCATACTCGATCAAACCCTTGTGATAAAGGGAGAACGAATCGGAGCGAGACCGTGCTGTCGTTCGTAGTCACTCTGCGGCTCCGTGCGGGTCTAGACCTCCAGGGTTAAGTCAATTCAAGAAACCAACAGGCGGTGTTATACTGTATAGAGGGTGGTGGGGTGGTGGGGTGGGCTCAAAATCGCGCACATGCAGATGCATCCCTCAGATCCTAACTCGATTCACTTATCCACCACCAAGCACACGCTCCACTCATAACCAAAAACATGGCCGCCGCCGCTGTCGCCGCCGCCGCCCATCCTTGGCTGACGGAAGGTGCCTTTGACACCGCCATCATCCCCGGCATAGGCCGCCCTTTTTCGGAAAAGGACTTGGTCCTCTCCTCCGAAATGTGAGTTGCAGCCATCACCTGCAAACAGCCGCCAGCCAGTTACACTCCAAAAGCACGCACTGACTCCAAGTGTTTGTTTCGCACAGGTGCAACGGCCTTCTCCCCATCGAGACGTAGGTCAGGCTCCAGGGTTCTCACGCCGGCCACATCCAGGCCCTGCTCGCCATCATCAAGGACCACGGCATGAGCGGCGTCGTTGGTGTTCACTCTCTCTCCATCGCCACGACCTGGTCCCCGAGAAGACGATCCGCCTCGAGGCCGACGCGACCGGCGTCGGAAGGCATGAAGTGGACCAGGGCCACACCCATCGCCGACGAGCTTCTCGCCAGGACAAGATCCACGCCACCTTGTACAAGGTCGAGGACAAGGCCTTGGTTCCGTTCGAGTTCGCCGCGGGCAACCTTCGCCCCTCAAAAGACTGTGAGATCCCCCAGCAGTTCGTCCGCGACGTGGCCAAGTACCTCTTCGAGCACGACCTGACCGGCCTCATCGCCATCGAGGTTGGCGACTTCACCAGGGCTCCGGGCGAGGGGCCCCAGGCGCACGTCCGAGCTGGAGGTGGTCTGGAACTTGGGCGAGAAGCTCACCGCAACCCCTGCCCTACGACAAAATGGTCGAGGGAGTCACGAACCCTGTCCCCACGGGCTGGAACGTCCTGGGCCCAGGATCCGGAGGAACCCGAAGGGCCTGGCCCAGGTGAGCATTGGAATGAGTCCACAAAGCCAGATGGCACGAACACCCACAAGGTTCACGTCGACAGGGTCGAGCCCATCACCCCTCAGCGACGAGTCCATCGTCGGCGCGGCGTGCATCACTTCCACCGCGCGCCGTCCTGCATCACCTGGAAGACGTCCTCGCCGTTGTGGCACGGCTCGGCAGGAGGGGGAAGAGTCGCGGGCGGCTCGGGCGACCGGGGCAAAGTCAAGCCTCCACACACAATCTGGCTGGGCTGCTCGCTCTTCCTCCTGTCAACAGCGGGAGAGGAGGACTTTCGCGATCGGGCCGCCCCCCCCCCTCCGGCCGGCCGGAGCTCGATGTGATGCACCCCTCAGCTGGTGGGCCCTGTACTCGTCCATGTTCCTGAACTTGTGGACCATCCTCCCGGCGCACTTGGGATGAGCACACGCCAGGCGCGGTCAGGCCCGGCAGGTGCTGGCTGTCAAAGTGCTTGTTTCTGCTCGGACGTGCGGGTGTAGCCAAAGGTTCGCTCGTCGTCGGACAGCCGCCCGTCGCCGATGCAACCCTGGGCACTGGAACTTGTCCATACGGCAGGGGAAGGGGGTCACTTCTTGGCAGGGATGGCGCCCATTGTCGACGCTCATGCTCGATCCTGGAGAATCTTTCACCACCATCCCACCATCTCCACCGACCCCCCCCTGGGCAATGATGTCGCGCTGGACCATCTCTCGCTTCGACATGAGAGCCACCATGCACACTCTCCAAACTGGATACGGCGTTCCAGAAGCTCGTCGTCGCTCTCAAGTCCTCTGGCTGCTTGCACACTACTAGCCTTGCGAGCTCGGCGCGCTCCGGGATGTCGAGGTCGATGTCGGTCGGGCTCGTTGAAGTTCGTCGTCCACGTCGCCGTCGACGCCATCTGTGTCCATGCCGCCGTCCTCGTCATCGGTGCCGTCCTACTGCTGCTGCTCAATGTCCCCAGGTCGGCCGGTTCTCGAAAGTAGTACTCTCGGTACTTCTTGCGGACATCCTTGGGCCTGCTGGGCCTTCAGCGTCCTGAATCCGCCGGCCAATCTCCCTCGATGCGCTCGCTGTTCTCGTTGCCGCTGCGGGTACTGGTGTCTGCCCGCCTTGGAGTTATCGTGCGCTTTTCCTCCAGTTCGAGCATTTTTGGATCGGGGCCCACGTCGCCGTTGACGCCATCTATGTCCATGCCGCCGTCCTCGTTATCGGTGCCGTTTCCTGCTGCTGCTGCTTAATGTCCCCAGGTCGGCCGGTTCTCGAAGTAGTACTTTCGGTACTTTTTGCGAACATTTTTAAGCCTGCTAGGCCTTTTAGCGTCCTAAATTTGCCGGCCAATTTCCCTCGATGCGCTCGCTATTTTCGTTGCCGCTGCGGGTACTGGTATCTGCCCGCCTTGGAATTATCGTACGCTCCTCCTCCAGCTCGAGCATCTCTGGATCGGGCTCCACCTGGTCCCAGATCTCCTGGGGCACCATGTTGTTTGCTGGTAGCGCGCGGGGTCGCGCATGACGTCGATGTGTGAGAGCATGGCCGGGCTGCGTGGGCTTGCGTGCCAGATTTAGTGTTTGCTGTGGACCTGGGGAGAGGCCAGCCGGCCCGACCCTGGTGTTGGCGTACAGGGAAGCCTCCTGTCAGGGGGTGCGGAAAATGCGCCCACGGTCTAGCAAGATTGAGCCCTTTCAATAGCGCGATCACGACTTGATATGTAAAGCGGCAAGCGAGGAACTTTTGTTCGTAATCTTGGGCTGGGCCGTGCTGGCTAAGCAAGGAGGGGAGGCAGAAGTGCATGGCAAAAAATGGTATTTGTGTTACAGTCAGGCCTCTGCTCCCAAGGTAGGGCACCTGAGGAGTACTGAACAGTAGCACGTAACTTGACAAACTGAAGGGATTTACAAGGTATTTATCAAGAACTATTTAGGACAGTAGGAGATCCTCCTCTTATATACCCTGGCATGGTGCACTAACCTTTGGGCCGGGAGCCTGTGATTTGTAACCTGTGGAGGGATCACAGATCAACCCTGTGCTCCGTGATCTGTAAAGGGTTCACAGATCACCTTTGAACCTCGGTCATGTTTGACATGGACTGCACAACCTGAGGGGGGAAACCAGAAAACACATTCATCGTTTCTCCCCAGGACTTCTTCTCCCAGGACATCAGACATGATCCAGATAACCTAACGGATTTGCCGGAAATATCCATGTTTGGACCCAGGACTTATAGCCCTGTCAAAGCGGCCCACGCGGCCTATAACGTACCGGTTCCGACGCTGGTCTGCGTGGACAATTTCTGCATGGCCTTTTTTTTTTTAGCGGCGTAGGAGAGCGATATGCGCTCCAGCTCCGTTTTTCGCAATTACCGGGGGTTTTCTTGGTGGGCCGGCGTGGGCTGTGAGATGCATAGGAGTGAGGATGCTGTTTTATGAACAATTCCCATTTACATATTTCCTACGCTCCAAGAGCTTACTTCGCGTTGCTCCTCTCGGTGCAGGGTAGGTAGGTTTCAACATGGTAAAAGTTGTTGCGTCGAATTGGTGTGGTGTAAAACGCGTTTATCGGCAGGGTTTATCTCTGGCTGTGCGCTTCGCAGCCAAGGTTCAATTAATGCTATCGACAAAAGACTCTTTCTATGGCGAGGACAAAGGGAGACAGGCGCCAAGGCGACGGACAACGCGATGCGGAAGAAAAGATGGTGTGGCGTCTTGTGGCACGGGGCAGTTCCGCGGCGCGTGCTCGCTCACGTGGATACCTTCCAGAGGCCCAATTCCCTTAATTTTTTCCCTTCCGCCCGGAGTGCCAAGGGGTTACGGGCCTCGACCCCTCTGAGCGAGCATCTTGGCATCAAACGGGCCCTAACGCGACTACCCACCGAGATACACACTCCCGTCAGCGATGGCGTGTTCTTGAAGAGAAAGCTCGGCGAGGGAGGCTTTGCAGTCGTCTACCGTGTTTGGAACGCCATGACGCGGGAGACATACGCCCCTAAGGAGCCTCGGGAAGGGCTAATGGTGGCATCTGCAGTGGAGGCGCACCGACGGCTGTTAGGCAGCAGCAGCAGCAGCAACAACAACAACACACCCCGACCGCCTCGTCGGCCGGCTCGAACGCCGAGTGTACGATCCCAGCCAGGATGGCGTCCCCGGAGCCCTCTGGGCCGGACCCCACGGGGGAGCAGCGGCCCAGCGGCAGCGCGGCCGCATCTCAAGGCATAGACGAATGAAAGTAAACTTATGGGGCCGGGTCTCTCATGTGAGTATGCACTCCTATCTCACGTTTGTCTCATTATCTGACAGTCTACGAAGGCCTATATCGGCAAGTTTCTCGGCTTTGAGTCTGGTCCAACCCCCCTCTGTTACGGTTCGAATACCTTGCCGGCGGGTCAGTTCGGCAACACCTGTAAGCAAGAAAGTACTTGTCGGGTTTCGAGTGCGTTTGCATCACGAGGCAGATTTCATCGGCGGTAGCCTACCTCCACGAGCTCGACCTAGCAATCACACACCGCGATATAAGTGACGGAAACATCCTCATCGCACATCGCAGTCCTCATTCGATTGAAGTCAAGCTTGGGGAATTGGGAGTCTCGAAGGAAGGGCTGGATTTGAATGCCATCATCGGATCGCCGTACTTGTACCCACCAGAGTTCTTCGGCGAGGACCCTTCCAAGGGGCAATGGAGCACTAAAAAATACACCAAGGCTGTCGACATCTGGTTCCTGGGCGCAGTGATTTCCGAGCTGCTGTGCGGCTTCCAAAACGCATGGTCAAACACAACCAAGACGGCAAACTCTGGTGCGATGACATACGTGGGCCGGGTCGGAAACCACTTCAAGGAGAAGCAGGACCCGCTGGCTTCCATGCTCTTGGACGCAATGTCATGTATGAAGTCAGAGATTCGTGCGGATGCCCGGGCATGCCACGACAGGTCGATGTTGTTGCCCGAGGGCACGCGAGATACCTGGGAGAACCAGAGCTCCAGTACGCGCTTCCATTGAGGGCCATGGCGATGACGAGGACAAGGGAGATGGTCGGCAGGGAGAGGACGATACAGAAGCGACAACGATCCGCCCCGAAGGGCGGTACCAGGATGCCAGGCCGCCTCGTATCATTGTCGACGGTGGCACCGGCGGCATGACTGCCGACCCCAGAATGGACGACAAACCATTCCGCGACCCGATCACACCCGCATCGCCCGAGAATTCGCAGGTGACTGCGTCTGTGAGAGAACTATATAGGTCGGATGCACCTTCTCCTTCAGCGTCCCGAGGGGTGAACGCCGTGTTACGTATGCCGTCCGACCCTGAGGCTTCTCTCTTTGCCAATTCTCACATCGGCGATACTTTTCAATTCTCCGGCGACCAAGACTCAAACACCGAGCCAAGGACCGTGACGCCCCAATCCCCCGGCCCGGCCCAAGATCGGAGCCCGTCAACTCTATCGCTATTCGTGGTTCCTGGTGTACAAACACCACTACTCACCTATGATCTCGGACGTTATGAAGGGCCTGAACGCCGACATGAACTTCAAGCTTGGGCAGCCGTTCAAGCCGTTTGAGCAGCTCATGGGCGTTTTGCCCGATCCGAGTAAAAAGATCGTCCCGACGGTGTACTGGCCGCTTATGACACAAGCCGATTCCCCTATCATCGACTTTTATCCGCGAAACTTTATGCTCGATATGAACGGACGAGCGCCGGTTACTCGACGCCATGGCCACCAAAAACGACTTTTTCGCCGACGACGAAAAGGCGCGCAACGGCTTCGGCGTGGCCTTCAAGTTTACATACTCCCCGAATTTAAATTTCGTATACCTTTCGTCGTTTCCAAGCATTTTCCCACATCTTCTTCACTGCCGATGCGTTATCCCCTAATTAAAAGCCTGGATTTCCTTTACGGCCTAACGGACGGTGCGTTCCTAAATAAGTCGGCACTGGCCGGCTTCCCCAGTTTTGCCACGCTGCTTTACTTGGCGATACTGGGTTTCCACAGCGTTGACGTTTTCCAGCAGGAAAGCCGCAACGAGAGCATGGTAGTCACACTGTCGGGCACGGAGGCGAAAGCAGCCGTGACCTCGGCCAAAATGAAGCTTGGACAGCGCTGCCATGTCGGCTACCCATTCCTGCAAGAGGCAATGGTTGTTCGGGTCTCGGATGAGCTCTTTGACTACGTTCTCGACGCCAAATGGGAGTACCTCGGGCGCAGTGCCACAAAAAGAGAAAATTGTGAGTCCGACTTACTAAACTTACTGACCTTGCCGCTTCTGTGTATCACGCTGACTTGAACTCAAGCATCCAGGAAGGGGGAACCAAGGCGGCCATTATGAGCCCGAAAAAGGGTTCTGGACGGCGACGTAGCTGCCGAGCTGTTCTCAGGGGCTGTGGAGCAGGATACCTATCCTCGGAAAGGCGATAAACACCCAGTCTTTGTTAGCATCAGTGGAGAGGTCTGGCTGGGGATCTGGTCTATCATTCCGAACCGGGAACGCCGCTTTCGATACATGTTGTTCCGTATAGTATTAAATAGCCCTGATGATAGTTGCCGCGAATGAAGTAACTACAAGGCAGACACCTAGAGTTTCCAACGCGTGACGTAACCCGAGGTGCTGGGAACCAGAAATGGCAACCGGGGATTAAATGAGGCTGAAGTGTGGGTGGGGCTGGGCTGGTGTTGGGTCTAGGCATCCTGCACTTCGGTGCGCCACTCTCGAGCTTCACTATTGCACATGCGCACACCACACCAAAATCGCGACTAAGCACGCCGTGTGTCTCGACAAACTATGCGCCGATGGCCTCTCGGAATTCCGTGGATCAAATTCTTGCCTTGGACAAGCCGGCGCTCGTCGGGCTCATGAAAAACAATCGAGATGCCCGGGGTATGCTCGATGTTTCCAACATCACAGACGGGACCACGCGCCCGAGCCTACCCGAACGAGGCTCTAGGAGAAACTGATGTAAGGCGCCCGATCCCCCCTTTTGACTTTAGTTGCTAACCCGGGATATATAGCGACGCGGCCCCACAGGTTTATGCCCCGCAAACCCTAGATTCCCCTGCGCTTGTGGCCAAGCTCGAGTAGGCGGCCGAGGTCCCTGCGACACGAGATTTCGCCGTTGCCCAGCCGTCATCACCATTAGCGAGGTCGGTTATCACCTCTCCCCACAGCCAGGTATGGCCAAGGAGCACCAGACTCGTTGTTACCACGAGCTTGTCGCCACGCGGCGGCAAACCAGCGTGTTTGCTGGAGACCCCTAGACGATGTTTACAAGAACCCGAAAGCGCACGAGGACATATTGAGGCAGTGGCTCGGGGAGATGTGACGGCTCTGAGTCCCGGACAATCTGGGGGGGGGGGGTGTTCTCACGACAGCTCACGCGCTGGAAGGAGTTTCAGAAGAGACAGCGGGTCCGTCGAGGAGCTGACATTGCTAGCGTAGACAACTTTGCCTCGTTTCTGGCCGAGAAGCGACGCTATTTCGAGTCTAGTGGGCTCATCGAGGTCGATGGGGCAGGTAACTTTGAGCAGACGATACGTAAGATATGGGGGGGAGGAACAACTCCGACGGCGGCAGCATGAGCGCATTGGGGAGGTAAGCCCCCCCACCCCATCTAAGTGCCTTCTAGTGCCTCCGCGTCCTTGTCATCACACTGGCTATTGCGTAGTATCTGCCGTCAACACGGCGCAGGACCTTGCTTGTGGACAAGGAGCATGCAGGTGCGAATGCAACCCCTCAGCTAGCCGATGCGGAACTAGCGGCTGGCGAATCACCGAGGTACACGCTGGGCCTCTTGGGCGCCAATGTCCCTGTCCCCCCCCCTTGGGCCGGAAAGCTAGGACGACTGCCGCAATGGCCCGCGACGTCTTTTGCAAAGGGCGCACGGTCCGCGCCGCTAACCGGCACCGTCTCACCAAGTTGCTCCTCGGCGCATTAATAACCTTCTCGAACTACACTACGACAATGGACGTCGCCTACGACCCTATGCTGCGCGAGGGCGTCTTTGGCACTCTGACGCCTGCGAATGCTCTTTGCCAAGCTGGCATTGAGCGACACATTTGACAACCTCAACGGCGGACGCCAGTCTGCCCAGGCCGGCGACTCTCCCGCCGTCCGATATATATATATATATATATATATATATATATATATGAGCGTGAGCCTTGTGCAAGAGTACGATGACAATGTGCGCCAGCTCCAACGCGAGGTGGAGCGCCGGCGCAACGAAGGCGAGGGATACACCAGCGACAGCCTGACCGAGGCCCCGAGCGGCAGCGACGAGCACGCCGAGCTGCGGCGGCTCGGCATGATCTGGACCGGCTGCTACACCTTCAGCTGCCAGCTCCAGCCGCCCGACTCTAGTCTGGGGTGGGCGGCGGGCAAAAGCCCGCTGCCGCGGCGGGACTCTGCCGATCTGCTCCTCTGCACCCTTGCCTTTGCTAAAAAGCACCGTGTCCAGCTCCGGAGCCTGCACGCGCGCTTCAACTTTGACCCCGAGAACCGGGCCTTCTACGTTGCAGGCACCTCAAATTCCCAGCACACCGTGCTCACGGTCAACGGGACCGCCGTTACGCGCCGTCTGCACGCCCTCAACCAGCACAACATGAATATCCGCTTCGACAAGCTCGAGTACGTTTTCCAATACACGAGCTACGCTGCAACGGACGGCTTTACGCGGGAACGGGCAGATTACCAGACCAGGATCATGAACTGCCCGCAGCTTATCGACTTTGAGATGCCGACTCCGCAAGTTAGCACGCGCATTATTGGGCCATGGACCCTGGCCAACCCGCTCGGCAGAGGCGGAATGGACTTGCCGTAAATACAGGGCGCTTCCCCGCCACGCATGCACCAACGCTATTTTCAATCCAACATTTCGACACACCAGTTCCACCTACAGCCATAACACGGCTGGACATGGCGTCCCAAAAGAACGGCAACGGCAACGGCAACGGCAACAGCAACTATCAAAACCCATACAGTGTTGTAAGCCCTGATTTTCATGCTTTCCCCGCCGTTGTGGGTTGTCGCGCGGCCTTGCTGACAAGACTGCGACGAGCAGGACGTGTTTGATATCGTGGCCACGCAAGGCGCCTTCCTTGTTACACCGTATGGCAGCCCAGTGCACCCTAGCCCAGCAGGGCACGACGAAAAATTCGCCAAAAAGCTTTACATCCGACTTAAATCCCAGCTTACGGTAGTCCAGCCTGGCCGAGCCGTGAAGTATGGAAAACGCGCCGCCGAGGAATCGCTCAGCGGCCACACGCCGCCCGAGGTCCGGGCGGAGTACGACATAAGAAGCCGGAAGCGGTGGCAAGCGTTTCTGGAAGAGTGCAGCGCCGACGATGACGACGACGACGATGATGATGGTTCTCCGGCCAAAGTTGACCCCCAGCGAGGTCTCGCCGCACCAGCGACGGCCAAGCCGCCTTCCCGGCCCCTGACCCCGTCCTCATCTACACTTGAAACGCCCAATTCCGCAGATACCATCCCGCCTGCGGGCCGTCCTTCGGTCGCACAGGCCGGCAGTACTGGGAAGAATGCAACAGCAGGGGAGGAAGCGCCAGAAAGACACGGACGCAGAGGAGGAATAGGCCGAGGAGCGGCCGGCCAAGATGCGCCGCCGCACAAGCGCAGACGCACTAGAGACGGCCATCCCACCTTCCTGCCTTCTGGCTCCATCCCCATCGACGCTCGGGGCGCCAGCGTCCAGCTCTGATGCCACAGGTGGCCCCTTTGGTCGGAGACCCCGACAGCGCGAGGAGGAAGGCAACGGCGGGAAAGAGGCGCCAGAGAGATATAGACGCAGAGGAGAAACAGGCCAAGGAGCGGCCAGCCAAGATACGCCGCCGCACAAAGCGCAGACACACTAGAGACGGCCAAACCCACCTTCCTACCTTCCAGCTCCGTCCCTATCGACGCTCGAGGCGCCAACGCCCAGCTCTGATGCGATAGGTGGCCCTTTTTGGTCGCAGGCTCCGACAGGCGCTAGGAAGAAGGCAATAACGGTGAGGAAGCGCCAGAGAGATACGGACACAGAGGAGGAGCGGCCGGCCAAGATGCACCGTAACGCAGCCGCAGACGCAGGGTCGCAACAGAGCGTCCGGCCGAGACGTGCACCTCGCGGAGCAGCGCAACGACCTCGAGCAGCATGAGGTTCCCGCACTCGATGAGGCTCTCCAACACGAAGCTTGGGGACTGTTGCTGCCTTCGGAGCCCCCAAGTCAAAAGGGCCGCCCGAGAGCACAGATACGAACAGCGACCTGTCCGGCGAGGGTGTAAGGTTTAGGTAGCCAGAGCTAGTAAAAATTGAGTTGATGTTTGGCGTTCCAGAGGTGTGGCGAGATCTAGATCTAATCACATGCCGCAAATCCCAACCAAAAAACCGTGCACGCACACTCGCCAGGCGCGTCCAGACTTCCCCGTATATACTATATACAGGGCGCTCCCCCCGCCCCACATCCGCCAACAATCCAACATCTCGACAACAACCAATTCCACCCACAGCCACGACACGGCTGGACATGGCGCCCCAAAAGAACGGCAACGGCGACGGCAACGGCAACAGCAACTATCAAAACCCATACATTTTTGTAAGCCTTGATTTCCATGCTTTCCCCGCCGTTGTGGGTTGTCGCGCGGCCTTGCTGACAAAACTGCAACGAGCAGGACAAGTATAATGTCGTGGCCACGCAAGGCGCTTTCCTTATTACACCGTACGGCAGCCCAATGGGCCGTTGCCTAGCAGAGTACGACGAAAAATTCGCCAAGGAGCTCCACCTCCGACTCAAGCGCGTCCTTGCGGTAGGCCAGCCGCCTATCCGAACCGCGACGAGAGATACGGACACGGAGGAGGAGGAACAGGCCGAGGAGCGGCCGGCCAAGATGCACCGCAACGCGGCCGCAGACGCGGCGGGGTCGCAACAGAGCGGCCGGCCGAGACGTGCACCTCGCAGAGCAGCCCATCGACCTCGAGCAGCATGAGGGGTTCCCCGCACGGCGCGTTGGGGCGGCAGAGTGCGAGCATTAGGGAGGGAGCCCACATCGGCCAAGTCCACCACGGACGCATGCCGGGAGCCCGCGGTCGGACGTGGAGCCCCGAGTACCCCCGCCGCCGGTCAAGGTGGAATTCACGGGCTTGGAATCGAGGAGGAGATGCATATTGTTGTAAGGAGTTGCTAGAGTAAAAACAAGCATTACCTGATGCTGCTTGCAGATGGACGGTACATTGCCACACATTTCCATTTTCGTACATGACGATCAACAGCGTCTTGCCCAAGCCCGATCGACCTTGTCAGTCCTCGTGCCAGCCTTCTCAGCAGCCCGCAGATGGAGGTAAAGGTTGTACCCTCGCTCAGCTGGGGGGCTGTGGGTCTGGTCAGTAGGCTACGTAGCCTAATTAGGAAGGATCTGCGGGGTTCAGCGCAGGCCGCATGCCAGGGGGTTGTCGAATGAACCGGGCCGTGGCCCATCTTCGATCTGCAGTGCCACTACCGTCATGAACCGAGGCGGCGGCGGCGCGAGAGACGCCGCGGCGCAACCTACCTCCCGCGCTCCTGCACGCCCTTCCGGCAGAAAGAAAGGGGTTTGCAGTCACTGCCGGGGCTTTGGCGTCAAGACAATAGCTTCCACAAAGAGCTTAGAGTTCATCCTTTTTTTTTTCGTGGCGATCAGTGTCCGGGCCTCACTTGCCGAGGGATTCTTTGCACAAGGGGTGACGCTCAAACATCTGTCCGTCGAAGGCGACTTGCCATCCGCCCCATACTCGATCAAACCTTGTGAGCAAGGGAGAACACATACGAGGAGAGACGGTGCTGTCGTCCGTGGCCAACTCTGGCGGCTCCGCGCGGGTCTAGACTTCTAGGGTAAAGTCAATATACGGGACTCTGATATCGGGAACTAACAAAAGCGCTAATTGGGCTCAAGATCGTGTGTTTAGACGGGGGCCACCAAGAGCACACAACCTGGCGACAACACATGCCGTCATATCCCAACATGGCAGGACGATGACATACGGCGCCCCTAATGTTGGCGTGGGGATTTATATCTCCCTGTGTCTCTTCTCCGAGCCCATCGCCAGTCGGATGTTTCTTCTCTCTTCAGCATCGGACATCTCTTCTCTCTTCAGAATCGGACATCTCTTCTCTCTTCAGCACCGGACATCTCTTCTCTTCAGCATCGGACACCAGACTTCACGGACACCAGACTTATCCACCAAGCACACGCTCCACTCATAACCAAAAACATGGCCACCCCCGTTTGCGACATGGCCACCGACATGGCCACCGACATGGCCACCCCCTCTTGCGGCTTTTGCACCATTGCCGCCGCTGTCGTCTTTGTCAGCACTATGGTCGCTGTCGCCCTTCTCGCCGTTATCGGCACCACCGCCGCCATCGCCTCCGTCTATCCTTCGCTGATGGATAGTATCGTTGACGCCAGCGTTATCCCCGACACGGACCCCGATCTTACGGAAAAGGAGGAGGACTTGGTCCTTTCCCCCGAGAAGTGAGTTGCAGCCACCACCTGCAAACGACCCGCCAGCCAAGTTACCACCCCCAAAAGCACATACTAACTCCAAGTGTTTGTCTCGCACAGGTAGTACAACGGCCTTCTCCCCTCCCCATTGAGAAGCAGGTCAGGCTCCCAGGGTTCTCACGCCGGCCACATCAAGGGCCCTGCTCGCCTTCATCAAGGGCCCTGCTCGCCTTCATCAAGGACCACCGGCATGGGCACAACGTCATTGCTGTTCACTCTCTCCATCGAGGTCAAAGAATGATTCGACGGACAAAAGGGTCTTTATTACGGGCAGTAGCTAGCCTTGGCTATATAGTGGTTCGTGACCACATTGCAATACACTCTTTTGTATCTCATACGTGCCTTCTTCCTCGTCGTGATGAAATCTTTGCTCAACTCGCTCCGCGCTTTGCGACGAGTGCTGCCGCCCTTGTTCTTCCTCACAACAGCCCGTTTCGATGTAGCTCCTGAATCGCTTATGCTAGCAGGGGTTGCCGCTTGGGGCTATCCGCCTTCCGCTCCACTTTGGACCCCGCGGGGGACCCACACTTGTTTGACACCCTTGTACACGTATGGTTATTGTGTGGGGGAAGAAAATATTCTCGGCCAGGGAGAGCCAGCCAAATGTAGCGTGCAGGGATCAGTTCAGCCAGGTGGACCAGTCAGCTCCCAATCATGCCGACTAATACAACACACGTACTGGTCGAAGCCTTCGGAAAACCGAGAGTTGTGCGGTTCGCGTGGCGTCGAGGGTTGACCAAGACGGCCTGTTGTGCATCCTAGGAGCCCGGGATGTTCTGAAAGACTTCATTCAAGCGCATGGTTCGGGGGAAAAGAAGTAGGTGGTCAGCTTCCATACTAGACAAAACATATTGATTGATTGGCACACCACCGTGTGTTGCCCCGATGGACAGCACCGACCTCGACGATGTTATTCTGTTCCTGCTACCGCACAAGGGCGAGGGGTTTGAGGGCGCAGCTTTTGCGACGTCCATGCCCGAGAATAAGTCGCGAGTCGTGGAAGCCCGCCACAACAACAACATGGCCAAGCCACACAGCAGCATCGTCACCCCTCGGCACGAGAGAGAGGGGACGGAGCTTCCGGAAGAGTACGGGCTTCTCGAGAACACCGACTGCCTCGTGCTGAGGTTCAGCCATGGCGCCAGGACCAGCATTGGCGTCGTGGGCGGACGCGCCGGGCACGTCGACCTGGTCTTCCAGAACATCCCCGGTCGTCAAGCAAGATCCCATCTCGCCTTCACCTTGGACGAGACGAACATGCCGATCGCGAGAAACCTCGGCTCCACGGGCGGGACAAAGGTCACCTACAACGGAGAGCCGGGAGAGCGGCTGTCTG
The DNA here is from genome assembly GCF_000145635.1 of Gaeumannomyces tritici R3-111a-1. Classification (NCBI taxonomy): domain Eukaryota; kingdom Fungi; phylum Ascomycota; class Sordariomycetes; order Magnaporthales; family Magnaporthaceae; genus Gaeumannomyces; species Gaeumannomyces tritici. The sequence continues at coordinate 6,240,161 of NW_008804546.1, read as the reverse complement.
GTTTCGACTGGCCCCCCTGATCGGCCCCAGCATTGCCAAGGGCACACACACCCCCATTCTCAACATCACGGACCTCTTGCAGTTCAAGGTCATCGTGCCCCACCGCGACTTTGCGTCCCCGGGCTACATCGAAAAGGTGGATAAATTCCGCCTGGGCACGGCGGACAGAGACCGGGGCCGGAGAGATGAGGACGGTCTTTTCGAGGCAAGCTCGCGCGGTGGTGGGAGCTTTCGCAAATCACAATGGAGCAACCGAGGGCTCGACGACGACGACGACGACGGTAAGGAGGGGACTCTCTCTCTGCCTTTCTCGCGGCGAACAAGGCGCAAGTACGAGCGAATGGGCGCACACGGCCATGGTGTCTGCCCCCTTCGTTCGACGAGACCGTCCGGCGCCAGTGGCAACGCATGCCGGCACCCCGACAGCTGCCCGACGGCCAACCGTTCTCGGCCTACAAAGACGACGTGATGATGACGAGGAAGAGAAGAGATGATACACCCCGAGTCACAATCGGGACGGGTGGTCGGCGTGAAAAAAATGCAGCTTCGGGCACAACGAGGGCAGGCCTCAAAGGGCTGCCTGGCTCAGTGAGAGTAATAAAATTAATGTTTGAAAAAGTACGTCCATCTAATTCTAGTTGTACATGCCCAGCCAAGCCATCGCATCCCGCGCACGCAGAGGCCAGCCGGCCCGACCCTACGGAAAATGCGCCCACGGTGCTAGCAAGATTGAGCCCTTTCAACAGCCGCCATCACGACTTGATGTGTACATGGAAAACGATAGAGTTTGAGAGTTGAGAGGCAAGCAGGGTCGCTGGTGATGGAGACGGGAGACAGGGCGGGGGCCAATCGGCAAGTGATCGACAAATGTTTCCTTTCTCCTTTCTTTTGCAAACCTTGTTTGAGTCGGGCAAGTCGAGCAGAGCAGCTCACCGACCGACCGGGATGACGAAAAAGGCCAGGTTTCTGTGTGTGCTGGCTGTGTGCCGGCTGACTGTCTGACTGTCCCACCTGCACCGTCCCTTCCCGGCAGGCGGGGGCCTGTCTAGTCCTGGCTCGAGCCTGGCCCTTGCACGCCCGGATCAAAAAAAAACGAGACACTTTTCAATTTTTGCCCCAGTGCATACCACCACCGATTGAAAAGTGTCCCTTTTTTTTTTTTGATCCGGGCGTGCCTTGGCTCAGACACCCCTAGGTAGGGCCTGTGCTCCCACCTTGCACTGCCCGTGCGTCATCTGCAGAGGGCGCTGGCTGGCCTGGCCACACGCCCCCTCCACCTGAAGCAGCAACAGAGCATGGAGATGCATCCCATCCCATTCATACCCATGCACACATACCCATGCTCACATACCCATGCTCACATACCCATGCACACATCCATATCCAGCCCCAGTCCGACACCACCTCCGACATGCATTCAAAAGCCCGCTGCTCCACTCGCTGCTGCTCCAGTCTCTCTCTCTCCCTGCCCCGGCACTTGGTCTGTTTGCTTGCACACAGAAAAGCACTGAACGCGGCGCGAAGCGAGACCAGGACTGTCAACCCCGAACCACCACCACCCAAGGTCCCGCGCCGGCAGCAATTCCCTTCCATTCCAACCACCTTGGCTAGATGCCTACACTGCTTTAATACGGCATCACCAGCACGAGACTCCCGACGACGACGACAAGACGCCCTGAACCCGAGACCCGAGACTTGGTCCCTGCGACTCACTCCCCGAAACTCATCCCCGAGACTCATCCCCGAGACTCACTCCCCAAGACTCACTCCCCCTGCGTTGCCCATCATGGATTACTCGCAGGCCACCTACTTCCCGGGCGCCCAGCCATACCAGTTCATCGGCATGCCGCCCTTGACGCCGTCACATTCCACCTCGGGGCCGTCTGAAGATTTCAACACGACCTCACCTCCAGTACGTGCTTGATCATCATGTTGCTACTGTCAAAAGACCTCAAAGACCTTGGTGTGCGCCCAGCAGAATTGGTTGCTTACTCAGACTGCAAAACCCCCCTCCTCGTCCAGGACGTCTACTCCGAGTACCCAAACGACCAGTACGCGGCAAATTTCGACGGCTACCCTTCGGGCTTCAGCCACGGCCTCCCCGACCAGCAGCACCACCAGCCCGCCCCGGGGGGCGGCGTCTTCCCCGTCGCCGGCCCGCCGACGCCGCCCAACAACAACGCCCTGCACGCGTCGCACGCCCACGCCGCCCAGGTACTCAACGGCGGGGCCGTGCCGCCGCAGCACCAGGCGGCGGCGCCCGGCGGGGTGCTGCCCAAGGAGGAGTTGCTGGACGAGCAGCTGGCCAACAGCCGGAGGGGAGGGTCGCAGTCGGGCGAGGAGGGGGACAAGCTGACGCCGACCCAGCACAAGCGCAAGGCACAGAACCGAGCTGCGTACGTACCACCAAACCCTTTGTTTTCTCTTTCCATCCCTCCCTCCCCTGGGTATACATATTCCCCCCCTCTCTCTCCTTGTCGGTGCCACACGGGGGGGGCGGCTCCCCACAGTCTTGTCATACGCCATCCCGTCTGCCCCTCTTCTATTCCCGAGGGTGGTGTCACGGACCAATTTCCGATGCGACATTAGCGCGCCATAACCGTGCATGCACTGCAGCGCCCGGCATCCGCCGCCAATGCGGATGGACTGAGGGGGGGATGGGAGAGGGGGGGACGGGAGAGGGGGGACGGGACGAGGAGGGGAGGAAGAGGCAGAGGAAGAGGAAGAGGCAAAGGAAGAGGCAAAGGAAGAGGCAAAGGAAAACCTCTTCTCGGGCATCGACTAACCCATCACGTGCGCCCACCCCTGCAGTCAACGAGCATTCCGCGAGCGCAAGGAGCGTCACGTCAAGGACCTCGAGGCCAAGCTCGCGTCGCTCGAGGCGGCCCAGCAGCAGGCAACAACCGAAAACGAAAGACTCAAGCGGGACCTGCAAAAGGTCAGCACCGAGAACGAGATACTACGGGCGACGTCGTCGCTGTCCGGGGCCGGCAGCCCAAACGGCAGCTCCGGGAGGGGGGGCGGCGGCGGCGGCTCTTTGGGCGGCGGCAACGATTCCACCTCGACGGCCCAACTAACGACGGGCCCCATGACGTACAACCCGACCGACTTTTACTCGGACCTGCTCGCGGGCCACGACAACAAGACGCTCAACCACCGCATCGTGCTGAGCGACTCGGGCGAGCGCCTCTACGACGCGAGCGCCACGTGGGAGTACATAATCAACCACGACCTCTTCAAGGCCAACCGCCTCGACATTGCAGACATTAGCAACCGCCTCAAGGGCCGCGCCAAGTGCGACGGCCAGGGGCCCGTCTTTGAGGAGGGCGCCATACGCGACGCCCTTGAGCAGAGCATGGCCTCGGGCAGCGACTCGCTATTATGATGCTGCGAGCGTGGCAACCGTGCAAAAAAGGCGTTTTGGGCATTTCATCTTGGGTAAGGGCTTTTCTTCTTTCCTTTTTCTTTCTTTTTTTTTCTTTCTTTTTTTTTCTTTTCTTTTTTTTTTCTTTTCTTTTTTTTTCTTTCTTCCTTCTTCTTTCTCTCAAGTCGAGTTCTGACGATTCCGAGGTTAGCGTTTTTTTGCCCGCGGAGGGCAAAGGAAGTTGGCGCAATGCTTTGGGAGACATGATTCTTTTCTTGATCGGGGAGCAAATTGGAACCGAGCTTTTTTTCTCTCTATTGGTGGGAAAAGACGCATCGAGCATCATTGACTTTTTTTGTCATTGTCTCCCGCAGAGGAGGGGAGCCAAGGACCACCTCATGTTTATGCTCGCTCGGGCATCACACGTCGTTTTTGAGCGGCATCGTCCATGTACCTACATGTAGGTAAACAGGTAACCAACCACCCCGGGCAAGTAGACCCGAGTGCACAGCAGCAGCCCGCCAGTCCTCAACTGATGATGATCCAGATGCATCCGCCGTCCCCTCCCGTTCGCTCTCCACGTGGTCCACGTCTCCCGTGTCTTGATCTCGGCCCGTCCCAGACCACACCCCCCTTTTATTGCTCTTCGGAGGAAAGCACATCTGCACATCAACATCCCGACCGTTTGCGAGCTCTGTCTGGGCTTGGGGAGGGGACCTGACCCGACCCGAGCTGGCCTTCTCGGCACAGCTCTTTTCTTTATTTTAATTTCTCTGTCCATGTCTCCACGTTTGATCCCTCCGATCTTGCCCCTGAAATCATGGGAAACGGAAACGGCGAGAAAAGTCCTTGCAACGGATGGCCTTGGTCCCTAGGGGCCTAGATTCATGCTTGTTTCCCTCTCTAGTCAGTCTGGCCTGGCCCTGAGATGGGCTATCCTCGGAACAACGTCATTAACCTCGCAGAAGCAAACTCTGAATTGCAACGTCCCAAGCAACCGGCGCCTTTCCGAGCCCTACCAATGCCTGCCAGGTTTGGATGCCGAACCCGGCTTCCATCACAGAAAATAAACATGACAAAAAAAAAAGAGACACCCACTGAGCAACCACTCTGAAAGCAAAAGCACAACAGTCGTCCGAAACAGAGCTGTAGAAGCAAGTAAC
>NW_008804546.1:6207945-6235196 GCF_000145635.1 Gaeumannomyces tritici R3-111a-1 | reverse complement strand
GCCAATCAAAAGGGTATACCGAACCGACACCCCCACTTTCCCATACCACCAAATTCCTGCAATGACAACAAGTTGAGACGTTGATATATCTGAATCCCGACATCACTTGCCGAGCTCTGGGTTCGGCTGCCTCAGCCCTGGTGCTTCTTTCCTCTGCCCTAAGCCCGCCAGGTCTAGCCTGTACTTAGCTTGTGACTAGGGGGGCACCTTTCACGTCACACGCACGCTTGCCCCCTCACGCACCGGCCCGCACAAACGCACGGACCCCTTTAGTTTGTCTTCTTGGCGTTTCCGTTTCCCTTGTGCTCCTGGCCCTCGACGTACGGGTGCTTGATGGTCAGGCACCAGATGTCGAGGTAGTCGCAGATGGTGACAATGACGTCGACGACGAAGCTGCCGTAGACGCCAATGGCCATGCCCAGCAGGCAGAACATAAAGGCGACCTGGTAGACGCCGTCGCCGAGGGCCGAGGGCCAGCCGAAGCCAAACGTCGACAGCAGCCAGGGGCCCAGGCTGTCGACGACGCCCCACGCCAGCGGCAGCGTCAGCACGTTGGTGTAGGGGAAGCGCAGCTGCACCAGGTGCGCCGTTATCATCTGCCCCACGCTGTAGGCGTTGACGATGCCGGCAAACATGACAAACGGCACCAGGTGGCCGTGCAGGATGTTGGGCTGCAGGTACAGGTACGCCAGGATGGTGGCCCACGTGCCGAAGAAGGGCAGGAGCCCGACGAGGGCGTAGCGGCTGCGGTCGCCCTGCGCCCGCCGCGCCTTGATGACGTTGCGCGCCGACTCGACCGTGTTGTAGACGAGCACGACGGTGCCCTGAACCATGTACCACTGCGTGAAGGAGAAGTCGTAGACAGAGTCGGCCATGAATTCGAACCGGGGCACGCCGAGCGTCGCCAGCATGGACCGCTGCCAGAACGAGGCGCCGCCCATGTAGCCCGTCAGCGCGTAGACGCACACGATGATGAGCACGCCCTCGACGGGCCCGTTGACGATGCCGAGCGTCAGCGTCTTGGTGTGATACTCGTCCCACGTCTGGACGTAGAAGGTCAGGAGGGCTGCGGGGGAGAAAAGGCGCGGCCTCATGTTAGCATGTATGTGACAACGCGATGCACTAGGGGGGGGAAATGGGCGGGGCGTCCATCATCGCGGCTGGGTGCGGCCCAACTAACGTACAGGAGAACAGCATCGCGACCGTGTACCAGCTCTGGCCCATGTTCTGCGAACCGGCAAAGAGCAGGACCTCGAGGGACGTGTTGAGGGCATCGACGCCATGGTCAAAGAGCTCGCCGAGGGGACCGCTCTGGTGGGTACGACGTCTGCGTCATGAGGAACAAGGAGAAAATATGTCAGCTAGGTGCCTGTTACTCAAGTGCCTGTCACTCAAGTGGAGGTGGGGGCGGGACCGTGGCCGGGGTACACTCACGCCTGGCTGCCGTCGACAGCGTCAAAGGTCTGGTACAGGAACAGGCCGACGGCCCAGCTGTAGTAGACCCAGGGCGGGCAGTCCTGGTCGAGGGTGGGGTTGTACCACAGCAGGGTGAGGAAGTTTGCCACGACAAAGGTGAAGCCGGTCAGGGTGATGAGGTTCGGGGCCATGGACATGGGGAACAGCTTGATGACCACGTTGGTGTAGAAGGGCTTGAGCACGTATTTGGAGATGAGAGAGTGGTCGACGCCCGAGTACTTGTACTGCCGGAGCGCCGGCAGCTGCTCCTGGCGAACGTAGACCATGGCGGCGGCTTTGCTGGGCTTTTGCTGGCTGTCTGGCTGGCTGGCTGGCTGGCTGGCTTGTTGTCCCTGTTTGTCGTCAATGCACGCTGAGCAGGGGAGGTGGTCGAGGGTTTGGGCGGATGGCGGGGAGGAGAAGAAAAAAAAAAAAGAGGATACGACACTAGAGAGGGGTTACGAAAACGGAAAGAGGGATGAACACGACGGCATCAAAGAACAAAAAAACCAGATGACACCGAGAAGGCGCGTTTGGTCGGCGCGACATTTGAACAGCAATGCCTTTAATTTTCCGTCCGCCTTCGCCTTGATAGGGTAGAGGGCAGCAGCAGGCTAGGGCTCCCCTGCAGTTCTCTCCTTCTCTTCGCTGGAACCACACGTCATTTGATCTCCCTTGTCTCTTTCCTGATTGGGCGATGCCTCCACCACCAAATCCGTCGTCAACAAATTGGATGTTGGGCAGAGCTCAGCTCAGTCAATGTATTTTGGCTTGTGACAGCCCACAGCGGCAGCTTAGCTCTCCCCCCACTCTGCCTCTGCAGGTCATGCGAGAGGCCGGCGTGGGGTGGGCCTGAATCCGTCCATGCATGAGCTGGTAAAGCCCAGCGTTCTTGAAGTGTGAGCCGTTGTCACAGTAGATGGAGTCTGGCCATCCAACAATCGGAGACCACTGCCTTAGCCATGTTTGAGCCACGGCGTGCCCATCCGCCTCCTTGCATGCAGCCGACGTGGTGAACTTGCTAAAGTAGTCCATAGCGATAAGGATGTTACCGAGAGCCGTTAGTCGCCGGAGGATTTATGGGGCCCATAAAGTCCATCCCGACAACCCTGAAAGGGCTAAAAACGGTGGACTTCCCATGAAGTCGAAATGCGCGTGGACCGCACCTTTGGCAGGCAGGACATTTCCGGCACGTCTTCGCAACATCCGCCGAACGAGTTGGCCACCAGTATTTCCTTTGGAGATTGTTCGCCATGATAGTTTTGGAAAAATGTCTACAGGAATCGTGGGCCCACTTCAGGATTTTATCCACTTGAGCCGCAGTAATGCACCTGGCGAAACTCTCGTCGGTCTCGAGTCTGTAAAAAACTCCATCGAGGATGCGGAACTTGAAAAAGCGCATGATCGCCAGGCGTCGTCGGTGCTTGGGGAAATCCTCGAGGGCCTGGGTTCCCGCTGTGAGGAACAGGATGATGTCCTGGTACCAAGGCTCAAACCCCAATGCCATGTCTAAGGGAGCCGCCTCATCTTTCGGAGAGTTTTGAGCTGATATGACTGGGCAGATGAGCTGACACGGAGGACCCCAGGGGAGAAACATAGTGGGCGCCCTCGCCACTGTCGCCACCGTGAGAGCAGCTGCTGGGTGCTGCATTGTTCCATCTCGATACCAAAGGCCTATCAGACAAATAGCTACCTGGTGAACAAAGAAACAACTCTAACGAGGTATAAGTGCATTGTTTCCTCTTCTTTCGTGTTTCTCGGTTGGCTGTTATGGGCGGTAACATGCAAGTATATAAACTACTCCCCAGTCCTCATCATCATGACCATAACTATCCAAACCACCAGCACCCAGAACAACCACCCAGAACAACACCCAGAACAACCGCCATAACCGACAGCCCATCCATTCAGCTTGCATCCATTCAACTTGCCTCATCCCTACACTACTCCGGCCTACAATAGCTACAGGTACGACGAGACCCACCCCAGCCAACTACAATGTCGTTCGCATCCATGGATCAGAGTCTGCGCGCACTCACAATTCATGAACTGAGCAACATGGTGTACTACGACAAGTTTAGCCTGGCGAGGCAGCTCCAACCGGGAACCATGATAGAGCAGCGCGCGGCTGTTTTCGAGGTTTGGGTGAGCCTTTTGTGTTCCTTTGCCGAGCGGGGATTGTCCCTGGACCGGTCCCTCAACGAGAGCTCCCGCAACCGGCTCAAGTCCACCCTGGTTGCCATCGTATACGCCCTGAGCGATTATGTTATGGACCATTCGCCGGCCGGTGCGGCCGTCGACGGCCGCGGCCGTGATCCGACGCTCCGGAATCTCGACGACGCCCTCGCCGAGTGGATCGCGTGGCTTCGCCCGCTGGGCGACGAGAGCGACGAGGTGACAGACCTGATGGCCGCCTGGAAGCCGTTTGTCAACGCCGGCGACGAGCTGGCCGGCCTAATGAAGGGCTTGGGGATCTAAGCCCCCTGGGTCCCTGAGTCCCTGGGTTGGTTGGCATGGTGGCAGATCCCCTCTGCTTGCGCGGGTGGGCACTAACTAGCCCGCTGCGCTTGCTTTCCTGCCATTCTCTGCCCGCTCCGCCTCTGACTGCTCCGCGCCCTCTGACTGCTCCGCCGCTGACCCGCTCCGCCCGCCCGTGACTACACGCTAGTCGTGATTCTCTGGCGGTATCAAGTTCGGCACTTGGACTACACCCCTCTTTCATGACCCCGGAATAATCTATCGCACTTGTTTACACACTGAAGCTCACCATGTCTCTTGAGAGGACCTTTAACTGAAAAGGCTGCCTTGCCCAGGCTGCCCTGCCCTTTAACTGAGAAGGCTGCCTTGCCCAGGCCGCCCTGCCCAAAGTAAGTCATCCATTGTATACCATCATCCCTTTGACCCTGCTCCCGGCCCAGCCCTTTTATCTCTTTTAGTTTATCCACCATTGCCTTTGGGAGCACCGCGGGGAATAGTAGTTGCATACACTCAATAAACAGTCCTTTTTTTTCCTTCTAAATAGTTTCAATGCCCTCCTCCTTTTTTTTCCTTCTAAATAGTTTCAATGCCCTCCTCCCTATTACCCGATAATCAAGACAGTTTGGCCCACGTGCCCCCAGAGGGCCGGCCATGTGGTATCAGGAACCGCACCGTCGGCCGGGCCTTTTTAGTCTCGGCTAGGGGGTACTTTGGCCTGGCGCCGGCCGGCGCGGTTTCGGGGGACTGCATATACGTGCTGGCCGGCGGTCGACCCGCCTACGTTTTGCGTCCCTTGGAGGTGCCGACCCCCCAAGGCGACTGCGACTCGGTCCCGGCCATGACACTGGTGGGTGAGTGTTATGTCCAGGGGATCATGCGAGGAGAAGCTGTCAAAGAGGTGGACGAGGGTACACGCAAGTTTGAGCCGATGGTTTTGCTATGATGGTAGGATATTTGCCATGTTTTGCTTAATAGGACAAGGAAAATACAAACCTATTCCGCAGATTGTCCGTGATGGCAATTTTGTGGTGAAATAAACACGAGCATAAGGGAAACTAAAGTTGAGTGATATTTCGTAGCTAAAAAACGAAGTGCTGGGCACCACTACTTCAGCCCTTTTCGGTAGCTTCTTGCTTCCCCAGCACTTGAAGCAAAGCTTTACCCCTTAATTCGGTCACTCTGTGGGACTGGCGGCTTTTGACCAGGGCACAACGAGACAGAAAGATGTTCGACTACTAACGAATGCTCCGGCAAAAAGGCGTCCTCGTGCCCTCCGGCCAGGGAGGGGAAAGTGGAGTGAGGTGTAATGGTGACATATGAGAAAACATAAGGGAAGACGCTTAGGAAATGTGGTTTTGTAGGAGCGCCATTACTTTGGGGTGGTGCCGGCGTTTACCGCTGGTGGGCGGTTGCCTAACCGTGTGGTTGCGTGGGTGGGAGGGCGCGCAGCGTTTTCGGCCTCCACGTTTTGTCTCTGGGTGCGGCGTGTTTCCGGACCGGTATGGGGATCGTGGTGGCCGTCTTTGTTGCCGTTTTCGTTTGTCTTTGTTAGGCTGGTGCCCGGGAGGGTCGCCACCCCACCCGTTCCCTTCCCTTTATCACGCCTGCTCCTCTCTTTTTCCCTTCCTTCCTCCTCTTCTTCTTCAACCCTCTTCTTTCCTCGCCGAGTCTTCTTTAACAATCTGTTAGTGAAAAGGGATTTTTTTGCGAGGGAAAATCCGCATTGTTTGCCGCAATTTCGCGACCCAACACCCAACAGCAGCCGCTGCGTCGGAGCTGCCACACACCAACGCAATTGACCAAGTCCACGATTCAGCCGGCCGGCCTGGATTCTGTCCTGCAGACACTGCGCCGCTTCCGGACTTGGGCTGCAATTGCAACTGCGAGGATGGTCAAAAAACGCTCACCCAATCATCGCTCCTCACCCCCTCCGTCACCATGCCAGAAGAGAACGAGGCTGCCACCGCCCGACCAGAACCCTGCCGACGCGCATCCGCGAGAAATGGCAGCCGGCCCCAGCGTGGGCGACGCGGGGGCCCTTCGCAGCATGCCCTCGGACTCGCCATCTCAGGATGTAGCGCGCGATAAGGATGGAGGAGGCCCTTTGTTTGGTGTAGCCTCACTAATCGGGCGCTGGAGTGACCACCGGTCCTACGACCAGCACGACCCGGCCTCGTATGTTCCCTTTTCTCGCCATCCTTGGTGGGAACCACCCGCCGAGCCTTACAGGCCGAGCAATCCGTATCGCCCTGGACTGAAACTTGCCATTTACCGCCACGAGCCTCCACCTCCGCTTCGGCAGATGGGCCACGAGCCCTACCCAGACCCTTTTGGGATGCGGTCTGCCGTGCACGAGGCTTTGAAGAAAATGACACTCGTCGATCTGTGTTTGGCTCATCCCCCAATGGAAGGCGTGGCCCACGAGGACGATACCCACCAGCTCCAAGTGGTCGAAGAGATCGCGGTTCAGGACGATCACGGTGCCCAGGTTGTCGTCTGTCGTCTCGATGACGACCCGACCAAGACCTACGTGGCCAAGGTTTTCGACCCGCTGTACTACATGTTCAACGAGGTTCCTGAGGGGCATTACCCGCGCGACACCGTCTTCCACGCAGACGCGGACTACAGTTGCGAGGCGGCTGCGTTCGAGGAGCTCAAAAACACGCGCCTGCCCGGCAAAGAGATACCGGATTACCACGGATGCTGGACCTTCAACATCAGCCTCGAACTGCCTGCGCCCCAGGGGATCCAAGTACGCGCCGTCCGCCTGGTGCTAATGGAGCACATCGACGGCGCAATCACCATGCTAGACGCCGACCCCGATGAATACTCTGACGACAGTCGATTGGACATTGTCGCGCGCGTTTTCGAGGCCGAGGCGGCTTGCATCAACCGTGGGATCCTGCATGGCGACGTCAGTCCGCGCAACGTCCTCATCAAAAACAGCAGCGACCCGGAAAGCGACCATGCGTATCGCGTGGTTCTCTTGGACTTCAACATGGCCGAGATTATCCGCCCCCGTCGGCCCTCCGAGTTCAAAGATGATCCCGGCGACCATGGCGATTCCCCCCGGGCATCGCGACAGTACGGCCCCACCAGGCCCCCTGTCCATCCGGCGCGGCGGATGTGGAACAGCTGGGAGCTCTTCTTGGGAGAGTTCCACAACTGGATGCCCAGAACCTGGAAGCACTCCCAGAGGCAGTTCAACGAGTGGCTTCTCACTCAGTGGGGAAACTCGGCCGAGTGGAAAACTATATGGGAGGTGGTCAAGGATACCCTGCCGCCCCATAGAGACTCTCCCAACATGTCCGACGAAGAACGCGAAGACTCTCCCGAAGAAGGCAACAGGAAAGTGCCAATTCGCGGGCCTTTTTGGTCACTCGGTGAGCCTGTTGACATCAGTGACACTGGCGACGGGCATTCGGTGACCCTGGCGACAGGCCTCGGTGACCTCGGTGACCCTGGCGACAGACATTCGGTGACCCTGGCGACAGGCCTCGGTGACCCTGGCGACAAAGGATATGCCAGCGATGATGAGCTGAAACTCAGGGAAGGGGTGGACCCGAACGACCCGGACGACCCTGACGAACCACGTGCTCCGCGGCAACCAGGTCACAACGGGCAAGGCAAGCCATGACGGCCACTCTGACAGCGGGAATGCGGATGGCGGGGAGAAGCGGCCTGGGTACGGCGACGACGACAAAGAGGAAAGCCCGCGCGGTCCGAGTGCTTCAGCCTTGTCGGAACTGCCTCGGACCCATTTGCCATTGATGATTCAGGTTACCCCACGCCGGCCTCTCGCATGGCCTGACCGAGGGGGAGGAGCCAAGCTGCCGTTGCGGGCTGTTATGGAATCGGGTGCCGCTACGTGCTGGTCGTACATGGTCTGACGGTAGAGGAGCATAGTAAACGGCGCCGGCGGTTTAACACCGACCCGGCACCGTCGCAGGGTTTTCCTCCCTAGGCACTACCCAAGGGTTTCCCCCACGCATCACCATAGCAGTTAGCACCGAGGTCTCGCCTATAGATAAAACAGGGTATAAATAAATAATAAGATTGTTAAGGAAAAAGGTACTTTTACACGTTTTGGCCCGCAAAAGGTACAATCCCAGTAGCCGCGTTTTTCCCCAAGTCCTAGTGTTACGGTACGCGTCGGGACACCTAGGAAGGAACCTGAGGCCGCATTCCTAGCGCGCTGACGCTACGCTCGCCAGGGGCGCTTTGTCCAGATAGCTGCAACAACAAAGCCTTCTCTTTGATATCTAGGTTGCACCCGTGGCACCTAGAGTTGGTTAGAAGTAGATAGATGGAAAAAGAAGCCAGTAGCCGCGTTTTTCCCAAGTCCTAGAGTTGGTTAGTAGTAGATATATAGAAAAAGAAGTGATCCCTGACACCATGCCCTTTTAACACAAGTAACTCAAGCTACATCCTTCCTCTGTTTCGCCTCGAACATCCCTATCCTGCTGTTTTGACAAGCAACCAGAACCACCCCTCAAGCGTTTCCAAACGAACATCATGTCTCAGCAGCCCACCGTTTGGGAGTCCTTCGAAAGAGAGGTCGAGATCCTCTGCCCCAAACCCACCACCAAAAGGCCGCCGATGGCACTAGAGAATCGTGGACGGTCCACCATTGCAGCCCAGCCCCCTACCGTCTGGTTCGAGAGAGATGCCAGGGGCTACACCGACCGAAGCGACCACTTTCTGCACTCGAACCAGTTTTTGGCCGATCAGCTTTCTCGCACGAACCTCTACCGCGCTTATCTCAGCCCCGTCCTGGTGTCGGAAGCCGATATCGTCCACTGCTCCAGCATTTGGTTCATTCACCCTGTTATTATGGCCTTGCAAGCGGTTTATCCCCAGGTCCAATGCCTCTCCGAAGTCCATAGGGCTCCCAGGGGCGAGGGCAGCACCCGCTGCGATATGTTGATTCGGATTGGGGGCACAGACGTCGTGGTAATCGAGTATAAAAACCGCGGTTACCTCGACGAGGATGAGTTCTTCAGGGGGGTTTGTCCCAATCCTACAGCCCGGAACGTCGAGAGTCTCGAGACCTTCCGCAACGAATTCGAGGGCGAGGTCGCCAAGTACCGCGAATGGTCTAAACTTGATAAGAAGAACCACGGGACTGCACTCGGCCACAACGCCGCCATCATCACCAAGCAAGCAATGGCATATGCGAGGAAGCACGAAACTCGGCACGTCGCATTGTTCGACTGGGACACCCTCTTCCTGTGGAACTCTGCCGGCTATACAACTTCCGACCACTCGTGGGCCTACGGTAGCTGGATTACTCAAAGGGATCTTTTCCGCAAGGCGCTGCTGGGCTTTATCTTGGAGGCCAAGGCCGAGCTGGACAGCCTGGGCGCTAGGCCCGTGCCACCGCCTTGGGAGCCCACCCAGGAGGAGTGGGCCGCGAGTTCTCGCCGCCGCTAAGACAACGGCTGCACCTCTGCCGCCCCGGGCGTTCCTGAGCTGTCCCTCCTGACCGTTTACGGTCTGGACTTTAGCGGCATCGAGCATGTCGACATTGGACTTTATGGTAAGGACAAAACTTCCTTTTTTGATATAAATCTTTCAACTAACCACCCAACCACCCCAACAGGCCTTTGCATCAGGACTTTTTACAGCCTTAACTGCCGCCCTACGGCCGGCTACGATATCGGCGCCCTCGTCGACTCGTTCCACCCGCCGCCCAACGGCACCATATCGCCGAACCTCTACCTCCTCCTCGAAACGTCGCTGCGCTTGCAATCCAAAGTCCTGGTCAGCCCGCTCCCGGGCGCCGGCGTGGCCTTCAGCCTGGCCCTCGTATTCTGGTACCTCAAGCGGCGCGCCGACCCGGACGGCGGCGGCAAAGCGCTCCCGCGCTGGTCGGGCCGGCTGTTTCGGCGGCCGTCTCCTTCACGCTCGCGCTGGGCGCCGCGCTCTGCACCACCGTCGTCGTCGGCGCCGCCGTCTTCGTGTCCGTCTTCGTGTCCGGGCTCGCGCCGCCCGATAGCCCGCTGCTCGTCGACGCCTACGCGAGGCACGTCGTCGCGCTCGAGTAGGTCGTCGTCTGCCTCGTGCTCTTCGGCCCGAATGTCCAGTGCAGGCCACCATCCTTCAAAGCCACGCCGTCGGAACAAACTGAAAGTGGAGAGCAGGGTGCCCCGTCGTCCTGCAAACCTACGCAACTGGACCCGATCCCATCATTGACTGTCCTCCCCCACAGGCCTTTACTCCTCCAGGGCTAGCGTTTCCTTCTCGCGTCGGCCAGCGCCGTGCTTGGGCACGCCTGTTTCCAGCGCGTCCTCGGCCTGTGCCTCGGAAAGGCCGACTCCATCTGCCGGCGCCTCCTCGGCCTGTTCCGTGCGTGGACTTGCCAGCACCGTCTGCTGGGGCTTCTTCGACGCTGTCGCCAGGGACTTCAGTAGGTGAGGACCCTTCTGTGGCATCCGACTGCCCTGCGAGACTGTCGCCGTTGGGAGACTCTGTCTGCACCGGTGACTGGCGTCCCTCTGAAGCCTGAAGCACTCGGAAGGAGGCACTCGGAAGGAGGCACTCGGAAGGAGGCACTCGGAACGGATATGCTGTCTGCTGCATTGTTCCATCCGGCCATGAAAGAGCTTCCAGATACCTGGCGAACAGAAGAAACAAGCGGAACAATGAGCAAACATCTTGTTTCCTTGCCTTTCACATTTCCCGGTCCAGCCTTTTATGGGCGGTAACACGCAAGGATATAATAACCACCTCCTACTACTCGCCATCATCACAAACCACCAACCAGCCCAAACCACCCGGACCACCCAGACCACCCAGACCACCCAGATCACCCAGATCACCCATACCACTCGACCACCCAAGCCACCCAGACTACCCAAACAGTCCAAACCATCAGGCCATAGAAATGGCATCTCAGGGCGGGGCGAATCTGTCATGGCATGAGCTGGGTCTGCGGTCTCTGAATTTGCCCTTAACCACAGATCTGGTTATTAGCATCGTTTGCTCCGCCAAACTCACCCCCAGCGACCTCGAATACCTCGGTATCGAGCGCGTGAGCTTATCAGGCAGTTGCATCTGGTCCATTACAAGGCCATTCGAGTTCTATGTGGACTGTCTTGTGCGCTGCGTGGCCAGAACGAGAGAATCAACCGAGGCGCACTACCAACAGGCCTTCCTGGAGTCGCTGAGGTCTGGCCTCTTTCGTATTCGCGCCGCCGTGAGCGAGTACGCCAGAGGCCTGCCAGACGATGAGCTCGACGAACACGGTCGCGATCAAACCCTTCAGGAGCTGCACGCGGCTCTCACCAGCGAAATCTTACGCCTTCGGCCGCTGCCACCACCGGATGAGACCGACGAGGTCACTGACATGTTGGCGGCATGGACGCCTTTCGACGAGACCGGCGAGCTGGCACAGCTGATTGCGAACCTAGAGCTGATGGCGAACGGGAGGGCTTCCGACCCAGAGGCCTGATTCTAGCCCGCTTCGCTTGCTTTACTGCTCTCCGCTGGCTGCTTGCCTCTGACTGCTTCGCCTCTTTGTAACTCTGTACTTGGACTGCACCTCGTTTTTAGGACACCGGAATAATCTACTCGACACACACTGAAGTCTACCATGTCTTTTGAGAGAACCTTTTGTGGAAAAGACTGCCCAAATTAAGCCATACATTCTATAATATCATCCCCTGACCCTGTTTACGTGTTGGCCCTTTTATCTGTTTTATTCCATCTGTTTTATTCCATCCACCTGGGACGCCACAAAAAATGTCAAGTGTACATACTTTTACGTATTACATATGTGATGGATCACTGAAAACTTGTGGAAATTCATAGACATGTGTGATGCATCATTGAGATGCATCATTGAAAACTTACAGAAATTCATCGTCCGGCCGGAAGGGGAGCATGGGATTGTGGACCACAGCGCCCAACGATCACGGGATTGTTGGGTTATGCCCAGGCATCGCCTGCTCTACCCCTGTCCGATAGATATCTTCCTCCTTGGACACGAATCAACGGTTATCCCTCCCTGCTAGAATGCAAACTTTGTTTACCATTTTGAAGGCATTCCCCGAGTCTGCGAACCGGAGTAACAAACTCTTACCAACACCAAACCCAGTGCAAACCACCAGATCTTGCCTGCCATGCCATGCTGCCCACTCCGTGGCGTCACAACTGCTGCTTGGATGGTACGATCGGGCAAGTCTAACTGGCGGATAAGTGCGCCAGGCGATTTAAAGTGTGAGCCCGGGGGGCACAAAGAAGGCTCGAGTAGTAAGGTTAAAGGTAGCATACAAAGGGACAATGGGATAGCACATGGTAAGCGCGGCTTGAAGGGAAAATATGGAAGCGCAGATCTTGAGCACGATGTCCTCCTGTGTATACATGTTGCCCTTTGTTATTTGGCTCCTCCTTATCTTTATAGAAAGGCAAAAAAAAAAGTATTAAATAGCTTGAATCCTCTCACTACCCATCGTCAGCACCCAAACCATCACAACCCAAACCACTCAGGACAACACAAACCACCCAAAACACGCGGAAGCTCAAGCCAGAACCACATTCAGGCCACAACACAGTACTACCTCGTTGTCGAAACCAACAACCACTCCAGCCGAGCCAAACATGGCGCTACGCCTGGACGAAGCAGCCTTCGTTTTCCAGCGGCTGGTCGAGATCAGCCACCGAGGTCGGCGGTTTTTCGGAGCGCCCGAAGGCACCCAATTCGAGACGGATCCCCCGCTGGCGTTTGTCCTCATGACGACCTGCGTCACCAAGATGCATCTGGCACACCGCTTCCGGCCCACCCGGGGCATCGAGGACCGCCAGATGAAGCTCCGCAAGGCGCTGGACTTCTTCCCGCTGCTCCAGCTGATGGGGCACCCGGGGCATCGGCAGCGACAGCAGCAGGCGCAGCTCGGCGCCGTGCTCTGTTCGCTGCACCGGGCGCTGGAGGCGTACATGGCGCAGCCGCCGACCGACGGCGGCGACGCCGAGACGGTCCGCGTCCTCGGGGACATGGAGCGGGACCTCGTGTCCCTGGCCAGCATCTGCGCGCGCATGGTGCACGAGCAGCTCCTCGGCATCTCCATGGCCTGCCGCGAGCAGCTCGTCCAGTGCAGGCTCCGCCACGGAGGCCAAAACGCCCGCCTGGCGCGGCTGCACCGGGACTTTGACGGGGTGACGTCGGCCGGCTGGGTGTTTAGGGCCTTCTGGAACAACTACTACCCCGAGGTCCGCGTCCTCCTCGAGGACCTCTGCACGCAGCTGGACGCCCAGATCGAGACGCCGCTCGGGCCCGAGATGGAGGTGGAGGGCGACGGCGACGTCGAGGGCAGCAGCCGCCTCGCGGCCGCCCTCGAGGTGAGCATCCAAGACTTGCAGGTCATGTCCTACCGGATCGAGGAGAACGATCAACTCAGCGGTAACTGGGAGATGGATCGCTGGGCGAGGTGGGCGGCAGCCATCATTCCTGGAGAGGCGCCGCCGCCCGGTGCCGAGCCTGCTCCTCACCAGGTGCCTCGGCAGGATCTGCTGGTAGAGGTGCCACAGCAGTCAGAGACTCCACGGCCTCTGTGGTTTTACCCCGAGGCACTCACTGTGAACGTTCTTCCGAGGGAACCGGCTCACTAGGTTGGATATTGAACCTTTGAGGAGCGAAGGAAGACTTGACACAGCATAATCAGCGGAGGAAGATTGCCAGAACATCCCGCACCAGATAGAGGCGAGTTAGCGAGTACCTAGGTAGGTACCTAGGTAGTGATATACATTAGACCCAAGACAATCAGATGCGCAGAAAATAAACAACATCTCATTCATTGCCCTTGCCCCCCTCATCGAAGTGACATTTAAATTTTACAGCCCAACATCAGACCAGAATCTTGGCCTCGGCCTTGGCCGGCCGCTCGCCAAAGATGGTGCTCCCGACGCGGACCTCGCCGCTGCCCATGGCGATGGCGCCCTCAAAGTCGTCGCTCATGCCCATGCTCAGCTCGAGCTCCTCCTCGGACGCCAGCCCCAGCTCGGCCGCCACCAGCGCGCGCTGGCCCACGAGGGCCGAGAAATCCTCGTTCTCTGTCTCGGGCGTGTAGGTGACGCGCGAGCGCGCGATGGCGCCGATGGTCATGAGGCCCAGGAGGCGCAGGTTCTTGCAGTCGCGCGCCACGGCCCGGCACAGCGCCGTCGTCTCGGCGCCCGGCGCGCACCCGGACTTGGAGTCCTCGCCCGACGTGTTGACCTGCACGTGGACGTTGAGGGGCTGCGGGGGTGGTGATTCCTGCTCGCCAGAAGACGAGGCGGCGGCGGCGGCGGCGGCGGTGGCGATGAGGTCGCCGCGCGCGCGGTCCAGCAGCTGCGCCTTCTTGAGCGAGTCGACCGACGACACGCACCAGAGGTTGGGCACCTTGGCGATGGTCTTGCAGTGCGTCGACTGCAGGCCGCCGATGAAGTGCCAACGGACGGAGCGCGGGAGGAGCCCCGCCTTTTGCACGAGCTCCTGGGCGTAGTTCTCGCCAAAGTCCACCTGCTGGGCGGCGCCCGCGTGCAGGCACAGGATGTCGTTGGCGGGCTTGAGCTTGGAGACGGCGACGAGCCTGACCTGTTTTGTTGGTGTGAGTGCATGAGCAGTCGTGAGTGCATGAACAGTCGTAAAGAAAGTGACTGAAAAAGTATGATTACCCAAAACGACTAACAACAAAAAACGACGTACCGGCCTGCCCTTTGCAGCACGTTGTATCCGCTCCGTCACGCCGCGGATCTGGTTGGTGAGAGCCAAGGCTCTCTCGGGCGTGACCTTCATCTCGGCCTCGCTCATCCTCCCTCCTTCGCTCCGCTCGCGTGTAGGTGAGGTGGCTTCTTTTCTTCTTCTTTTTTTCTCGAGGCGCTGCAACAGCAGACACACAGCCGTTGCAAAGTGCGCTACAGGAAGCCGGTAGCCGCGGCTGCAGGTTCGCAGGGGCGAAAAGTCGAGCAGTCACAGCTCGATCAATGGCTGGTGGGGTTTGTCGTCCGTATGCCGGGCCAAGCAAACCCGTTTTCTCGAGGGGATAGCTCAGCCAAGGTGGGCGAAAACCTCGGACTGGGGAAAAGTGGACCCTAAAACCTCAATCTTCAACAATTATACCGTTCGCCGTCTAAGCAATTTACAACAATACTTTCGTACTACCAATAGGCGCAGGTAGCAGCCAGATACGTAAACCTCCCAAACAACCCCATACACCGATAGCGAAATCCACAGGCTCTACAGTATTGCCGCTTTGGCCGCCGGAGCATTATGAGCAGGGTGCCGAAGCGGCAGCCCTCGAGGATCTCCACGGCATCTCAATCTACCGGGCTATCGAGGTGTCTTTTGCTTGATGGGCGAGGGTCACTGTGCTATTCCGTATGCTATCAGCCAAGATGGCCGGACTCTTGTATTCTTCTGGCTTCATTTAACAATACGGCTGAAGCAGATCCTATTAAGTTGAATTGTTGCGGGGTACAGAGGTTGCATGCGTGCCCGGCCCGATTTGTAGTGCGCCCCCTTGTTTCCCTCCCACCTCGCTACCAGTCTCGTCCCGCCGGGCATGGAGTTGAAGGCGCTGAAGCACCAAAAGAAGCCTTGGCTACTCGGATCCCGGCCTCGGCGAGGACCTGCCCGAGACACCCGCCCTCCGCTTCCGCCTTGCCACTTCGACCGGCCTTCCCCGCCGCAGTCAGGACTCGCCCCGTGTGCGACGACGAGCACGACACCATGGCGTCGGGGAGTGGCTTCTTGCGACGCGCTGACCGCCAAGGCGCCGCCTTCGGGCCCGGGCAGCCCCGTCGTCTGCGTCACGACGCCGCCGTTGCCCCTCTGCGTCCACCACAACGTCGACGTCACGAAGCGGCTGCGGCGCCAACGTCCTCTGGCGTGTCGCGGCCTGAATCGGTCATCGCTAGCGTCGGCTCCTCGTCGGCCGCGCGGACGTCTGCTGCCGGCGGCGCAATTGCCGAGTCTGGGCTTGGCTGGTAGCCGCAGCGCGTGAATAAAGCAGCTGCTAGTCGATTTTGCAATGTGCCGAGAGGCTTTAAGGTTATTCTTCGGCGCACAATCGTTATTCCTAGCCGACTCGGCGCACAAGCAGGCGGAGGACAAGAGGGAAAATCGAATCTGTCCAAGACTTCTTTCGAGATTTCACTCGTATAGATATGCAACAAGTTTTGGTCTTTGGGATGAGTGAGCAAAACCGTTTGCAAAGCAGAGCGGCCCGTTTCACCGTACTCCAATCGCTGCGCCTGCGCCTGTGCCACCAGGATAGCGGCGATGTATGGGTCCTCGCGTGAGATAGCGGGTTGCAAAGCCCGCCGCTGTTTTTCCACGCGTCGCCCAGCTGGCGAGTCGGGCGGTGGGAGGACGTAAGCACACGGCCAACGGGGGCGCTTTCGGTGGGATACGCAGAGTATGGACGTCCTGAATCGGCGAAGATCTGTCAAGTCGATATAGGCCAGGTGAGGCAGCTGCAAGGGTCCGGTGGGGGACCCGTCTTTCGGAGGGCGGGAAAAGGCGAAGCACTGCAGTGTGGCGACGGGGCTGCGGGCAAAATAAAAAGGCACCAAGTCGCTGGACCGAAAGAATTGCATGGCTTTGCAGTTAGCTGCCGCGAAAGCAAGGCTGGGAAAGTCGCAAGAGTACGAGGACCAGGCAGCCCGGGAAACCCACCAGAAGTATTCAATCCCAAGCGCCTGGAAGAGCAGCCACGCCAGAGCATCCCGTTTGGAGATGTAGGTTTGAGCAGAAACAAACTTGTGTGCTACGCGGTATGCTGGCTGCTTTTTTTCGGAGGGAGACGAGGGCTTCGCAGGGGCTGTCGTCGGCGCCGAGGGCACGACGGCGTCGGACTCTTTGGGCGTCGAGACAATGAGTCCCTCGTTGACGAAGTGGCAGCCCAGGAGGGCGAGGTGACGCGCCGTCCAGCAAAGTGGGTGGACATAAAGGCGTTCACGGGGGTGGCTGGAAATCAGCTGCGAGATGGAGAGATGGTCACGGCAAGCCGTTTCCTCGGCATCTTCTGCCAGCGCATCCATGGTCATGATCGAGACTGTGACTGGAGGTTTACCGAAACCAGAGGTAGGTCCACAGCGAACGTCGCGTTTTGTTGTGGTTCGTAATTGCATGTGCCAGGCTCCACCCTATTTTTGCATATGGCTTTTAGACTCGATACCGTTAGCCGTCACAGTTAAATTGTGCTAGCTAAAGTGGTATCGGAGAATCTGGATAACCTCCCGTTTTACTAGGTGTGATGGCACCCTGACTGGCCCGCGACAAGGGATCAGCTCAACTGACGTGCACAGTTTTCTGTCGGGTTGCGGGAAGTACCTTTTCAAGCAGGGGATGGGCGCCCTGGCTTGCTTAGGCTGTATTGGGTAAGGCGCGGCCACAATGTGCTTGGCGATTGACTGGGGGGTGGTTTCTTTTAGGGCGCTCATGCATGGCGTGCACGGACTTGACCCCATGCGACCCGGGCCCAGGCACGTGAGTGCATGGCCCACTAGACCTGGACCGCCCACGCACAATCTGCGCCCGTGGTAGGCAGAAATCGACATGCCACTTTCCTATTCTGGTATCGCCTACCGGGATACCTCACTAGGCACCCCGGCCGACACAGCAAAGGATACGGACCTTACCTCACGCGACGACAAGGACGACGATGGCGCCTCAAACCTACTTTGAGCGAGTTCGATCCCGCACCGCACTGCGCAAGCACATGGGCAGTACTGCACCGCTCCGCCAGTGGCTGCAGAGTAACCTGCGCTCAGCGAGCAGTTGGAGCACGACAGAGCTTTACGCCAGCCGAGTCGTTGTGCGCCATGTCCGAGGCGGCGTCCTACAGTATCCCGACCCGACCAAGACTGGCGCGGTCCTCACGGCGCCTCCAGAGCAGCCCGGCGAGGAACTGTCCAAAATTATTGCCCCGCTGCGGCCCGGCGAGAAACTCCCAACTGAGACGGAGCTCGTGCACCGGCTGGGCGGCACCGCGGGCGTGTTTTGGGCAGCGCTGCACTGCTGCACCCACCCACCCGCAGTCTCGGTCCCCCAAGATCGCATGGACAGCTGGCTGGAGGACACGACTGTGCAGCTCGCCTCCACGTTCCTGCGGCATGCCCTGATTTACTGTCCGCTGCAGCTCGTGTCCGCCGGCAATATCAATCCACGAATGTTGCTCGAATTTTCGGGCGTACGACAGCGCATGGTGGCCACCCTCGGGACTGGTGGCCTCTCGTTCGAGGCTACGGCCGACGGCAAAGTGGCCGTGCTATATCAAAATAGCACTGGCCACTTCACGGATCGCAAAGAGACAGTCGCTTTGCTAGACGCAAAAAAACGCGTCAAGAAGGTGCGGGAAGGGAAACCAATCTTCACCGACCAAGTTTTAGGTCAGATCGTCGGCGAGGCCCTCGCGCTACGATTGTCGCAAGCTGCAAAGGCAACGGGCCTTCGCAATGAGTTGAGTTAATGCACAACCAGTGTCGTTTTGTTTAACGAACCAAGGCTAACTTATATATTTTTTTCTCTCTCTTTGTTTATTCCATCGCTGCAGGACCATTGTTGTGATTAGCGCTGTAAAGCACTACTTGTGCTTTGTCGGTGTTCATATCCCCGCCGCGTATGTCGAGAAGAATCAAAATCGCGGAAACGAAGAGGACGAACATGGTCAAGAGGGCGAGCAGGGCGAGCAGGGCGAGGAGGACGGGGAGGACGGGGAGGACGGGGAGGACGAGGAGGACGAGGAGGACGAGGAGGACGAGGAGGAGAGCCAGGATGAGGACTGCGGGGAGATTATCACATTGCGTGTTACCGACTGGCTCGACCTCAGCACGGAACACTGCCGCCAGCTTGCTTGCAAAAACATCGCAGCTTTTGTCAATTGGCAGCAAAAGGTTTCGCAATCAGCTTAGCTGAAAAGATGGAGATGGGATCGATGCTGATAGAGTCAAAACAACAAGAACCAACTCGTTTGTGTTGGAGTCAAGGTAGTGAATTAGTCAAAATTAACGGTGTGACATTAATCATTTTAAGTTCATTTTTGCACAAGCTTTTTTTTATAAATTTACATAGTTTTATATATTTCTGCTATTTTTTTTCTATTTTTTTACTATATATAAAATAAAGTTAAATAAATTTATAATTAAGAGAATAAAAGAATAAAAGAATAGAAAAAAAAAAGAAAAGAATAGAAAAAAAAAAAGGTAATAAATTAATAAAAAAAATGAATAAATT
Source organism: Gaeumannomyces tritici R3-111a-1 (assembly GCF_000145635.1). Classification (NCBI taxonomy): domain Eukaryota; kingdom Fungi; phylum Ascomycota; class Sordariomycetes; order Magnaporthales; family Magnaporthaceae; genus Gaeumannomyces; species Gaeumannomyces tritici. The sequence continues at coordinate 6,216,049 of NW_008804546.1, read as the reverse complement.
AATAAAAAAGAAAATAAGGAAATAAAAAAATGAAAAAATGAAAAAAAGCGATAATATTAATAGTAAATTAGTAATAAAACCAGTATTAAAATTAAAAAAAAATAGAAAAAAATATAATAAGTCGAAGTTACGGTAGTAACTTAACTTACTGACTTAATTCCTAACCCGGTTGGAGTCATCTTGGAAAAGCTTTCGAACATACCTCACCCAGAACAGTGGGGCTGCTGAAGCGCTTGCGCTGACACGATCGTGTCGGGCAGCAGTAAGGATGGATACGCCTGATATTATTCATTTTTCTAACAACAAACCTCCCCTTCGACCGCCCCCCCCCTTCGACCGCGTTTGACTCGATGCGGTGCAGCGACATTTCCTTATGGCTAGGCGGAATCGAGCCCACCGACTTGACAGCTTCCGACGACGCCCGTCCAGCGAAGCGAAAACGAAGTCTTGGCGACTTTCATACACCACCAGACTCGTTACCCGCCGGCCTGGCGCCCGCGCATGAGGGACAAGTGACACCCAAGAGCAGAAATGGGAGCAGGAGCGGGCGGACACAAGATGGCGATGCCGACCCGAACGAAACACGGCGCCCACTGAGTGTCCCGCTCGGCCGACCACTGCAGCTACGACGGCTCCGGTCCGCCTCTTCTTCCGACATTACCGATAGCTCCAACACCCACAGCGTTGAGTCTTCGACTACCAAAAAACGAAACAAGATGTACGAGATCAGGTCTGGGTTCAGGGTTCTCCCTTTTAGCACCCGCGATTCTCGAACTGGCGACCAGGGCGCACTCGTGGCCGACTTTTCCCGCATCTCCAATGGCCGGCAAGGCTTCATCTCGCGGACGAGGCAAAGAGACATCGAGGAGGACGCAGCACGTACGGGCGTCTTGGAGGAACTCCCGCTCAACCCATACTTTGACGCGGTGGAGGGAGGACAGCGACAAACGGGCGAGATGTCGGAAAGCATGGAGTCGCCCGGTATATGTGAGGTGCGAAATATACATCGGACGGCGGTCGAATATGAGTATTTGGGACAAGATGAAGCGGCTTGGAATGCGGCCGTGCATTATCCTCTGCTCCGACTGGCCATGGGATACGAGATGCTTGTCGACGTGGTGCCTTGGTGAGTAGAATCTCTTTTATCGTCCTCTCTAACAACCCACTAACTCGACTGCAGCGCCTCAGCCACTATTCTTGATGACTTTGTTCCCACAGGCACTCTAAACGGAAACAAGGTCGACTTCTGCCTTGCGTTCAACCCGCGGTGGCCGCTGCGACCCGGCAAAGTGGGGAAGACAACAGCCTCTGAGGCCATTAACAAGGTCCGTCTCCAAACAGATGACATTTGCGTCAACCACACAGACTTCAGTCCCCTCCTCGAAAGCCCCATCGCCGTCAGCATCAAGGCGAAGCGGGCGGACGGTCCGGGGACCAGGGACGCGCAGAGACAGCTGGGCATTTGGCAGGTTTCCCATTGGGTTTATCTGGAAAGCATGGCAAGCAGCATGGACGGCTTGGATTTTCTCCCCTCGATCCACGTCGTGGGGCACAAGTGGGAGTTTACCGCGTTTAGCATGAAGGACGGGACGCCCAGGCTCTGGGCCGGGTTCCCCATCGGGGACACCACCACTGTCTTTGGCGTCTACCGTATCATTTGGTGTCTCCGGCGGCTTGCGCGGTACTCGGTTGAAAAATACTGGCCCTGGTTCAACAAGGCGATTCTTGAGCAGGCGATTCTTGAGCAGGATTGACATTATGGGTAAGTCGTGACGGGGATGTTTTCCGGCCATGTTGGTATCCATTGTTCGAGCTATTTATATTTTCGAAACGCGTAGGCTTAGATGTACCGAATTCAAGGCTCGAGGCAGCTCATGGCCGGCCCCAAACTTCACTTTTTATACGGATTCTTTGATTCAACGTTCCGTTCATCCACCCCTTGTCCGCCCTCTTCTCGGACCAATCACAGCGTCGGCAGACGGCGTGCCTCGACCTTCTCACCCTCGATGGCCAGCGATGGTGTTGCGAGGCTGCCACCATGGGGGCCCGACGAGGCCGTCGTGCAGCCGACAGGCCTGCGGTCCTTGCTCGCCGTGTGCCTCCACGTGACTCCCCCTGACACTAGGCAGACTCGGATCGCACTAGCAGTGAGCGGGCTTGGCTCCCTCATGGCAGAGAGTCTAGTGACTGACTTTGAGCTCAAGGGCTATACTGGCTTCATCACCAGCCTGGTTTGTGTTACCAAGTCATTATTGTTTGTATTTATTGCAAGTCCAGCACCTCGTTCGTTTGCCTGATGTGAACTAGAAATGTGTTTTATGCTCCAGAGCCCAGAGGAGCTGAGAGCAGACCAACCTGGGGTCATAAATGCCCTGCTTGTGCCCCTTCTCATACTATTTTTGGCCATCTCTGCCGCCCGCTCGTCTCTACACACTAGCTAGAGTTCACCTGATCCTTAGCTCCGGGCACGAGCTTCCATTAGCCATCCGACGATGGAGTACACCAGGAGAGCCCTCGCAGCTCTTGGCCTAGTCAGGGGCCCCGCAGCAGCAGCAGCAACAGCAGCAGCAACAGCCCCGACGAGCAACACCTCTCCCGCCTCGGGGCGGACCGACAACACGCAATCCCCGGACCAGGTCGGCCCGGACGGCAAGAGGCGGTGCCGCTTCTTCGACGAGCAGCGGAGCGAGCCCCACCCGGAGTGCTGCGGGTGCGGCCACATACTCCGGGACGCGCCGCCCTGCATGTGCGACATTTGCCACGCGCTAAACTTCCCTGTGCCTTCTTCTTCTTCTTCTTCTTCTTCTTCTTCCACTAGCAGGCCCGTGACGCCCAAAAAACAGGGGGCAGCGAGCAGCAGCAGCAGCAGCAGCAGCAGTAGCAGCGCTAAGCCGGCGGGAGCAGCAACCCAGACCGGCCGGGACGTCGTGATGCCCGCATCGGGCCCACGCCGCCGTCCCCAGATGGGAGAGGACGGCGGCCGGCAAGCACGGCTGCTGCTGTTGCGGCAAAGCAGCAGCAGCAGCAGCGGCACGGACACGACCGCATCGTCGTCCGACTGGGTGCGGGTGGGGTCGCCGGCGGCGGCTCGGGACGGAAGTGCCGCTCTGGATCTGCCGGGTGCCGACGACGATTGGGGGGAGGTTCGGGACAGAAACGAGAGCAGGCAGGAGGGGGACGGGGAGACGGCGTGGCGGGCTTACCAGAGTCGCCTTTTGGCGCGGGGGAGCCCGGCAGCAGCGTCAGGGGGCGTCAAGAAGAGCGTGAGGTCCATGGCACCAAGAGACCCATCCTGACCATGCTGGCATAAATATCAATGTAATTCTGTCCCATGTAAGCAAATCTAGTCTATATCTCCTAAAGACAGCCGGTACGTCGGTAAGTTGGGCTAGGAACAAACTTGTAGGTACTTTTAGGCATAATAAAAAAAACGTATAAAGGGAGGGCATCTCTGCAGGTTTTGTTTTTGGTTGGCGGGCTGATCCCCCCGCTGTGTGTGTGCGATGCCTCGTTATTGCCACCAGATCCGGACGCCATTCATTCCCACCCGCTGGATACTGGATACAAAAAATACCCAAAAAAAAAAAGAAGAAGAATCAAATCATCTCCCACCCGTCGGGCACATCATCGTCCGCCTCGTGGTCGTCGTCCCGACCGTGCGGCAGGTCCTCCTCGAGCACCTCCCAGTCGCGCGAAACACCACCCGCCGCCGCCGCCGCCGCCGCCTGCTGACCGCCACCGCCGCCGCCGCCGCCCCCCAGCTTCCCAATCGCGCTGATGGCGGCGCCAAACACGCTGTCGGTGATGGCCGTCACGGCCTCGCCCAGCCCCATCGAGATCAGGGCCTCTGGCTCGGGCGGCTGCGGGTGGGCGCGGACGAGGGACAGGGTCGTGATGCCGTGGGTGGCGGCCAGGTCGCGGGCGGCGGCCGTCAGGTCGCAGGCGCGGCGGCGGTCAAAGACGACGGCGGGGATCACGTCGTTGGCGTCGACCGACGCCTTGCGCAGCACCCGGTCCCGCACACCCACAGGCAGCGACCCTTGCCACCGCCCGTAGATGAGCGGGTGCGGCAGCGACTGGCGGAAGCCCCTGTAGGTGTCGAACCCCCACCCCCACGCGCCGCCGCCGCGGCCAAAGACCAGGGGCGACCGGGTCTTGTCGTCGTCGGCGTCGCCGGCGCCTGCATCGGGTTTGGGGGGGCTGTTGTAGTCGCCCCTGTTCCAGCCCTCGCCCTCGAGCGGCGGCATGTCCCCGGCGGCGGCGGCGTCGCCAAGCGTGCCGTCCCCGAACCCGTGGGCGCAGAGGTCGGCGGCGGCAGTACCGGGCAGGTCGGCGTGCGGCGGCAGGGCGGCCCACGACAGGCGGTAGAAGTGGAAGCACATGAGGGCCAGGTCCGTGTAGTTGAGACCCAGGAGCAGGGCGGCCCCGCGCACCAGCTGGGCGGCCGCATCGGCGGCGCGCACCTGGGCGGCCGACGGGTAGCGCAGGCTGCTGCGGGCGCTGCTGCAGCGGCGGAGGCTGGGCTCGTCGTCCCCGTCGCGCGGCCGGCACTCCTCGCAGCGCCACACAAAGTCGTACAGGCGCTTCGACATGCGCGCAAACGACTCGAGGCTCGCCGGGTTGACCGACGTGAGCGTGGGGCGCTGCGGCAGCTTGTAGTCGATGCACAGGAGGTACTCGAGGATCAGGCGCAGGTCGCACATGGACGGCAGGTCCGGGAGCGGCGTGTCGATGTCGGCGCGGGGCTTGCTGGAGAAGGGCTCGGCGGTGGCGGCGGCGGCGGCGGCGGTGGTGGTGGTGGTGGTGGTGCCCCCGAACATGATCAGGTCGTTCTCGGGGGGGAAGAACAATTGCGTGACCTGGAGCGGGCTGTACGGCCGGCTAATCTCGGGGAACTCGCCGGCGCACTCGCGGTCGAAGAACAGGATTGCTACCACCTGGAAGAGCAGCAGGTGCTTCTCGTCCTCCTCGGTGCCTCCCCGGCGGGCGAACCATCTGTTGCAAGGCCGGGCACTGGTCAGCTGAAGGAGTATACTACAGCCCAAGGTACTACAGCCCAAGGTACTACAGCCCAAGGTACTACAGCCCAAGGTGTGCTGCTCATGGGCTGTTAAACCTCGTCCCCCTTCAAATCCCCCTCCCCCCTCCCCCCAGGACCGATAAGAGCAACTCACCTCGCATAGCCAGGATAGACTTCACGATGGATTCGCTTCCCCGCGCGGGCCCAGTTGGGGTTGGGCGAGATCTTGCCGGTGGCTATCTGGCACACCTCGGTCTCGGGCCGCAGCGCCCGGCTCGGGCGTGAAGACATGGCGGCGGTGCTCGGCAGCCAGGCGGGCTCGGGCGGCTGCGGCCTGGGGACGATGGAGGCTTTGGAGTCGGCGTTTACGGCCCGCGGCATTACCATATAGGCCCTCCGAATCTGACCAAATCCTGCGGGGGCGCGTCGTCGGAGTGAACGGTCGTGTGGTGGTGCCATGGGGGAGCGTTCACAGATTTGGACGGGAGGCCAAGTAGAGACGGGAGGCCAAGTAGAGACAGTAGGGTTACAGGCAGGATAGATGGATGGTCTTGTCTAGGTGTGAGAGGGATCAGGTTCAGAGTGAGTGTGCCGAAAAGGTTTATGGGGGGGAGAGCCATGGTCGATGATGAGGCGACGGCAGGCTACACGTCGGCCAAAGCTTGGAGAGTGATGATGCTGCCCGGGGCAAGCCAGAAGCTTAAAGGAGCCATTGAAGGCGCAGTTGACGAGCGAACAGTCAAAGGGGGTAAACAAAGAGAAGTGGTGGCTGAACAAGAACCAGCCAGCGTGTATCTCGCCGTGACAAGGCTGCCCGGGAGGCGGCAGACAAAGAGCGGTACAATTCCCTGTGGAGGCATCAAAGGCGCGGCCTGGACCAGACCACGCAGGTTACTTTGCGGGAAAGAGCAGTCGGCTGGGTTCTGGGTCGGGTTGACTGCCTTGGACTGGGGTGTTCTTGGCTTCCGCGGCAGGAAGGCAGATGTTTGACTCCTAGTATCGTGCCGTGGTGTTTGCCAGTGCAGCCGGAGCAGGTAAGCCGGCGCAGTTTGCGTTGAGGTGAGAAGCGACCTGTCAAAAGCAAAAAAGCAAAGAAAAAAATGAAAGAAAAAACCTGTACGCCAGAACCTTTGCAGCTTGCACAAGGTTCGCACTGCCGCCGAAAACAAAGCGGCAGCCAAAAGTGAAAGCAGTCCGGCAAGCAGGGCAACTGCCTAGATGCTGTGAGATCGGGATCCAGCCAAGAACTGTCGTGAGCGAGATGGTGAGGGGTGACGGTGGTGACGTGTGTGATGTCAATGAGAGTCGTGATGAGAGTCGTGATGAGGATGGCAAACATTGTCGGCGGTCATTACAACAGACTCTAAGTGAGTTTGATTGGCGGTTGCGGCTGTATAAATGTTGGGATGTGGTCGCTTCCTTGTAGCCGTTCCTGCATCGAGATTTTTGCACGAGCATGAAGCTGTCTCGTGCGAGCAAGACGTGCTATGAAGACGGCTACACAGTGGAACACCCCTGACTTGTGGAATCCCCTGGGTCCAATGAGCTGACGCGTTTGGCAGGCGGAGCCGTACCGTTGGTGGTGCGTCGCATCCGCCTCAGTCTCCAGCTCCTGATGTGGGCTGCATGTGGGCTGGTCTTTTTGACTTTTGACCCAACATGCACACCCGTCGTCCTCGGTGCATCGTTCATAGGCAGCTGCCCGCTCTCGTTCGGGCCTCTTGCCGACAGTTGAGCATCAAATCTCACACGCACTGATGCATGCACTGATGCATCAACCCTAGGCTCTCTCTGATTGCCCCTTGTTTCGTACAGTTGATTCCTTATTCCAGCTGCCGAGCATCAGCCTCAGTCTCTAGTTTACTTTTCTTCTCGTCTCTCCTTGAAACCAAATAAGCCACCCGCCTCATTGGCCCAACATGCCAAAGCAACACGTCCTCTTTGGACGCCCCGTCCCCCGCGTCACCTTCCCGCTCATCGCCGTCGGCCTCTTCGCCGTCTTCTCGCTGCTCTTCACCCTCCCCAGCAGCATCCCGACGGGCCCGAACCTATCAAAGTTCGCTGACCTCAAGGCCTCGATCCCCAAGTTCAGCGGCACGTCGACGTGGAGGGGCCGCTTCAATCCCTTCAGCCCGCCCTCGCACCCGCCCCCGCGCCAGAAGAACGACACGCTCGGCGAGTTCTCGTGGTACACCAACTGGAAGTGGCTGACCACGCCCTTCTCGTCCACCATCACCCTCGACGAGAACCGTTCGCTGCTGCCGCCCCTGCGCGCCCGACCCCCCATCTACTGCTACTATGACATCACGTTGGAGAAGGACCAGGCGAGGAAGGATGCCGAGAGCGCGCTGCTGCTCACCTGGAGGAGGGCCTGGTGGGCGCAGGGCTTCCGCCCCATCATCCTGAGCTCTGCCGAGGCCAAGAACAACCCCATGTACGACGAGGTCCAGAAGCTCAAGCTGGAGCCCGCGCTCGAGACCGACTTTATGAAGTGGCTCGCGTGGGAGAACATGAACGGCGGCCTGCTCGCCCACCACCTGCTCTTCCCCATGGGCCCGTACCAGGACCCGCTGCTCGTGTTCCTGCGCCGCGGCGAGTACCCCGCCCTGACGCGCTGGAGGGACCTCGACGACGGCCTCTTCGCCGGCCCCAAGACCAACATCGGCGCGGCCATCAAGCAGGCGCTGGCGAACCCCAAGCTCGGCGCGGCCAAGGACTTTGTCACCACGGCGGCCGTGGACAAGAAGGACGACGTCTTCAGCGTCGAGACGGCGGCGCCCGCGTCGCTCGCCTTTTACTCGGAGAAGAACATGGGCTCCAAGTACGGCCCCGTCGCCAAGGCCATCACCGAGGACCGCGCCAAGGGGCTCGGGCAGCTCGACCGGCTCGTGGCGGCGCACCTGCAGGTGTCGTTCCAGAACGTCTTCTCGGACGGCGTGGCCGTGCTCAAGCCGCTGCCGCTGCCGCCCCGCTCTGTCGCCGCCATGCTGCAGCCCGCCGCCCTGGTCGCCGCCCGCCTGGCCGCCTGCCTCGACAGCCCGCTGCCGGCGTCGTGCCCGCCCAACCGCGCCGCCGCCGCGGCTG
>NW_008804546.1:6179600-6207319 GCF_000145635.1 Gaeumannomyces tritici R3-111a-1 | reverse complement strand
TCCCTCAAGGTGTCGACGCCGGAGCGCTACTCCAACGCCACGGGCGTCTACACGGTCGGCACCGTCGCGCACCCCTACACGCTGCAGACGCTGTCGAGCGGCCGCGCCTCGCTCGACGTGCACTGGCTCCGCCGCCGCTCGGTCCGCGACGCCTTCCTGGGCACCGTCATGAAGGGCGTCGTGCCCGACGCAGTGTCGTCGGGCGCCCGCGTGCTGCGCTTCAAGGACGCCGTGGCCGGCGAGGCCGGCGCCGGCCGCGCGCTCTGGATCCCCGCCGAGCGCGACCTGCCCGACGACCTCGAGTGGCACTTTGGCTTCCCGCTCGGCAACGCCACGGCCGCCGGGGCAGCGGCGGCCCTGGTCGTCGTCGACGGCAGTGGGCCCACCACCACCACCACCACCACCACCACCACCACCAACCCATCAGACCCGAGCGAGGTGGGCCTGCTGGACAAGGCCAAGAAGATCCGGTTCAGCAAGGAGCCGGCCGACCTGGCCATCCGCGCCGCCGTCGAGGCCTGGAACCTGGCCGACACGGAGGCCTGGCGCTTCGCGAGGGCCTTTGTCGAGCGCTCCGTCGTCGAGCGCCGCAAGTGGGAGGACGAGGAGAGCAAGTACGCCGGCGGCGTCGGGTCCGACAAGAGCCGCCGCGAGAGTTCTACTGGTGATGGTGGTGGCACGCTCGGCAGGTGGTTGGAGAAGGAGTGAAGGGTTGCGGCTGGAATAGGTAAACCCAGCAGCCCGTGCAAGCGCATGAAACCAGCAGGATTTGATCATCAGCGGAACTATGATGATTAGCGTTTTTTTTTTTTTCTGTATTTTTGGAGCCATATCCGGCCGGAGTCGAGGTTTTTGTTTCTGGCTTTTGTGTGACGGCACCGGCAGAATACATCAGGAGTTTATCGAGAGGGGGTATGCTATGCTTCCTAGATGCAACAAGCAACGAAAATACCTAGGTAGTCGACCGGCGGCCGAACTTGTCTACGGACTAAGCGGACGGACCGAGACACGCAGCTAAAAAGAGTGTGTTTTGTACTCTGACAATCTCTGGCTACAAAGTTGTACTAAAGCGAGTGTGTTTTGTTACTCTGTCAATCTCTGGCTACAAAGTTGTGCTAAAGCGACTGTGTCCTCCAGTTTACTAAAGCGACTGTGTCCTCCAGTGCTCTGGTTCATCCTTTTCCATCGAACGTACCATGTCTCCCCATTCAGCATCACGCATCCACGCCTTGCCCCCCTCACAAACACTACCACCACCACCACCGTCCTCCCTCCCCAACTGCTCTAGACGCAGGTCGTCGTCGTCGTCGTCGTCGTATCTCGGCCCATCTCGCCCGACATCTTGCGGGGACTCACGCCGCTGGTGGTGGGAATACACGCCCCCCGCCACGGTGTCGGATTCCGGACTCAAGGGCTGATAATAATAAACGCACCGTTTCCCATCCCCTCGCACCATCCGCCTAACCGTCCCGCCGCTGCCGCGAATTCCAGCAATGTACGACATGAGCGCCTCGGTCGCGGCCTCGACGGCGAGCTCGGCCTGGCGCAGGGCGTCTCTCATGGCCCTGGCGGTCATGTCGTCTTGACGGTCTTTGCCGAGGGAGCCGCCACCATTGCCGTTGCGGGACGGCCCCGCCACCGCCTCCCGCTCCCGCTCCTCCATCATGTCCAGCACGTGGCCGTTGACCCAGCGGCCGGCGAGCTGGCGCGCCGGCATGTCGGCGGCGCCGCGGATCAGGCCGCAGCACGACGCGGTCCCGCACTGGCACTCGAAGGGCTGGGCCATGGACCACTCGGTCGAGGGGTAGAAGAAGGTGAGCTCGTCGCCGGGCTGGAGGCCCTTTGGCCCGGCTAGGATGTTGAGGTTGGCCGTGTCGAAGATCTGGAGGGTGTGGGGGTGTGTGTGTGTGTGCATGTGTTAGTCTCTCGCAAGTTATCTTCACTGTGGTTTGCTACAAACTCACCAGCGAAGGCTCGCACGAGTGGTTAATGTACACCAGGTCGCTGTTGAGGTTCAGGTGCCTGTCGCGCCCGACCTGCACCGTCGCGTACGTGGGCCCGCCGACGGCCACGGTGCAGGGGGGCGAGGACATCTTGGCAAAGACGGCAAAGGGCGGCACCTCCACGCGGGAGCGCGACAGCGACGTGAACTCGGCCTCGTTGATCTCCACCTCCTGGATCTCGGGGTGCGAGGGCCGGGCCCAGTGGGGGATAATGGGAGCCATTGTGTCTGAGACGTGTGCAAGGGGGGGGATGAAGAAGATGGAAGATGGGGTTCCGGCAGGGCAGAGAGAAGGCGAGGGGTGTGCCGGCTATTTCAAGGTTTCTTGGGCGGTAGGATGGGATGTTTGGTGGCGGGCAGTGTTTGTCGTCGTCGAAGAGTAGGGGATGTTGGCCAGCAAGTAAGTGCGAGGTTGCCAGGTCGGGGTGGGTGTCTCGGGTTGGGAGCAGGAAGTGGTGGGCTTGGACAAAAAGCCGCGGAAAAGAGACAAAGAGAAGTAGGTCTGGGCCGGCCGTGGAACCGCCATCAGCAAGCCACCCGCCGCGGTGCTCCCACGCCTTGTGATCCATTTGCGCCGCCGGCGAACCTTGACACTGGCCCACGGCCTCGCGGATCCGCCACGGCGACCCAGCTCACGGTCTGGGCGAGGCCATGACATGTGCTTTTCGCGGGGTGAGGCTTTATTTGAGTCTTGGGGCTTGGTGGAGGGAAGGTGCCCCTCCTGTCATGTGCTGCCTGACAGATGCTAGGTCCCCTTGCTTCCCCACTCCCCACTCGGCAGCTGCGATTTCGTGCACTTGGCCTTGGCTGCATCTGCCCGAGACCCGAGACCCGAGGAGAGAATGAAAAAAAGAAAAAAAAAGTTGTTTCTGACCTCGGCCCGACTTGCCTGTCGTGTCGCTCGCTTTCTTTGGAGCCCGCGCCAACCGGAATGCAAGGGGTTCGTCTTGCATGAGCTCTCAGCTTCTGAGCTGCTTCCTCAGTTAGCGTCGACTTCCACGGTGGCTACTGCCGATTGGCTGATGCCGACGCACGACGCCAAGTCACCCTAGCTTTGGGTCGCGTCAGGGAGGGGAGCCTAGTACAGTATGCAGCGAAACCATTGCCAACACTTCCCGATTCCACGAGCTTTTGCCACACCGGCTGCCCTTTCTCGGTCAGTGCTGGCATCCAGTAAAATTCAAAAAGCAACTAGCGTGCTAGCCTTGTCGGTCAAGGCCAACTAACGAACCTGGTGCCGCATAGACGTCACTCCACGGAAGCCGTCCACTGGTGGCTTGCTCTCCGTGTGCGGCTGGGCCCGCCGGATAGCTTTCCGAGCCAACATGAAATACAAGTTCGAGCCCATGACAAGCATCGCGACACGAGCAATGCCCGCCCAGCCTATCTACGCAGCCAGAAGCGCGACGGCCGTGCCCCCGCCGCCGCCACGCGCATATTGGAGCCCAGTGCGTGTAGCGTGGGAGTTGGGGCCGCGAGGCAGTGTTACGGGGGACGGGATTTAAAGTGTGCAAAGGGTATACTACAGCCCCAGGTGTGCTGCTCATGGGCTGTTGAGCCTCGTGTCGGCAATATGAATATGCAAACTAATGGCACCATTAGCTGCAGTGGCCTTGGAAAGGCACAAGATTCCGAGGTTATTTCCCCATGATGGCCATGTCGCTGTTCTCCTGTCAGTCTTTTCGACTCGGGCGGCGTGGGATCCTCGCCCAGCGTTCGGCAGAGCGGGCAGTTTCAGCCGCACCTTGGCCAGTGACGCGTTGCGCGTATCTGACCGGGTATGCTTCGCGGTCAGCCGGCTCACCGAGGGTTTTGGACGCACCCCGGCGGCGCTCTCCCATGTAAAACCTATCCTATCACTTTTGGAACCAGGGGTTCGAGCTGCAAAAAGTCCCCAAGTGGGCCTCCTGCGAAGGCTCATTTTCGAGATAACTCCGAAGCCCGCCCAGCATCATCCCGTAGAGGACGGCCGAGATATTAGACAGGGGCGACGGGTCATCAGGTGCAAGTTTTGCAGCTTCTTTGTAGGCCTTTTCGGCTGGCGATGGGGGAGGTCGCGTTAGCTCGAGTGAGCACATTGCCCACATGAAAGGTTGCAGGGGCCAGCCCCCGAGAACCCCACTTGCCTTAGGTAGTAAGGGGATGGGGCAAGTTTCGACAGTTGGGAAAAAGCCGAGCTCAAATCCAGCGCTGCGGCTTTATCGCAGAGCAGAAGCAAGCTCCCCATAAAGTTCTGCTTCTTTTATAAACGGGGCTCGACGAGTAAAACGGGGCGGAGGAGGGCGTGCTTGAGGTGCTCACGTTTCTCGCGGCGACGGCACACATCAAACTGTGCGTGTCGACGCGGCCCCGGGGCGTCTATTGATGGTGCGTTCAACCTGCCGGTCAAACGCCCTGGTTATATGTATAGCTATACCACGGACGATATCCAGAGGCATATTCCCAAGACGCTGCTGGAAAAAAAAACATGTTTGGCAAGTTGGACCCCGGGGAGTCGTCAGGGGATCATAAAAAAAGATTGCCCAGCAAGCTGGAGCGTCTGGCTCCGGGTGTGCCTCGTCATCCGGGGACATGGGCATGGTCGTCAACCGCAACGAGCCAGTCGAGAGGCTGGAACAGATCATGTCCAACCTGCCAGGTGATCTGGAAGCCTAGTTTGAGCGCATTATCCAGAGAATTCATAGGAGCTTCTGGCAGGAGATGGCTGAGACATTCCTCATAAATATCGAGGAGGTCCAGCCACTCCCACTGTTCGCCGTGCAAGGTGATGCTGCGGCTGCTCCAAGGGCCTCCCAAAGGGCCGCTTTCTCGGAGGAGATGTCGTTTAGCCGCGTCATCCGGCTCGTCGACGGACGAACCTGCTCTACCACGCGCACAAAGGTCGAGAAGCCAAGCGGCAACGACGAGGGAAACGTGCTCATGGGGCCGCAAAGCAAAGAGAGGCCGTACCTCGACTACGCCCTGCGCCCCCCGCTGCGCGTCACGCCCGTCACAGGATGCCGTACCACTCGGTCCGCCCGTCGACAGCTGGGACAACTCTGATGAGAAGCGGCCGCGGTCCGTTCACCAAGTGTTTGGGCCAACTCTTCGGGGGAAACGGGCAGGCGGGCCGTGTTGTCCCGGATGATGGAGGAGGAGGCACAGGCTCGACGCGGGGACCTCCTGGTTCTCTAGGGAGGGCTTGGCATGGAAGATAGCTTGGAGCGCCTTCTCTACTCGGACGTCTTGAGACTGGCATATCGTAGCAAATGATGCCCGTGGGAAGTTGTGAGACTAGAATGTTCAGCATGGGGAAAGTCTATCATTGTGTTGGTAAAACTAAGCGAGAAAAAGTGCCCATGCGGCATGGAGGAGAAATCGATGCATCCCGCAGGCTTCCCTAAAGCCAGCACTAGGGGAGTGAAGAACAGTAAGAGGAATACGGTCCCGCGTCCTTACAGCCCCGTCGTCCTTACAGCCCCGCCGTCCTACTCGCACCCAGATCATCTTCTCGGCCTTCAAGCTCCAGAACAACCGCCTGTCCATCATAGAAAGGGGGAAGGGGGAAGGGAAGGGGGCGTGCAGAAGGCGTGCGTGCTTTCTCTGCATGCTTTGGGCTGATTTGCGGGCGACCCTTGAGCTCTCATCCGTTGTACCGCGACATCATGTCACATGCACCTCGACTGTGCCCTGCTGTAGGCCAAAGGCATTTCCCTGCCTGCGGTTGCAAACGCGAGTTCCGTACCCGAATGGGAAAACGATCTCGGAAAGATCAAGCAGTATGCCGTTCTTCCAGTTGCCCAGGAACCAGGAGTAGGGAAACTCGAACCCAATGAGCGACAAAAAGCCCATGGACACGGAGATCCTGCGGCGATTCGCTTCTTTGCGCTCCCCCAAATCGCCCTCGTCGTCGAGCTCGTCCTCCTCGATGTATTCGTACACCATGGCGAAGTACTCCCGACCTGGCTGCGGAGGCGGGCGGCGCAGACCGAGCCACACGAGGACCGGGGGCCGGTTCTTCCGATGCCCAAAGCTGTCCATGGTCAACTTCAGCCAGCCAAAGCACTGCCTTGTTCTGTGCATCCAAAGCTGTTCGACCGTGAGATCCATGTCGTCCGGAATGCGTGGCTTTTTGCGGCCTTCCTCGGAAAACGCATAGAGGTTCTCGATGGCGTTGGCTCTGGTGTCGGTGTAGTCGTATAACCGAACCGGACCGTGGTCGCGTAACGATGCCTCCATCATTTGCAGGACGGCAACGTTCTGGCATTCGCGTTCGGGAGCCCAGTAGGTGGCCACGTCAGGACGCTCATCATCCCAGAACTTGGCGTGGCAGTTAGAAGTCAGTTGTCAGTTGAATGTTGGATAGGCGGGGGAGAGGGAAGAAATGAGTGGCGGCACACCATTTTCAGGACGAAAGGGCCTTGGTCACCGAACGCGACCTTCCAGCAGTAGCCGTCCTGGCCGCCGCCCAGATGCTCCAGCCACCGGATGTCCTTCAGGTCAAGCGTGGCTTTTCGAAGCATGGGATGCCGCAAGTCCTTCCATGAGTAGCTGGGTGGGCCTGTCATAGGCGTGTCCGTGTAGAACGACTTTGGCGGCCGGCGTGGCTTCTCCGGAGCGGGGCGTGGAGGGGAAGGGGGAGAGGAAGAGGAAGAGGAAGGGTTGAGAACCCTCAGGGCAAGCTCGGAGGCGGACATGACGTGCGGCTGGCGATGGTGAGGATGGTGGTGTGTTGGTGTGTGAGGTATCCCGTTTAGGCGATACCGGATTGGGAAAGTGCATGTCTGTTTCTGGCTCCAGCGGGTGCAGAATGCTCGTTGTGCGGACCAGGTCTATCCATCGGGGTGGGCTGTGCACTCACGTGCCCTACGCCTCACCTCATACAGTTGGCAGCGGCAGTGGTGGGGAGCGGTCGAGAATGGAATGCTTTGGTTTTGAGATGGGCAGTATATATCAAGCGAGCTGGTTTGTTATGGATCCGTGCACTAGCGTGACCTAGTGGCAACCACGGCGATGATTCTCTCTAGTCTATCGCACGTGACTGTGCCTGCGGCACTGCCTACCTACGTGCCCGTCATGGCATGTTAGCGTCAGTCCATGTGTTAATTTATAGATATCCGTTCCCGACGGCCGCGTACCTTGCCAGCGATCCAGAAGATTCCACTTCCGGACTTGAGTCAGTCCCGGAAAGATGCGTCTCCTCGGACAAACAGCCACTCGCTGGTGTACTTGTTTGATTGAGGAATGCGAAGAGCCGACGTTGCAGGTCCTGGAAGAAGAGGATGTCCAGGATAGTTGCCTGCCGCTTGCTCGCTTTCCTTTCTGCGTCGAGGCATTCTAGCCTTTCTTTGAGAGCTGCCAGCTCGACTTGCTTGTTTGCCGCTATTGCGCCTATGTTTTGCTGGATTTGATCGAGTTTGAACTCGGCCTTGATGCCATGATTCTAATACATCTCCCTGGGGGCTTAATCTTTATTACCACGGCTTGAGTGGTTATCCCTAGCGAACAAACTATCAAGCTCGTGGCATTCGACACTTGTTGGACTTCAGGAAATTAAGGAACAGGTCTCACTGCCGGGTTTGCTACTCACGCTTGCGATATGGCACTGACGTGTCTTATGCGGCTATCCATGGACTCCAGACGACCCCCGAGCTTGCCGATATCCCCTTTCCTGAACTGTGCCGTTGACGCGATCCGGGCTCCTTCCCAGCCCCTGAACCTGGCCCACTTGGTACTTCCAACTTCAGAACCGCCGCATGCAGCTTAGTGTGCAGCTTCTCGGATTCGGAGATAAGCGACGATAGATTCTTCCACTGCTCGGTGGCTGATAGGTCCTTGGAGGCTTGGTCACTTTTGCGCCTGATATCGCCGAGAATGTGGTCTAGCCCTCCCAGATTCGGGACGACGACATCGACACCCTGTCGAGCCGACGCCGCCGCTCTGGTAGCCTTGATGCCGAAGTCGATGAACGTGATAATGCCCGAGATCATGCCGACTATGGTGACGGGGTCCATGGCTGCTACGGCCAGGGGACTGACCTGCAGCAGCGCAGTGATACGACCAACAACCACGGCCAGAAAGGAGGCCAGGGAAAGGAGGGGTAGGAAGGGCAGGTGCCCCTCCCCTCCTTGCTCAAGTAAGCAGGATCTGTCAATCTGTCAACAGATCCACAGATCCAAGTTGGGATCTGTTGGTCTGTCCAGAGCCACAGATCCAAGGCCTGTGAGGCCAAGAAGGGACCTCCGGATCCTAGTATAAGAAGGAAGGGTTTCCTACTGTCCTAAATAGTGCTTGAGAGATGCACTGGCATTAGTCAATCTAAGTTAGCTTCCAAGCATCCCTTGGAACAAGCATTCAGACCGCACCCAAGATCTTTGTGAATCCCTTCAGTCTTCAAGTCACGTGCTACTGTTCAGTGCTCCTCTGGTGCCTTACCTTAGGAGCAGAGGCCTGACTGTAGCACGCAGGAATGGATCACTTGCTGGGTTATACGGTATGAGAAGTTCGGCGTCTGGGTGCCGCTGCTTACCTCCTCGAGAAAAGCGTAGCCTTGCCGGTTTTTATTAGCTTTTTTATTAATTTATTTAGTGTCACAAAGTAGACAGTATATACTGTCATGAGGAAGCCTTAGGCATAGATATCAGATGCCTGAGGCATCGGAAGAGCGGTCCCCCTGCCTGGAAGCGTGTGACGCTTCCAGGCGTCAGGAGGGAAGCTTAGTAAGCAAGGAGGACAGGGAGTCACGTGTATATAAAGGGCAGAGGCCCCTACGGGACCCTGCACTTCAGATCCTTTCCTCCTTAGAGCATATCAACCGGAATAGCCTCAAACCGTGCCTATCCCTTCTACCTGCAACATTTAGTATTTAAATTTTTATTTTTTTATCTTTTATTTTTATTATTTTTATTATTAATTTTTATTATTATTATTATTATTTTATTTTTTGTTTATTTTTAAATAACTTAATTTAACTAACAACGCTGCTGAAAACTCCCCGCCTGACGCCTTCCTCGACATACCCCTTCTCAGTTCGGAACGCCAGCACACGGTGGCGGTGGTAGACTGGGGTAGAAGAGCAAGCCAATTCTGAAGCGCCGAGACGCAACACATGCGGCAGAATTCAGTGGCGGCGTGCTCTAGTCGTCAAACATGAAGAGGGGACAGGCTCTCCGAAACCGCAGCGAAATGATGAGCTGCTTGTTTTTGCTGGCTGTCTCGGTGGCCATGTGTAACGATATAGCATAAAATTCACGAATAAAAACGACGAGAGAATAATTATGGAAGTGGCTGGTGTTGCTCGCTTCGTCGGACATGTTCGCCAGATCATCGGCGATTTCGAACAGCGAATGTTGAAAGCAACATTGAAACAAGATTTCTGCGAGGACACGACCTCAACACCAGCATCCCGCTCCGGCAGCACAACAACGGCTTCATCCGAGTCCATGATCTTGCCTAGTGGCAAGGAGGCGAGCGTTCAAGGCGGACGCCAGAGCGGTGAATCACGTATTCCGTGTTTCGTAGGCAAATATACAGACATCGAACCAGCAGGTATCCAGACGCAGCTGAACCAAAAACCGGGACCGCAAACCCGTCAAGGCTCGTCCGTCAGATCTATGACAAAAAGGTCGCTGCGCCGGTACAGCCGACGCCGCCGCCGCCGCCCATCCGCCCGGGCCTCCTCCTCCTCCTCCTCGCGCATGATGCGGTCCGCCTCCTCCCTCGAGACCTCCACCTCGCACATGTAGCCGGCCGCGCTCCTCCTCGATCTGTACAGCTTCGTCATGTTTCCGTCCTCTCCCGGCCCGCCCGCCGCGTCGGGCGGTGGCGGTGGCGGCAGGCGCGACTCGGCCGTGGCCCACGTGTCCTCGTCGCTGTACTCGCTGTCGTGGCCGCTTCCGGCCGAACCCGGCGCCGCCGTTGCTGCTGCTGCTGCCGCCGCCGTGGCGGTGGAGCCACCGACACTCCCAGCGACTTGGGCGCGTCCGCCATGGCGGGCAGGCTCCTCCCGCACCGTGGGCTCCGCTGCGTGCTCCGCAGCCTCCGCCGCCGGTTTCCGCTCCGGCTCGCTTGCGTCGTCGTCTGACGATAGCGAGATGACGGAGGGCGGGCGGCGGAACCTCGGCGGGGAAGAAGCCGCCGGCCTGGCCAGCCCCTCCTCTCCTCTGCCGGAGCGGCGGGGCGGCGAGCGGGCTGCGCTCCTCTCCCGCCGGGCCGGGGCGCGGTTCTGTGTTGTTGCCTGCTGTTTCTCAAAGCCGTGCTTGACGAACCCGAGGATGGTCGTCTGCTTTGTCTTGTCGGCACTGCTGCCGCTGTGGGCGTGGCCGGCTCCCGTTGTCCTCACAGCAGATGTTGAGTCTGGAGCGGAAGAGAGATTCAGACGCTCCATCATTCTCGTAGGGCTCGTCTCCGACGAGGAAGTGCCAGAAGATATGCGCTTCCGGTGGCTGGTGGAGGCATGTGGAGGCGACAAGGACAGCATGTGCGGATCTGGGTCGTCGAATGAGTTCTCGGGCATTGGAGGCACTGCGTGCTCCCTCAAGGACGACGATGAAGATGTTAGAGGAAGAGGCTGTGGAGACGCGGGAGCCGATGGTGGGCTAGATGAGAAAGCAACCGGTTTCCAACGTGGTGGCGGCGAGCGATGGCATAGCGGGGGAGAACAAGAGCCATTATCAGCAGCACCATCTCGGCCCGATTCTTTAGGGGTCCTGCGGGTAACGATGTTGATACTATTATTATAGCTTGCATTTTTTGAACTGCCTGTTGTAGTCCCAGCACTCGAAATCACTGAGGAGGAAGGAGTTCTGTCGGTTGTTGGGCTTCTTGATCTTGCGTGCTCCACGGCTGGCGGTAGCGAAGGCTCCCCAGCCGAGTTGGTAGCATCCTTTGGGGTGCCTCTTTTGATTGTCTTTGTTTGCTTGCTGCTGCTAATGGAACAATCTTCGACACGCTCTCGAATTTCCTTCAACTGGACATTGATGAGAGAGCTTGTCTGTCGTGTTGCCGGCGAGTCCGACTCGGGATTTGGTGACCCGTGGCTTGAGAGGCCGTCGAGACGGTCAGGGAGAATGCCTGGCTTCGCGGAGCCCAGTCCTGTGGGTGCAGATACCTTCTTTGTGGCTTTCAGGTACCTCTCCATTGTATGGCTGGGCTCTGGCGCGGCCTTTGTTGTCCTGGTCCTCGTCGCCTTGGGTGCTGATGCCGCCGTCTTCTTCTTTGGTGCTGATGCTACCGCCCTTTTCGCCCCCTGCTCCGCCTCCCAGTTTCTCAACACCTCGGGAGACCCAAGCCTAACTACAGATTCGGGGATCCAGACCACATCGGGCTGGGACGGGTCAAAGACCTTTTTAGGCCCGCCACCCTGCGTGGAGCCTGGCGCCTCGGCATCTTCAAACTCATCATCGCTGTTGAGAGCCAGGCCGCCGCGCCCGTGTGCCTCTGGGGCCTCGTCTGGTTCTGCGTCGAGGTCTATGTCGACGACGGCCAGCGGCAGAAACGACACGCGCAGCTCGGGAATCCGTCCGCTGCTGGGGTGGTCGACACGCCGTTTCAGTATGGCTTCCACCAGGCAATCTTGCTGCAGCGACGGCAGCAGCATCTTCTGCACGAGGAGGCTGGGGCCTAGTACGCGAATAAACTTGATTGCGCCGCCCTTGCCAGTCCAGTCGAACGTGTTGGCGGTAAAGTCCCGCAACCCCAGAAGATTCATGTCGCCGCCAACAAGGGCATCAGAGAAGGAAATCTTGAGCCTCTCGAGCGCAGCATCCCGGGAAACCACGGGGTGCGTGTAGTAACCCAGAACTTCCATGTCGGGGAAATCGTCCGGTATCGCAGCGGCTACAGCCTTGTTCCGTCTGCTAAAGGACCCGCTAACGTTGTCGGCCAGATCCCGCCTGAGGCCCTCGCGCCACGCGGCGAGGACGGCCGGCGGGTCGGAGCGCTTGATCTTGCAGAGAGACCTGCCGAACCCGGCGCGGGCGGCCTGGCACGCAACCTTGACACCGCAGCCGGGGATGCCCTCCGGGTCGTAGTCGCCGCCACTCATCAGGGCGACGAGCACCATACCCTCACGGTCGAGACCCGCAGCGTCCGGGCGCGCGATGGCGGCCGAGTCGTAGACGGTGACGTGTGTGGGCGGGCCGCTGCTGCCGCTCCCCTTCTCCTTTTCGGCGGACCAGCTGCGCAGGGTGCGGGTGCAGCCGAACATGATGGTGTCGACGTCCTCGCTGAGCACGGCGTCGACGATGCCGCGGCGCTGCAGCAGGGCGCACTCGGCCTCGGCCTCGCCCGGCGCGTCGTGGGCGTAGAAGCCGAACAGGCGGATCAGCTGCTTGGCCATGGCGGTGGACACGACGTTTCCGCCGCTCCGGCCGCCGCCCGTACGGCGGCCGCGCTTCATGGCGGGCTTGTTCGGGCCGTCAAAGACGAAAATGGGCTTGATGGTGTGGCTCTGCAGGCGGACGAGGCGGTAGAAGAGCGTGCGGATGGCCGGGTTGGAGCCGCCCTTGGCCGCCTGTGCCTGGAACTGCCATATCGATATGTCGATGGCCAGCCGCAGGGGGCGTCCTGTCTCCTCCAGGGTCTGGACGGCGAGCTTGGACAGGGCGATACGGTCCCCCGGGCCAATCTCTTGGTAGATACTTGACGTGATGGTGTTAGCTCCGTGGTTGTATCCATGGAAGCGCGCCGGCATCATGCACATACCCCGGAATACCCATCCTGGGTGAGACGCTAGGTCAGTGAGACGCTACGATCAGTGAGAAATAGACACTGGAGCGAATGGCAGCCAAGAAAGATGGGAGCAAGAAACGAAGCCGGCTCAAGGCAGGCGAACGACAATATCAGTGTTCCATTGTCAGCATATCAAGGAAGTAGCTAATGTTATTTTATAAAAGAAAACTCGGGACCTCGGTTTAGGCCCTCAGTCTTGAGAGCTGAGTTGGGGTGAAAATAGTCGATTGAGATGGAGCCATGAGTGAAGTCGGTGACTATGCATTTAAGTGGGGCTTCCCTCCATAGCACTGGTTTCTACGGGGATGTGGGCCAAACAGCCCATAGCGAATTGAGCGAAGAACCCAACATGAGGAAGTCCTAGCACTCAAGCTATCCTGGCCTGGCTGAGGTGCCTGGGCTACCACATTGAACGTCAGCCCCGAACTTGGAGCCTATCGCCAACTGTGTGTCTTTTGTCACAGTCTCTGGTCCCAGCCCTGGGCCCTTGACAACCCCTCGCATGCGGGGCCTTTCCTGAGCAAACAGCCGCAACCATGGCCAGCACCCCCGGCCCAAGCCTCGCCCACCGCTCCGTGGCCAACATCCGGACCGGTGCCGGCGCCGGATCGCCCTCCGGAGCCGGCACTCCCGGAGTGGCGAGCGCTACCGGCAGCGCTGGCGGGGGCCCGGTCAGCCCGCACACGCCGCTGCGCGCCGGCATGTCGCCCGCCTTTGCCTCGCCCTCGAGTCTGCGCGCCGAGGAGGACACCATCGTCGTCGAGCTGGGCTCGCGCCGCCTCCGCGTCGGCTTTGCGGGCGACCCATCCCCCAAGGCCATCATCGAGTTCGGCCCAGACCAGGCACGCCGCCTCGGCGACTTCCGCCACTGGGACCCAAAGAGCCAGCAGCAGCAGGTACTAACTCCCTGGGGCGATGACCATGAGCTGTGGCGCCTCGATATGAGAGGGCTTGACCTGGGCCTGGTGGCCGACAAGCTCGAACGCGGTTTGAGGGAGGCCTTCTCTACGTGAGTCTTGGGTTTTGCCGTCACTTTTACCTTGATATGCGCAACCGCTCACGCCGCCACCTCCCCCAGCCACCTCCTCATCGACTCGCGCCCACGCAAGGTTGTGCTCGCGCTGCCGCCAATGATGCCAGTGCCTCTGCTTTCAGCGACGCTCGACACGGTCTTCAGCCGCTTTCTAGCGCCCATCATCTCGCTGCTGTCGTCGCCCGTCTCGACCGCCTTTGTCGGCGGCGTGCGCTCCGCTCTGGTCGTCGACGTGGGCTGGCACGAAGCCGTCGTCACTGCCGTCTACGAGTACCGCGAGGTCGCCTGCACCCGCAGCGTCCGCGCCGGCAAGGCCTTGGTTCACGAGACCCACGGCCTTCTCGCCCGCGCGGTTGCCGCCCAGGACGGCAGTGGCGACTCTACGGACGATTCCGATGGGAGCAATACCAAGCGCGTCGTCAGCTTTGCCGAGTGCGAGGACGTTGTTGCCCGAGTGGTTTGGTGCAAGCCCGCAGTCGACAACGGCAACGCCACCAAGGAGGAGTCATCGCCTGACGGCCTTACTACTGTCGCAGAGCAGGACGAGTCCGACACCGAGACGCCGCCACCACCACCACCACCTGCACCAGCGGACTCGCCCACAGACCTGGCCGGGGACAGCGTCAGCATCCCTTTGACATCAACACGCCCGCCAACCACGGTGACGCTCCCCTTTGAGCAGCTCGCAGAGCCGTGCGAGCGCGCCTTCTTCGAGAAGCAGTGCTCGCGGGCCAGCTTCGACGACGAGGAGCTGCCGCTGCATCTTCTCGTCTACGAACACCTGGCGGCCCTGCCCATGGACGTGCGCAGCGTGTGCATGTCCCGCATAATCTTCACGGGCGGCTGCGCCGGCGTCCTGGGCCTGCGCGGCCGCGTCTTTGACGAGGTCGACCGCCTCGTCCGCCGCTGGGGCTGGGACGTCGTGCGTGGCAAGATGGTCGACAAACGCCGCGCCGAGGGCCGCCCCAAAGCGGCCAATAGCGGCGGCGGCGACGACGGCGGATCCGATCCCGCCGAGGCAGGCGGAGGAGACGCCGGAAATGGCGATGCCAACAAGCCCTCGGGGGGTCAAGAGGAGGACGGCGTGTGGCACGACGCGGCCAACGCGGTGCCGGCCCCGGACCCGATCGAGGCGCACATGCGCCGCCAGCAGCAGCAACAGCAGCAGCAACAGCAGAACGCCAAAACGGGCGCCGCCGCCGCGCGCAAGCTGGCGGAGCCTCCGGAGGCGGGCGACCTGCGCGCCATCGAGTCCCTGGGACCCTGGGCCGGGGCGAGCCTGCTGTCGCAGCTCCGGGCGCCGGCCATCGCGACCATCGACCGGGAGCTGTGGCTGCAGCAGGGCGCGGCGGGCGCGTCGAGGGCGGCCGAGGTCGACCTCAAGGCCCAGCACCGGCAGAGCATGCGGCCCGGCGAGTTCATCAGCCGCGCCACGGCCGGCGGCGCCACCAACAACACGAACTGGACGCTCGGGGTTTGGGGGGCTCTTCAGTGATGGCGCTTTTGCTGCCGGACATGTTTATGGCTTGGGAGCGAGGAGGGTGCCGTCTCCCCTATCATGATACCCTGGGGAAAGTGTGCATTGCATGTTGTTTTGTCGGGGCGTGCAACTTGTTAGCTGCCTTCTATTCCAGACAATGGCAAGTTTATGTGACAACTGTTCCCCCTGTCTCTTTGTTTTAGTTTTGCCGTTGTTACGCCCACTTGCCTTTGGTGTTGTCGAGGCACTAGACGGAGGTACCGGACGGAAGCCCTTATCTCATGGCCTCGATTCATCACTGCCGACCCGCAATCGGACTCGACATGGACTACAGGTCCCCGACATAGACCAACCGACCCGGCACCCGCTCGAACCTTTGACGCCACAGACATGCTAATAGTCGCAAAGGCCTGGCCCAGACACCGTATCCGCATTCAGTCAGGTCTCAGAGTCGCGAAGAGGACATTTACTAGAACAGCCTCGCTCAAGATGCCCCTCACAGTTGGTCCCTCCGCCCCTCGTTCCATTGTTCAACCTAGAGACACTGTGATTGTCGGGTTGGAGAAAGAGGTTCGAAAAAGTTGGTTGAAAAGAGAGAAAAAAAAGACAAGAAAATATTTCTTCGGTAGCATAACTTATGGAAAAAAAAAAAACAAGCGACAAAAAAAGTCTGGATAAGCTCTAGGAGTTTCGAATGTGTAAACCCCAGAGCTACAGATACAACCTTGCAGGTGGTGTTCCCTTCAGGAAGTGAGATACCGTTACACTACGCAGACAGATGGTATGTTAACAACCACCCCTTCGACCTTGCCTTTAAAGCCTAGCACCGTGACCTGTTCTGATGGCATTGTTTGATGCTGGCCTGGTCCGAGCTTCCGAGGTGTTCTTTCAGCCTCGGGTTGCCGCAGCTCGAGGACCCACCAACAAAGCAAAGATCAAGCGGGAAACATAAAATAGCCCGTAGCCCGTTGTCATTACCACACACACAACTGGTCAACCGACTGATATATCGTGATATCCAGGCCATTGGACAGATCTGCTCCACCCCCTCCATGGAACACAACTTGCAGCAGTGCGTTCAGCTGGTCAAGGAGGCCTCGGCGGCCGGCGCAAAAGTAACTCGCTGGTGTCCTCCCTGTAACACCGGTCTTCTCGCTTGGTCAGGATCATTGTTGCCGCCAAGTGTCGACCAATGACAAAGGGGCTCTCTTTCTTCAGACGGGGAACAGGCCCTGTTCAAACCCGACCTCCCCGCACGGATGGCGCGGCTGACTGGCTCCTCCCACGTGCGCCGCCCCCAGGTCCTCTTCCTCCCGGAAGCATCCGACTACATCGCCGAGAACCGCGAGCAGTCCCTCGCGCTCGCGCGGCCCGAGTCCTCGTCCCTGTTCGTGCTGGGCCTGCAGGCCGCGGCGCGGGAGCACGGCGTCGACGTCAACGTCGGTATCCACGTGTCGGCCCCCGCCCCCGCCTCCGACGGGACCAACCAGAGGCTCCTTGACCGCACCATCCACATCACGGGCAGCAGCGGCACGATCGACGCGCGCGGCACCTACGACAAGCTCCACCTGTTCGACTACGGCGCGCTGCGCGAGTCGGCGCACACGGCGGCCGGCGCGGCCCTGACCCCGCCCTTTGACACGCCCGTCGGCCGCGTCGGCGCCCAGACGTGCTTC
Source organism: Gaeumannomyces tritici R3-111a-1 (assembly GCF_000145635.1). Taxonomy (NCBI): domain Eukaryota; kingdom Fungi; phylum Ascomycota; class Sordariomycetes; order Magnaporthales; family Magnaporthaceae; genus Gaeumannomyces; species Gaeumannomyces tritici. The sequence continues at coordinate 6,190,418 of NW_008804546.1, read as the reverse complement.
GACCTGCGCTTCCCCGAGCCCGCCCTCACCCTGGCCCGCTGGGGGGATCCGCGGCCGCGACGACCAGGGGCGGGGGGGCCGGCGCAGGTCCTGACGCACCCGTCCGCCTTCACGGTGCCGACGGGGCTGGCGCACTGGGAGGTGCTGCTGCTGCTGCGCGCGCGCGCGCCGTCGAGGCGCAGTGCTTCGTGGTCGCCGCCGCCCAGGTCGGCGTCCACCACCACGGGCCGGGCCGGGCGGCAGGGTCAGCTTCGGGCGCAGCATGGCCGTCGATCCCTGGGGGCCGCGTCCTGTGCGCCCTGCCCGAGGTCGGGGCCGGCGGCGAGGTGCCCGAGGCCGCGGCGGCGCCCGCGCTCGGCGTCTTTGACGTCGATCTCGGCGAGTGGGAGCGCGTTAGGGATCGGATGCCGCTTGTGAGACGGACGTGAGTGATTTTTTCTTCTTCTTTTCATCCTACATCACTCACCACCCCTTGCGCTAGGCCGCACATTCTCACCCCTCCCTTGCTCATTCAGCTTTCGGGCTCCCTTTCCCAGAAAAATAAATCCCCCGGCGTCCATATTTGCTTTTTTTGTTTCTTTCTTTTTTGCTCCCCGGCTCGCGATTGCTGACGCAGGTACAACAATCACAATCCTTCCTCCCTTGGGGTCTGTGATGTGCTGCATGGGTTGCAGCGACGTCTACCCGGAACTGTGATCCGGGCCACTCGGGGTGGTGTGATGGATGTGACGCATGGCATCCCCGACTGCTCACCCCCAAATCGGCTTCCTTTCCTGGCATATCCAGCGACTCGGCACCCTGCTGTCATTGCAAGGGGCCAGGCAGACTCGGCGGTATCATTATGATCAAGTCCAGACACTCACCAACCAAGGCTTTGTTCTTATATCATTTGTCAATCGACTGCCTTTTATTTGCCCTGACGTATGGGGCCGCGGCCTTGAACTGTCACATTTTTTCTGCTGCCCCTTCCCAAACACGAACATGTTCATTCACCACAACACCACCCAGAGCCAAGGGGGAAAAAAAGACAGGCCCGTCCCACAGCACCGGGAGACGCTGCGTCGTCGTCGCTGCGGGTCGGTCGATCAATGGAATGGCCTGGGTTGCAAGGAACGACCCCTGCCTGGCTCTGACGGAAGCGATGGCCTGGTTCCCGTCGAGGGCTTGGCTCGCAAGCAGGGCTCGAAGCAACAACAGTCTTGGCCTGCCGCCGTTGGACGCACACCCTGATGACCCTTTTCTTCTTTTTGCATTTCCCATATCGGTCGAGTCGGGCTGGACATTTGTGAGAAGTCGATCAACAAGGGATGGGGAGAGCTGACTGGTAGCCGAGCGCAGGACCCCTCTGTCTCGGCGATCGCTCCACCCCATCGTGCGGTCCTGGAGATCATGAGAGGAAAGTAACCCCCTGGGCGGCCAACAACAGGACAAGACTGGCCCATCTCGGTAACCTATCGCGATCAACCATCCAACCGGCCTTGATTTCTTCTTTTTTGCTGGCGGCGAGCAGAAAGACGCCTTCCCGCCTAGAACCAATTTGTGCCCGATGTTCCCGGCCGATGTGGCTTGGTCGCCTCTGCTTTTGTTGGCAAGCTGAAACACGGCTCACCCCACAACGACCTGTCAAAAAGAGAGGCATTGGAGATGGGATTCGATAATCAAATACACGAGATAAAATGAATCAATAAAGTGAAACAAAAAAGAAAAAAGAAAAAAAAAATAAGCGAAGCAGTTGGAATTTGACAGCAGAGGGAGTGCGCGTCCAGCAGCAACCAACCCCCTCCGCCCTCGCTCGCTTGCAGCTGCTTTCGGTTTTGTTGAGGAGACACAAGGAGGAAAACAGGGCGGGCGGGAAGCGAGCGATCGTCGTCCAATGTATCAGACATGACAGAGAGGGCGGACGACAAGGACCGGCGGAGTGGCAGGTATAACTGAGGTCACGACGCAGCACGACCAGGTCAGCGGATCAAAGGGCCCTCGCCACGACCCGAAGATGAAGGGCGGCCGTGATGGCGATCTTGTAAAGCCGTCGCGTGTATATTGGTTTCGTGGCAGAGCGGCATGGTTGGAAAATCAATAAGCAAAACCTATCACAGTCGAGGCAAAGAATGGAAACCAGATTCTAGTCGGCGACTTGGCAGCGACAAAGAAAACAAGCCCATCTGTCCATAATGGAGGATCCGAAAGCAGCACGAGCACCCGACGGAAAAAGCAAGGGCCGGGAAATGGGATGTGCAGGCACGCATCCCCAGGCTGAGGATCCATTGAGCTGTCACTTTTTTGGTGACTCGGACGAGACATTCACTCCTCTTTGGGTGAGTTGTTTTTTATTTTATTTTATTTTATTATTGTTATTTATTTTATTTTATTCTCAGGCGATTGAATTCCCTGGGATTTACCTTTACCGTATGTCCTCTCCACTTCTCCTGTTTTGCACGCCTGTCCGCTCCATCTCGATGGCAATGCTTCCGCGGACCAGTTGAGGGTTCATGATTTTTTTTTATCTTCTGTTTGGCTCATCGTCGTGACCCCTTTTCACCACGCGGCGGTGCCTGCCAATGATTACCCGCTCCCCGTTCCCCCCGTCTTCCCTGTCATTGGTCCCGGCTCTGCGGTCCCTGATGCAGTGGTGATCAAAAAGGGGTTAAGTGGGGGGTGGGCGTGTTATTTGTGCTGGTTGGCGTGGTGGGTGTTGTAGGCGGACGAACGCGTTTGAGCTCTGCTGCTTCCCTGTGACCTGGCTTATCCTTTTGTTATCAACCCTCACCTCTAAAAAAAAAAAAAAAAAAAAAGTCACCGTCATTGCTTTCTTCTTTTTCCATTCCAGTCGCCCATCCATGTCCCAGCTTCCAACTTCCAGCGAGCTAGCCCCTGGGGCTAGAATGCGCGGCGGCAGCATGGAGGGCCTGCGCACTTGCCCGCTCCTCCTCCATTAACCTTGCATTAGCTCCCATTTTTCAGCCAAAGCCAAGGAGCCGGGTCGTTGGTCCGTCGGCCTTGTGCGCGGACACCCCTGAACAATCCTATTGATACAATCCTATTGATCTCGAGGGTGGGTGTGCGGTGCGTGCGCTGTGTGCGGTTGTTGTTGGTTGCTTTTGTGTGTTTGATCTTTGTTGCTTTTTTTTCTTCTCTCTCTCTCTCCTCCCCCGACTTTTGAGTAAGGTGATCTGTCATGTCTTTCTCGTCGTTGTATCTTTTCCCGACCCCTCGCACAGGTTTTGCATTCCTGTGTGACAAAGCCCAGCCAGCAGCCCCCCCGACCTTGCTCGACCTCGGCTCTCCCTCGGGCCCTTGCATGAGCGAACGGCCGCTTGGTCGAGTCTGTTTCGGTCAGCTGCGCATCGCCCGCCGCTCATTGTTTCCAGTTTAATGATTTTATCCCGGCTATCCTCTATTTTATCTTATCCCGCTCTGTTCGTTACTTGTGTCCGCTCGCCCTCACCCCCTCCTTTTTAGCGCGCACGTTTCGCCATCAGCTAGAAGCAACGAGATAGCCTTCGTTTTTGTTTTTTTTTGCTAGTCAGCAACCCTATCGCTCACCGTCTGAGCTGTCCGTCCGCGCGCGCTCCCACCGAACATGGCCAAAACCTACGCACCGCCGATTTTTTTTTTGGCTGTAATTCTGCATGGCCGATGGCACCCGCGTTTGCCTATGGGGAAAAAAAATAAACCAAATTTAACGAGTGAGGGGTGTGTGCGCGCGCGCGGGCGCGTGTGTGTGTGTGTGTACTGTGCGTTGTGCGTGTATGGTATGTGCGTGGACTTGCGCCTATGGCTGGCCAGTAGTACTGGCTGTGTGTCCTCGCCGCTGCGTTTGTTTTTGTCCTTTGTGGATGGACGAACGAATGAAGCGGACGGGAACGTGCACCATTCCCTTTCGTTCGTTTTCGTTTTTTTTTTTTGTTGCTCCTCCCACCCCAGACCACCAACCCCGTCACACGAGAATATGCCGGTCGCACGACGAATTGGAGCCCGCGGGGAGCACGCGAGACGAAAGGGTACTCGATGCGCAGTTCCATCTGGTGTAGCCAGCCTCATTTCCCGATTTAGCACCGATCAACGACGTAGAGCCAACTGCGAAAGGGGGGGAGGAGCTTTGCTGGGTCTTTGCCAGTGGTAAAAGGGGGAGAGAGAAAATGACATGAACACGTCCGTCTCCTGCGTTGTGTCCAAGCTCCCGCTGCTGCTGCTGCGTCTGCTCAGCCCAGACATGGCCCAGTCATGTACTAGGTTTTTGATGTCCGACCAAACAAGGTAGCAAGAACAAGAAAAGATACAAAAATGGACATGGAGACCTGTAACCATTGGGGGACATCATGATCGTCCTGCACGTCTGTCTGTCCACCCCGGATTTTTGTCAAGCTCGCTTGGGCGCGCGCGCACTGCTGGCGGGCCTCCCATCGCTCCTAAGTACTTTCCCACACGCTCGCTCTAGACTTAACGGTTAATAAAAAAACAAGGAGGGGGACGGACGGGCTGGAGGATCCGATCCGGGTCATGGGACTGGGCCAAGCTGTGTGCCCTCTCGCTTCTCGAGCTGCCTGGTAAATTGCACGGGCGCCCTTGTTTGATGACGGGCCGGCCTGCTTTTGCTGCTACCCAACTCTCACCCCCCAATGGACTCGTCGCTCGTCGTCGTCGCATCCTGTTCGTTTTAGCCGGTCCTACTTGTGCGTGTTTGCTTCTTTTATGATTTTTTTGTCTCTCTTTCCTTCTCTGTAATATCAGCCCACCCACCTAATTTTTTTGGTTGCCCATGCTCCATGGTCAGAGTCAGCTCATCAAATGAAGCCGGAGAATGCCCTTGGCGCCAATCTAGTGCGTCATTGACGGTCACAATGTATCCCGGACTTCTCAGGGGGCACAAACCCCCAAGGTGTTACGCGCCAAGGCAGCGGTGTGCGGTGAGCTGTGCAGCACGTCACGTAGCATTGAGCCCGAGAGCGTGGGAGAAGGTGAAAATAAACTTCGAGTGTGAGCAAGCATAGGAACAGGATTATGGTGCGAGCACGTAGTTGAATTGTACTTGTACAAAGTCTAATAGTAATAAAAGTAGTCGAAAACAATGGGTATCTCTCTCTTCTCTTCAAGGCGAGGAACCGGGCCCAGGATCTGGGTCTGCCGAATATTCCAATAGCCTCGTGCATCCAAAATGATTGAACAGCGCTGTGAACAAACGAGAAGGATAGATGGGAGTGGTGTGTGCGAACGAAAAGAAAGAAAGCATTCGATCCCTCACCTCCCCGCGAAGGGAGGGCTGGAGGGAGCCCAAGCGAGGAGCGAAAGGAAAAAGCAAGGGGAAAAAAACCCAAACCGCAAGTCTATATGCATAACCCAAAACAGAGACATTTTGTTTTCCCAACCTGGCGAGCCAATTTTTAATAATCCAATCCCATGTATATCCCAGCATTATATGGGGCTCGCGTCCCCTGTCGCGTCGTCTTTTTTTTTGTAGCCAGAATGGGCCCAACGACAGCCTGGAATTCCTCTCCGAGGAGCCAAGACGCGGAATTCGTCGGAAGGGATTGGGCGGACCGGACACGTCGTTGGTAGGAATCGGTCGAGAAATGTGGATTGTTCTCTTGGACGCGTGTCGCCTGTTCTGTTTTGTTGATTGTTGCCGAATGACCCCGTAAAGGAAAATGTGATTTTGGTAGCCGAGAGAAAAGCGAATCCGATACCGTCTATAGTTGAACGCCGCGCGAGACCGAAAAGAGAAAATAGTGGGGGGAGAAACACAGCTGAAAAGGGACAGTCGAGAATGGGACAGAGGCCAAAGCGGAATGCGCGGCGAGGGAAGTCGTCTCCCTTTGAATGCCTCGGTTGAGACCTCGCCACGATTGGCTGCAATCTTGATCTCTGTTTGCCACCCTGGCGACCTGCTGCTGGGAAGCAAAGTCGGGCTGAGACGGTGTGTTGTGTGTGTGTGTGTGTACGTGTGCGTGGTGGCGGCGAGCCAGAAAATGTATTCCTCAAAACAATGATAGGAAATAAGAGTATAGGAAAGACGGGATTAAAACGTGTGTAAGGTTGATCCGATATCCGGAAAGCGAGGCATATCGAGCCGGTCGGGAGGAAGAGAACCAAAAATTGAACAGGCTTGCGCTTGATGGTGTACAAGAAAAGTGGGCGGTGCAGGCGCGTCGTTGGTTGCGGATGCGGTCCGGAATTACAAGGAGTTGTGTTGTTGTTGTACAGCTGACGGTAGCGTTGTTTAATGATTGACTTGGTGGTCAAAAGGTGGTGAGCCCTGTTGCAGAAGGGCGAAGTAGGCCAGTGTCGATGTTGGAGAATGGCAGGAAGGGGAGGGTCCACCGTGGTCAGGCAGGGCCGCCGTGTTGATCGCCGACACACTGGGGTATCGAGTCAAAGAGAGACAGACGGAATAAAATGTGTGCGGCTTTAGGTTTTCGAAAATGCGGTGTCATATGCACGACGTGGTTGGGTAGACGCCGTGCAGACAGACACACAAAAAACCTGCGACGTCGGCCGATTTGACCAAAGTGCGCCAGGACAAGTCCGGCACGGAGGGCGGGGAGGACCTTCTTTGTCGACACCCGCCGGCGGTTCGAGCCTCTGTAGGCTGCTCCGGGATGGATGGGCCACGCATGGAAGGCCTTACCTGGGCTTCGGCGGGGGGGGCTTGGGCACACCCGTGGTGTCGTATGCGCCACGACCCATGGGCGTGGCGTATTGTGTGCTCGAGGCGGCCATTGTGGTGGTGAACTGCGGGAGAGAACGGGGCGTCTCTGGGGCAGGGAAGAAGCCTAAGGCGGAGAGAGGAGAGTCTTGTGTAAGTCCCATGGTCGCTAAGGTTTGTCTGTGGATGGGGGTAGACGGCTTTGTGTGATGAGGGGATGGGGGAAATCTTCTCCCCGGACATCAAAACGTGACGGCACCCACGGCCGGTCTTATATCCATCCACCTGAACACGGTGATGGGGACCGGTGTGCGCATGTCAACGCCATAAAAATAAAAAATAAAAAAGGTATCGTTGGGCAAAAATAAAGCCAGAGCGAAAGGGGGTACGAGCGATGGGCAGGGGGATGCCGACAGCAAATCCCGCTGTCCCGACCTGGGTTTGGACGGACGGGGTGGACCAGGTCTGGTTGGGCAGGATTTTTTTCTGACTCACCAAAAGAAAAAAAATAAGGGTTTGCTTTTTTCCCTCTTTGAGCAGTCAAGGGCCGCTAGGATTGGTAGCAAGGGGTTGCGCGAGGCGGTGTTGCTGCAGCACGCGGAGAGCGGAGGGGACCAAATAAAAAAAAGTCTTGGGTTGTTGTGTTGTCAGACCCTCTCAGGTCTATCTCCTCCGTTTCTGGACTCCCTGTCGGAGGATTGCTTCGCGGCAAGGTACGGAGTTCGACGATGAGTGTCAGGGACCCCAGGGCAGCTGAAGGCTCTAGGCAGCGCCGGAAAACGCGGGTGAGACCGTCTTTGGTCTTTCACAGCCTCTCTGACAAGTTTCTGCTGCTGCTGCTGCTGCTGCACGGTCGACGAGGGTTCGGAAGTCGATCGTTGCGGTCGAGTGCGTTGACTCGGCTGGCGCTATCTTCGAATGGCGGTCGGGTCGATTGCTGCGCTGTCAGGAACGTTCTGCAGGAGGCGGCAGGTGGGGACGATGCAGCTCGAGGTGTGGATCTAGCCTGGGACGGCAGAAAAAAATGGTGTCGGCCTAGGCGAAGGGGGTTCGTCGTTGTTGGTACAAAGCGAAGGTCGGTGACGGGCTGACGTTGGCGTGGCTGCTGCGGGTTGCAGGAAACGGTGGAAATCGATGGGGAAGTTTTGCACCTCGTGGTTGTTCTAATATTCTACACTGCGACAGGGAAAGGACGCAAACAAGAGACAGGAGAAGACTGTATTAGGAGGAGATAACCTCTAAAATGTTGTGTGAAGACGGCAGGACGGAAGAGGAGAGGGAAAGTTAAGGGGTGTGTCTGTGTCTTATATGAATCGTCTGGGGGATTATTTTCTGGCTGCCGGACCCCTTCGTTTGGGATGGCGCGCCGCACACACGCTCTGTCTTTCTTTCTCACACACACACACACACACACGCTTCCCTAGCCCAGCACCCGAACCGCACACAGCACCCTCATCGCCCAGACGGGTTGCCCATTTCCCCTTTCCGTAGCTGGCGTCAAGGTTGCGGTCCCCGGTCGGGCTTGGTCTCTCCCAATTCACATCCATGTCGGGGGTGTGGCCCGCCAGAGGCAGCCGAATGTGTGCGCTATGGGCTGGCTGGGACAGCGGGTGTACCTGACCTGAAAGAAGAACGGGTCCACCACCCCCCCTGGTTGAGTGTACCTGAACCTAGCCTCTTTTTTTTTTTTTTTTCTCACTCTCCTTGCCTGGCATGCACCCTAGCTGATCCGAACAAGTTGTACCGGGATGTACGGCACACCTGGGTCGTTTCTGGTCTCTCTGGCCACACCCCCCAGCAGGGGGATAAGGGGGGTGTGTATATGCTCGCGCGCTGGTCTGTCAAATTTAGGCCCCAGGACCTGGGGGAGACAGGGCAGGTCGCGGCCCAGCGTCGCTCTGGCGCTCGCCGACTTCGTGCGTTAGTCCCGTTAGGGCAGTGGGTGGAGTTCAACAGCATTTCGGGGCAGGGTCCGGGAGAAATGGAGCTTAGCGCGAGCCAAACAAGGCTCAGTCCAATTTTCTGGCCCCAGCACTTCCCAGTCCCCTTTGTTGCCATTCCACGTCCCTTTTTTCCATCTCCTGGGGCCCTGTTTTGGAAGCCCTGCTCGAACTTTGCCAGAAGCCGCAGAAGCCTTCGGTCGCCAGGGCCAGGCGGGGCGGGGGGGTTACCTAGGTAGGTAGGGGAAGGGAAGCTGTGGAGAATGGCGCTCCCACTTATCAATCAAATTTGTCCAGACGAGCGCCGCCGTCCTTCCTGATGAGGCCGACGGGCCAGCCCACCCGGACCAACAAACACGTCGACTGGGAAATTTGTGCATTGCTTTGACATTTTGACATTGTTTGGCATTTGCCTTATCCTTCTTCATTGCGGTTATGACCTGCCGATTTTCCCTGGGGGGTGCGTGACTAAAGCCCTGCGACTGACCGAAGCCTGTTTTTTCCGCGCGGCCTTTCTTTCACCTTTTTGATTGCCCGCGAGGCACCACCAAGCCCTGCCCTCGGCGCCGCCTCTGCGGTCCCATTCGCCCACGCCCTTGTTTTGCCTCCGCCAACTGAAGTAACCGGGGGGAGCTAACTGAGTAGCTGTCCAGCCTCGGCTGGCACCCTTCCACGTCCCAATCGGAGAGCCGCGCTGGGCCTCGCGTGTGACGTTGGATGTTCCGCGGTTCGCTCCTTGTGCTCGTCACCTTTATTTGGCTTTTGCTCTTTGCTTATTCTCTCACTCTCTCCCGTCTCTCTCTCTCTCTCTCTCCCAGCCTTTACATCGTGGCGCAATCGGCTGTGCCCCCTAGTCTCGGCTCAAATTGAGTACCGGCAGCCTATCCTAGCCCCCCAGGCCGCTCACGTTCCGGCCGACTCACGACCTAGCAGGGCGCCATGTTCGCCTTGCCTCCTGCTCGCCTGTGCTTCGGATTTCCCTTGGACCCTCTCACCCCATGGTTACCAGCTGTCCGGAAATACAGGCATTTGTGCCGCAGGCCGCATGTCGCAGCAAATAGCGGGCAGGGACTATAATAACAACAACCCTAGCCTGGTCGCAGAAGAAAAAAATTTCCATTGCCTTCCGTCTCATCAAAGGCGGGTCTAAATACACGCCAACAAGGATCAAGGCGCCGCGGAAGCCTTGTTTGATAGCGCGGCAGACCATCCGGTAGAAATGTGCAAAGCATAGCGACTCGTGGGATGTGGGAAACAAGCACCAAGATACACCAGAAAAAGGAAAGAAGAAACGATGGGGGCAGAAGGATCCGAACACGGGCCTGTTCCTATTCCAAGATGCTAGTGACCGGTGTAACGCCGAAAATGAGAATCGTCCACCGGGCAGAACAAAATGGGCGCCGTCGTCGATGCTAAGTATCCTTAGCTGGGCCTCTACCGTGTAGACTGTGAGGCTAGCTGTGCACAAGCAAACGCCTCACTTTGCTTTTTTTCGGGAGACGAAAACGTAGATCCTTCAGGACCGCATCCTCGGGATTGGGGGCTGAGGCAGAAAGAAAGGAGTTGATAAATGATGGAGAGAGGGAATAAAGGTACAAACAGCAACAACACGGCACGGCTGGCACGGCTACTACATGTTGTTGCTGTTGCCTCCCGATCGCGCCACCATGCCACCATCGGCGACACCCCACGGCTGATTACCTCAGGCGGCAGGACAGGACAAGGCATGGCGATGGGGACACACACAGTCAGACAGGACGACGTCCTTGTGCATGCAAAAAAGTCATACCACACCTCACGGGCAAGCGAGAGCCCAGGAGGCCGGGAAGGGACTAGGCCTAAAACGCGGCCAATTGGCCTGGACGGATTTCCGTTTGGTCGCTTATCACCCGCAAGCCACCACCCACTTCTCTGGAACGATGGTAGGGGTTCGGGGTAGAAAAGGGGGGGGGGGGCGTGCGTCGACTAACGAGAGAGGGAAAGGAGCTGTTGCCTGTACATGTAGCCTAACCATAAAGACAAGCCCGCGGGTGGCGGGAGGGGATCAGGGAGAAGGGAGAGAGAAAAAGAAATACAAGACAAAAACAAGAAACGGAAACAAAAAAGCAAAGAAACAAACGCTACCAGCAGGTCCAGAACATTTGGGCGCGCAAGATTGAGATGACAAGGCAATCCCGACCAGGCATGACAGACGAGGCTGCACAAGCTGGGCTATGCCTAATTTCAATGTTTAGC